>NC_136262.1:54806538-55116585 GCF_964187855.1 Myxine glutinosa | reverse complement strand
GACGGAGGGGGGAGGGGGAAGGGGGAGGGAAGGGGAGGGCCCGTCAACAATGACGTTGCAGTTCTCATGGTCGGAGAGCAGCACAACAATCGCGACATAGTCCTGCATATTCGCAACCGCACGAAGCGGATTTTGGAGACTCACCGATCCTGTGACGTCCTCCAGTACCGGCGTTGCAGGGCGGGGGAAGGGAGACCCGTACATTCCCAACCCGTACATTCGCCCTCTCGACTCAAGCTCACTTGGACAAAAGCCTCGCACAAATTACACCATGAAGGCCCAATGGTCATGTCTATGCCACAAATCACGGGCGCACTGAATTGAAAATATATAGAACGCTCATACTCCGTGAAAAGTGAAGCCGCCGTGTCGCCATCTTGGTCAGCACGACTCGACCAACTCACTTTGCGGATCTCGTTTTGTGCGGCAATAAACTGCTCCAATCGGTTACGGAAGGGTTGTGGAAAGACGTTTCACAGCTGTTTCAAAGACATTTAATTCATATAGCACAAAATCGATACAAAACACGATCGCATAAAAGGTGAAAAAACGTGTGACGTGTGACAGGATGGAACATCACGTGATCGCTCTGAGCGAATCAGTCTGGCGGCGGGAATGGAACATCACGTGACCGCTCTGAGCGAATCAGCGCGCTGCTCTGGAACCGGCTGAGATTAGCGGGTACTTCGCTGAAATGCGCTGAGGTAAATATGAATAAAAAATATGGATCGTCAAATATTTTGAGTTCGGCCATGTTCGTCCCAGGCTCAATGGCCATGTCTATGCCAAATATCAAGCACGTAAGCCTCTCCGTTTAGGAATCTATCGGTAACATTACACACACACACACAAACTGTGTTTTATATATATAGATTTGACACATGCAGAAGAGCCAGCTTTCAAAATTCAAGATCTTAACCCATAGTGCATTTGATTGAATGGACTTTGCCTATGTACAAATTAAGCCACTTACTTGAGTAAATTATTAATCACTATCATAGATGGTATTAGCCGTGTTCACAAATGAACGAGTTTTGTCTTCCTCCTGGTTTGTTGCTTCTCTCCCTCATGATCTGTTGATGGATCATCCACAAGCAAATCCACTGCACTTCTTTGGCAACAAACCACCCTCTGTCCACTTGTATTCAAGTGGCTTGCCATCGATGTGCCACCCATACCCATTTGACATGCAGTGCATTCAGAAAGTATTCAGACCCCTTCACTTTTTTCACATTTTGTTATGTTGCAGCCTTATGCTGAAATCGTTTAAATTCATTTTTTCCCTCATCAATCTACACTCAATACCCCATAATGACAAAGAGAAAACAGGATTTTAGAAAGTTTTGCAAATTTATTAAAAAGAAAAAACGGAAATATCACATTGACATAAGTATTCATACCCTTTGCTATGACACTTGAAATTTAGCTCAGGTGCCTCCCATTTCTCTTGATCATCTTTGAGATGTTTCAAGGTGCCTCCCATTTCTCTTGATCATCTTTGAGATGTTTCTACACCTTGATTGGAGTCCACCTGAGGTAAATTCTATTGATTGGACATGATTTGGAAAGGCACACACCTGTCTGTATAAGGTCTCACAGCTGACAATGCATATCAGAGCAAAAACCAAGCCATGAGGTCGAAGGAACTGCCTGCAGAGATCAGAGACAGGATTGTGTCGAGGCACAGATTTGGGGAAGCCTACAAAAAAAATTCTGCTGCATTGAAGATTCCCAAGATCAAAGTGGCCTCCATTTAAATGGAAGAAGTTTGGAACAACCAGGACTCTTCCTGGAGCTGGCCGCTCGGCCAAACTGAGCAATCGGGGGAGAAGGGCCTTGATAAGAGAGGTGACCAACAACCCGATGGTCACTCTGGCTGAGCTCCAGAGATCCTGTGTGGAGATGGGAGAAACTTCCAGAAGGACAACCATCACTGCAACACTTCACCGATCTGGGATTTATGGCAGAGTGGCCAGACGGAAGCCTCTCCTCAGTGAAAGACACATGAAAGCCCGCTTGGAGTTTGCAAAAAAAACACCTAAATGACTCTCAGACTGTGAGAAACAAGATTCTGTGGTCTGTTGAAACCAAGATTTAACTGTTTGGCTTCCGTCTGGCAACATGTGTGTCCTTGACTGGGCTCTTCAGTCAACTTTGACTGCCCTTCCAAAGCGTACATGAGCTTTGATTCATCTGTCTTCACTGGGGTCCAACAATGGTGGTAAGCAACCAAAGAACAGGACTTAGCAAGTAGTTGAGTACCTTTTCCAAGCTTTTCCTGATGTGTGACTGCCAGCAAAACAAGCTGTCGGAACACATTTCTTTCTGCCTTCAGTTGCTTTGATTTATTGTCAGAGCCTGTGATTTTAACTGCCTTTGCTGCGAATGGAAATGTTTTGAGCTTGAGTTTCTTTTTATAGGATAATGGAAGATTTTGCTTTTGTCAAGCAGCCTCTCTTGTACAAAGGATTCGAGTGCATCCTTTCCTCTATCCTCCACTGAGAGAAGATCTCTTTCCACATCTTTTGGGGTTACTGGCCCTGATGATAGGCAGTACAGTGCATCATTGTTATCAACTTCAAATGGGTTGATGAAGATTCCGATTGCATCCATAACCTTGCAGACACCTGCTTGACCGCCATGATCTACCTCTGTTGTGCAACTATCGGGGACTCTTCTTCGTCGTGGTTGTACACCCCACCAGTAGTGTATATATGTTGCTTCTGGGACACTCTCATTTTCCCATTGACTTACATGTTCATTTTCCTCTTAACCTCATTGCCCATTAACATCTCTATTTCTCCCACCCTCATCTTTATGAACCTTTTGTCTATAGTACCTATCCTTAATGTTGTTCATTAGACCACTCAAACACTACAAATATTTGTTTTCCCTTATAGACCTATAATCCTTCTTCTACATATCATCTGGCAGATTATCTTTGACCCACTCAAACATCGACCCATTCACTTACAAGTTAATTTTCCTCTCACCTCTTTATGAACCTTTTAGCCTTTTGACACCTATCCTTAATGTTGTTCATTAGACCACTCAAACAATGATCCCCCCTTGGTCTTATGGTACTCTTACTATCAATGATCCCGAGTAGACCACTCAAACATTGATCCTACAAATATTTGTTTATGCGTGGGAAATAATTTAATTCTCTTGCCACTCTCTTCACCATCTAATATATTAACAAAAAAGATGTTTGAGTTTGGTTCTTTATTAAGATATTTTAACTGAGCTAAGATAAAATGGTAAACCTCCCTCAATGTTCTTGTTTGAGTGCCTCCAGTGCCACATACCATTTTTAAATTAAAGTATATATTTTCCTGACAACCATCAAAGTTTTCCGTCCACTCAAAAATATTTCCATCTTTTTTACCCAATTCACCGGTATTTAAATTAATTCTCTTATTTGTTTTGTAAATTTTTTTACCAGTTGTCTTTTCAATTATACCTATTTGATATTTTTCACATTCGTTATGTTTACCATTTATATACCAAGGTTGATTACACCTCCACTCTTTAGTCTGGTTGGTACTTGGTTCTATCATTTATATAATAGTAAAAAGGTGGCGGTAGCCCGTTAAAATCCCAAACCCTCCCCCCCCCCTTTTTAACTTATCACTTATATACTTATATAACCATAAGGGAGACTATCAATTCCATTGTCTAAAATAAACCTCTTATCATCAAAAGCCCCCAATGCTTTCTTATTCACCTCTTCTGAATATAATTTATGTTTATAACTTCTTATTCCATTAATCTTTCTAAACTCTTCTTTCTTTGTTGTTAAACAGTTATAATAATCCTTAAAGTTTATTGTTTCTTTTATAACATTTTTCTTTACACCTTTTAACTTCTTATCAGTCTTTTCAACGTTATTCACAATGTATTTATAAGCATAAGCCTTGGACCTCAATCCCACAAATTCACTCATGACATTTCCTCCTAATTCATCCTTAAACTTTCCAATCACCTTTTTATTTTTAGAAGAGAACAACTCACTCTCTGGACTGTAATTACTAGTGTCATAGATATTAATGTCCTTTTTCATGTCTGAATAAACATCATCAGTATTAATTTGCAAAATAAAACTATCTGTATCCATATAAAGTAGATTAACATCATTTTGATATTTCTTCCTCAAGTTATTATAAAAGTAATCATACATTAATGACTTTGATAAATCAAGAATTGATGTTCCAATATAAATAGGTTTGTCCATTTCAATACTCTCTTTAATCAAATGGATCGCACAAAAGTTCTCAATAAAGACCTCAGCTCTAGTAAAACTCGGTCTATTAATTAATTTTGATGCTTGTTTCCAAGATGTTGACAGTCTGATATTTTGGCTTTTCCTCACATTTTCCATGGTCTTACCAAAGACCGCATTATTCATCAATTTATAAAAGTCTTTCTCAAAATCTGTTTTTGACTCTGTTATTCTTTGTGTATTAAAATCAATGTACCCCTTTAACCAATGGCTTTGATTGAACTTTAGAACCCTATGGATCTTCTCTACTCTTAGACCTTTTGATAAATATTGTCGCAAATTTCTTTGGTGTAGAACATAATTTTTCTTGTTATATAATGTAGTAAGTAATTTTTCTGTTGATTCACCTATATTAAATGATTGTTGATAATCACTTAACCACTCCTTCTTTGGACTTTCCTTTTCACAAGCAAATGGGAGATCTTTGTGTAGGTTATGAAGTTCCTCTGGATATTTCAAATCGACCTCAAAATAATAACCAACCTTTGAATCATCCAATTCTTTTTGTGTAGAGATACATACATCTTGTAAAACCTTTTTGTAATCTTTTTCCTTTACCCATCTAAGTTTTCCATAAGGAAGAGCCTGAGACATTGCCCAGCCATACAGGTTGTTCGCATCATAATACATCAAGTAGGAGCTCTCTACCGATGGATCATAATTTGGAATGTACTTGTTATTTGCTTTAGCATATCTCTTTGAACAGACTTGTGAAATTCCACCTCTCTTTGCCTTTTCAATCATCAAAAGCATATCAACATCGGTTATGAAATCCAAACCTTGTTTTGTCATTTTCAACATCGTGCTCCAAGCCAATCCAGGAGCAGTGTAATAGTGAGCAGGATCCAATCCATATCCAGAATGACAGATTGTTCTGAAAGCCTCAAACACATCAGCCAACAAAAGCACATCAGTTTTGAGGTACAAATCGTGATACTCACCAAGATTCTTAATGTTATATTTTTTCCAAACATTTTGTGCGTGTACATAATCTTTATCAGATATATGACTATTATTTAATTTGTTATATAAATTTTCTTTTAAAGAAAGTTGTGTTTCATTGAATCTCTCAAATGAGTCCATATAGTCATAGGGGTAAATTCCCTTTTGTGTTAGTAAATCTTTATCTGAAAAATACTCTGAAAGACATGGAAACTCTTTTCGATTTTGAACCAAGTTAGCCAATGGACTTGCCATGAATTTAAATGTATCAAGAAATCTGATATGAGTAATAGGAGATGTGTGAATTGTTTTTGTGAATGAAATGTATTTCTGATCCGTGTTTGGAATTGCTGAGATACTTCCAGAAGTCTTTGAGAGTTCCTTGATAAATAGATGTGTATCATAATGAGCGTTGTTATGAAGAAAAACAGGAATGAAAGAGGGGAGTTGATAATTAATATTACAACTTTGATGAGCCGGACCTCTATATTTACCAGTGAGATGACAATGGTCTCTAACCTTTCGACCTTTACCAATTTTCTTCTCACAAATATGACAGGCAGCCTTTGGCTGTCTAAATTCTCTTTTTTCTTTACTTGTTAAGGACATTGGTTTATTGGTTTCTCTCATTATCTTGGTTAATCGAACACAGTCTTTTTCTAGTCGTTTCACAAACTCCTCTGGGGTATTTGAGCCTCTATACATCTCTAACTTGTTATATTCATCATAAACGGATGATTTGATATAATAACAAAAACCACAAGGAGTATGTTTTTGATATTTTTTGTGTATGATTCTTTTGGATCTGGAGAAGCAGTATCAATTTTTTCTAAAATACTTTCAAAATCAGCATATATAACAAATGGATGTTTTATTGTTTTCTTTTCATCTTTGAATGTGATCTTTGAGCCTTTTTTAGGCATGTTGATTACCGTTGATTTATGTTCACCACAATAATTTGAATGTTTATCTAATCTTTCTTGTGTATGGAAGAAGTTAAGACAACACATACAAATATATATTTTATTTGTTCTTTTACATACTTGTGGTTTTATTAATTTTGTAATATCTTTGATGGATGTATAATGTGAATTTTCGTCTGAATTAAAATATAGAAGATTAATATGAGTTTGTTTACAATTGTCAGAAAGCTTTAAAACCTGAATGTTGTTTGTTTCTGTTAAACCATAAACATTAACTGATAAATTATTAATCATTTCAAATTTAGGAATATCATTTAAAGCCATAGGAAACTTTAGATGCAACCCTCTTAAGATGCAACTGCAACCCTCTTTTGGTTAAACTGCCAAAATCAAGACTCTCTGCTCACCTTCACTCCTTCATTCCTCTTTTCTCCCGCCTCTGGAACAAACTCCCTCACTCTCTTCAATCCCACTCCACCCTCCAAGTCTTTAAAACAGCTGTTCACCACCATATCTTATCTTCCCCCATCCAAAACCTTGATCTTTTCTACCCCCGCTAATTTCACCCCAATTCCCCTTTTTGAAATACCAACTTCTGTCCTGGAAGTCCTTGGTGTCCTTGTGCTTTATACTTCTCCCTCCCCCCCCCCCCTTCCCATGCCTCCTCCCCCCGGGCCCTCTCCCTTCCACACATCTCCCTGCTCTCGGATGTTGTGTTTGTGTGCTTCCCCTTTTCTCCCCATCTTGTCTTCCGCTCCCTCTTTTTGTGTATTTTGTTTGTCAGGTCGATTTGTTTGTGAAGTAAATGTTAGCTATTTCACGAGCCTCGATTCAGTATACAAAAAAAAAAGAAAAAAAAAGATCTTTCGTATTTAATGTATTCTCATATTTTTTATAATGAGATACTCTTTCATCATGAAAATGTGGAGGATGTAAATGTGCCAGAATAGACCAGAGAAAACATTTATTGTCTTTATTTTTGATATTGATAACTGCTTTTCTATTTTTGATAACACTGGGTAAATCAATGTAAGAAGAAGCTTTTAGAGGATCTGATTTAAGAATATGAATGTCTATGTAAATAATTTTTCCTATATTGAATCCACTTCCTACGATTGAATTATCCACATCTTGCACTTGTTTAATAAGTTCATCATAGACTCCTGATGTTTTAAAATCTTGATATGAAGATATAAAGCGTGGCTCAGTTCTCATGTATGGTGTATCTATAACTCCTTCGTCCTTTGTCATTTCTAATTTTACTCCCATATAAAATTTAAGTGGTTTCATTTCTTTTAGTGTTTTTTCAATCAACGTTTGAACAGCAGGTTTAACTATTTCTACAGCATCAACTATAGACTCTGGTTCAGGAGGTTTGAAGTTAAAGACTCTTATTTTAATATGTCCTTTGAATGCACCATCAGAGTTTTTAGTTGTGATAAAATTTGATAAATGTAGATTTGTTTTAAGATGTATTTCGAAGCCTTTCTTGAGGATATTTTTATTACATGCAGAACAGTGTTTTGTTTCCTTCTGAATAGGAGCTAGTAGGTGAAGTAGATTAAATGTGTGTTTGTTAGTTTTAAGGTGTCTTTTGTATTGTTTATATTCTTGTTCACAAACGTTGCAATACGTTGCTTTGATCATATTTAAAAAGCAAAATTATACTTAAAGTAAAACACCTTTTTAGAGGCTTTTTTAAAGATGAAACTGTGCTTAAAGTAAAACACTTATAGAAGAAAGTGCCTTTTTACAAGCTTTTTATATACTAGGGCATGCCCGTACTATATATAAGCTAGGACGTGCCCGTACGTGGGTGCCCGTTCCTTGCCAAAAAAAAAAAAAAAAAAAAATTTGTGTAGGGGTGTGTGTGTGTAAACATCCTAGGGCGTGCCCGTACGTGGGTGCAAAAAAACATGCGTGCAAACAACAACAACAAAAAAAAACTTTGAAACCACGTGGCAGTAACGACCACAGAACCCCCCCCCCCCTCTATTTACATGAATGGTTTGGTCCATTCGCAACGACCACAGAACCCCCCCCTCTATTTACATGCAATGGTTTGGTCCATTCGCAACGCCAAAGCGAACGGCGAACGGCTAAATCGCCAATCGCCATAGCTCGGTAAGTACTTGTCCGATTAATTTCAAACCTTGAAAAGGCACATCCTCGGGTCCCCAGCAATATACCTGGCAAGTTTAAAGTATATCGGACCCGTGGTTGTCGAGAAACAGCAGTCACAGACAAACAAACAAACGTACAAACGTACAAACGTACAAACGTACAAACGTACAAACAAACACACAGAGATTACTGGAATTATAGATAGATGAAACTATACTTAAACTAAAACACTTTTTCACTCAGAATCATCTGAGTCATAACTATCACATGAATACTCAGAATCATACTCAGAGTCATCAATAAAGCTACTCTCATAACTATCATTTGAGCACAAACTATTAGCATCATAACTATCATCTGAGTTCAATGAAATACTATCATCACCATCGTCCGAGTTCAATGAAATACTATCATCACTATCGTCCGAGTTCAATAAAATAGTAAAATCTTCACTGCTGTAATGACTCATATTTAATTAGCAGGAAAAATATTCCCATCAATATCTATATACTTTCTTTCATTAACAGATTCAATCTCAACATTTTTAATATCAAAAGTTATCTTTAAATAATCTCTAACTATCATAGAACGAAATGACATTTCACCAGAAATATTAACATCATTCATTTTACTTAGATCTACACCCTTTGGATTATTAAAGTAAATACAAATTTCTCCACGAGTATTGTTGATGGTCTTATCATTCTTTTTCAATGTATTGCGGTCAATCACTTTTTCAAGCTTTGAATAAATTGCCAGGAGTAGAGGAGAAACTTTTGTTAGATTTACTTTAATGGATGTCTTTCCAGGTATAGTTAGAGCTCTTCCTTTAAATGAAATAGAGGGGCTTGAAGGAGCTGGGGCTCCCACGTCGATCGGAAGAATGAACGCGACAAAAAGCTGGAATTCATCCGAGTTGCTTTAATCAAACCAAACACTCAGGCACTCTGAAAAGCCCGTTTATCGGGCAGCAATATATATACATATTATCCCGGAGCGTTTGCCCAGGAAAGGCGAGAGGGGGCGTGGCCCAGCGTCCTGGCTGCGGCCTGGCAAGTTGAGGGCGAGCCTGCCCGGGCATGCCCGGGCATGCCCGGGCGTCCCGACCGAGGCCTGGCAAGTTGAGCGCGGGCCTGCCCGGGCGTCCTGGACGAGCCCGGCATGGTGATCGCTCCGCGTCCTTGATAGGTGCAAGGCGATTGTGAAAACCCAGCGGTAGCCGCTACACACGTCCCCCCAGAATCGACTTGCACCGGCAGGGTCAATTTGAGGGGGGTCCTGATGACCCGGCCGAAGCGACCCCTGGCGGGTCGTGGGAGGGGGTCCGGTGTGGTGGTGGGCGGTCGAGTGGGGGGCACCGTGGACGGGGGGCGGCCTCGCCGCGGCGGAAGGGCCACCCGTGGTGGGTGGTCGACGTCCACGTGCGCCGGCTTGAGGCGGTCCACCGCAATCCGGTCCGACCTGCCGCCGATGTCGATGACGAACGACTTGTCGTCCCGTCGCAGCACCCGGAAGTGCCCATCGTACGGCAGCCAGAGTGGCCCCCGATGTGCGTCGTGACGCACAAAAACATACTCCGCTGTGCGAAGTGCTGGGGGGACGTAGGACTGGGGGTCACCGTGGTGGGATGTTGGCACGGGGGCAAACCGTCGGGCGGCCTCCTGGAGGTCCGAGCGCTGGTGAGCTGCGGACCAGGGACTGGTAGCGTCGGGCACGAATTCGCCCGCGACGCGTAGCGCCTGGCCATAGACAAGCTCGGCGGTGGATGCCTGGAGGTCCTCCTTGGGGGCCATGCGGAGGCCCAAAAGGACCCACGGCAGCCGGTCGGCCCAACCGCCGTCTTGAAGGCTGGCCATGAGCGCGGCCTTCATGGAGCGGTGGAATCGCTCGCACAACCCGTTTGCTTGGGGGTGGTAGGCCGTAGTACGGTGGAGCCTGACCCCCAGGTTGCGGGCGACCGCGCCCCACAGCTCGGAGGTGAACTGTGGTCCGCGGTCTGACGAGATGTCCGCCGGTGCGCCGAAGCGGGCGACCCAGGTGGCGATTAAAGCCTGCGCCACGTCGGCGGTGGTGGTGGAGACGAGGGGAACGGCCTCTGGCCACCTGGTGGTCCTGTCCACCATGGTGAGCAGGTGTGTGAACCCCCATGATGGGGGGAGGGGGCCCACCAGATCCACGTTGACGTGGTCGAAACGTCGTTCGGGCACGGTGAAAGGTGCCAGCGGGGCCTGGGTGTGTCGGTGGACCTTGGCCCGTTGGCAGGCCGTGCAGGTGCTGGTCCAATCGCGGACATCCCGACGAAGGCCGTGCCAGACGAATCGCGCCGACACCAGCTTCTGGGAAGCTTTCCGGCCCGGGTGGGAAAGGCCGTGGAGGGAGGCGAAGATGCGGCGTTGCCAGGTGACGGGCACGATGGGGCGAGGCTGGCCTTGGGAGATGTCGCAGAGCAGGACAGTGTCCGCGAAGGGGATGTCGGCCAGGCGGAGGCCCGTGTCCGCCGCCCGGAGGGCTTGCACCGTGGTGTCGGTGGTTTGGTCCGCCGCCATAAGCGCAAAGTCCACGCCCAGGTGGACCGCGTTCGCGCTGGCCCGGGAAAGACAGTCGGCCACGGCGTTCTTTTTGCCGGCGACGTGCCGGATGTCCGTGGTAAACTCCGACACGGCGGAGAGGTGGCGCTGTTGGCGGGCCGACCACGGCTCCGTGACCTTGGCCATGGCGTAAACCAACGGCTTGTGGTCGACGAACGCCGTGAAAGGTCGGCCCTCCAGGAGGTGGCGGAAATGGCGGACGGCCAGGTGTAGACCGAGGAGCTCCCGGTCAAACGTGCTGTATTTGAGCTCGTTCGGCCGGAGCTGCCGGCTGAAAAAAGCGAGTGGCTGCCAAACCCCGTTCACCCATTGCTCATGTACGGCGCCCACCGCGTAGTCGGAGGCATCCGTGGTGAGGGCGATGGGAGCGTTGAGCACCGGGTGAGCGAGCAGTGTTGCGTCGGCGAGGGCCCGCTTTGAGCTTTGGAAGGCCGCATCCATTGCTGCGGACCAGGCGATGTCGTGCTTGGCCGGCTTGCCCCGGAGGGCTTCGTAGAGGGGCCGCATGAGTTGAGCAGCGCGGGGCACGAAGTGGTGATAAAAATTCACCATTCCCAGGAATTCCTGCAGGGCCTTTATGGTGCGGGGACGCGGGAACGTGGTGATGGCCTCGACCTTGGTTGGCAGCGGCACGGCCCCGTTCTTGGTGATGTGGTGGCCTAAAAAATCAACGGCCGTCGTGCCGAAGTGGCATTTGGCCGGGTTGACGATGAGGCCGTGCTCGCTGAGGCGCCCGAACAGTGTTCGGAGGTGGAGGAGGTGCTCGGCCCGGGACGTGCTGGCGACGAGGATGTCGTCCAGGTAAACGAAAAGGAACGGCAGGTCACGCAGCACGCCGTCCATCAAGCGCTGGAACGCCTGAGCCGCGTTCTTGAGACCAAACGGCATCCGCAAGAATTCGAATAAGCCGAACGGCGTGATGACTGCTGTTTTAGGGACGTCGGCCGCCCTGACAGGTACCTGGTGATATCCCCGTATGAGATCAATTTTCGAAAAAATGACCCGTCCCGCCACACGGGCGGAGAAGTCTTGGATATGCGGGATCGGGTACCTGTCGGGGGTGGTAGCGTCATTGAGACGGCGGTAGTCGCCGCACGGGCGCCATCCACCCCCCGGCTTTGACACGATGTGCAGTGGCGAGGCCCACGCGCTATCGGAGCGCCGCACGATGCCGAGGTGCTCCAACGCGTCGAATTCGGCCTTCGCCACGGCGAGCTTGGCTGGGTCGAGGCGGCGGGCCCTGGCATAGACCGGCGGGCCCGTGGTTGGTATGTGGTGCTCGATCCCATGCCGTACTGCGACGGCCGAAAACGTCGGCCGCGTGAGGGCCGGGAACTCCGTGAGCAGGCGAGCAAACTCGTTCGCCGCCGGGACGGCGCATGCCAGCTCGGTCGGCGCGGAGCTGCTCAATGTGCATACCAGGGAGCTGAAGGTTTCGGCGTTGATTAAACGACGCCGTTGGACGTCCACCAGCAGTCCGTGTGCGCAGAGGAAGTCGGCGCCTAGCAGAGCCATGGGCACGTTTGCGGTTACAAACGTCCAAGCAAAGCGTTGGCCGCCGAAGCAGAGGGTGACGTTGCGCGGGCCGAAGGTGCGGATGGTCGATCCGTTGGCCGCAACCAAGGAGGGGCCGCAAACCGCGGATTGCCTGTCCTGGTCAGAGGCGGGTATGACGCTCAGTTGGGCGCCGGTGTCGCACAGGAAGCGCCGTCCGGACGCTTTATCCACGATGAACAGTAAGTTGCCCATGTGGCCGGCGCTCATGGCTGGTAATGAACGCCGGCCCGGCCGTTTCCCGGCCTGCCGAAGGTGCACGGGGGTCGGCATGTCCGGGCCTTCTGTCCGAACCTGGCATGATAGTAACACCACGCTTGGTCAGGTGGAGGCTCCGGTCGTCGTGCTGGAGGTGGTCGGCTCGGTGTAGCGGCCGCCAATTGCGTCGGCAGTTCGGTCGTCGACCGTGCCGGGTGCTCGGGCGCCATGGGTGTTGCGTCGGACGGCGGTGGGTCCCATGTCGCCGCTGCAATGCGCTGTCCTGCGGCGGAGATCTTGTCGGCTTCTCTGTCAAGGGCCCGGGGATCTGTGATCGTCGTGCTTGCCAGGGCGAGGCGTACCGGGTTAGGCAGCTGACGGAGGAACAGCTCCCGGAACAGGAATGCCGGAGAGTGCTCGCCGAGCAGTGAAAGCATGTAGTCCATTCGCTCGGAAGGGCGCGTGTCACCGAGCTCAGGCAGGTCGAGCAGGCGCCGTGCGCGTTCCGCCGATGGGAGGGCGAAAGCGTCGAGGAGAAGCTTCTTAATCGCGCCGTATTTGTCAGCGGCTGGCGGGCTCTCGAGGAGGCTCAGGGCGCGGGCCGCGGTGGCTGAACTGAGCGCTGCTACCACATGGTGGAAGCGGGTGTCGTCGGCCGTGATGCCTCGCAGGGCGAACAGGGAATCCGCCTGTGCGAACCAAACCGCCGCGTGAGCCTCCCAGAAGGTAGGCAGTTTAAGGGCGACTGCCATGTCCATGTCGGTAGGTCACCAATGAAGGAGCTGGGGCTCCCACGTCGATCGGAAGAATGGACGCGACAAAAAGCTGGAATTCGTCCGAGTTGCTTTATTCAAACAAAACACTCAGGTACTCTGAAAAGCCCGTTTATCGGGCAGCAATATATATACACACATTATCCCGGAGCATTTGCCCAGGAAAGGCGAGAGGGGGCGTGGCCGAGCGTCCTGGCTGCGGCCTGGCAAGTTGAGGGCGAGCCTGCCCGGGCATGCCCGGGCATGCCCGGGCATCCCGACCGAGGCCTGGCAAGTTGAGCGCGGGCCTGCCCGGGCGTCCTGGACGAGCCCGGCATGGTGATCGCTCCGCGTCCTTGATAGGTGCAAGGCGATTGTGAAAACCCAGCGGTAGCCGCTACAGGCTCATGTTATTTTCCATAACTGGTTTTACCCAAAAATTTCCATATTTATCTTTGTTCAATTTAACATCTTTGACATATTTTTCGATATCTTTCACCGAAGTAGAGATTGATTGAAATTTGTCTTTTGTGCTTTGAAACATTGTATTTATTGGCTAAAAAACTTGCGTTTAGTTTAAGTAAAAATTTACCATATAAATATGATAGAAGGATATTTAGAATTTCCAGACTCTCCATATGATAAATTAGAGAATTGTCCGGTTTGTGATAGAGTGGGGCTTAATGATGAGGATTCATACAAACAATGTTTATTCTGTGATTATCTTCTAATTAATGATAATAAAAATATATATATATATATAACTCTTTTAAATTAGAACCAAAAATGAATTACTTTACAAGATTAATAAGAGAGATGAATGTTAAGTATTATGATGATAATACACCATTTCTTACAAGGGAAGAGACTATTTGTATTGAGGAAATGTTTAAGGGTTTAATGATATTTATTATTCAAAATAATTTTAATGGAAATGTTAATACAAGATACTATATAAATAAAATAATGAATTATTTTGAAATTAAACCTGAACTCAGGATAAAATATAGAGTTTCTAAAATAGCTCAAAAAAAGTTAGATAACTTGTTTTCCAAATATATAAATGAATGATTTTTTACCCGTTTGGGAAAATAAGATAAAATTTAATAACCATAAAAATATTCCAAATTCATTGAAATGTCTAATAGTTGGTTCAAGCAGCTGTGGAAAAACCTGTTTGCTTTTAAAGATGCTCCTTCGTCCTAATTTTTTAGATTATGATAATTTAATAATTTTTACAAAGTCAAGTTTTCAACCTGAGTATCAACTACTATCACAAGGTTTTAATGCGGATCTTAAAAAGGAAGACATCATCGGTTTATTTAAACTTCAAAACAAACTAAATGATTATAACATTGAGGATATAATACAACTATTTTGTGATACACAGAAATCAAAATCGAAACCCATAACTTGTATTCTCAGTGATAATACGGATGATATACCTTCACCTCAAGATTTAGATAAATCAAAAAAGAACCTCGTTATCTTTGATGATTGTGTTAATGAGAGAAACCAAACAGTAATGGATAGCTACTATATAAGAGGGAGACATTCTTCTTGTAATTGTATTTATCTTAGTCAGTCATATTTTCAACTCCCCCGGCACTCAATCTATCTATAATTCCAGTAATCTCTGTGTGTTTGTTTGTACGTTTGTACGTTTGTACGTTTGTACGTTTGTACGTTTGTTTGTTTGTCTGTGACCGCTGTTTCTCGACAACTACCGGTCCGATATACTTGAAACTTGCCAGGTATATTGCTGGGGACCCGAGGATGTGCCTTTTCAAGGTTTTAAATTAATCGGACAAGTACTTACCGAGCTATGGCGATTTAGCCGTTCGCCGTTCGCTTTGGCTTTGTGAATGGACCAAACCATTCATGTAAATAGAGGGGGGGGGGGGGGTGTTCTGTGGTCGTTCGCTTTGGCTTTGCGAATGGACCAAACCATTCATGTAAATAGAGGGGGGGGGTTCTGTGGTCGTTCGCTTTGGCTTTGCGAATGGACCAAACCATTCATGTAAATAGAGGGGGGGGGTTCTGTGGTCGTTGCGAATGGACCAAACCATTCATGTAAATAGAGGGAGGGGGGTTCTGTGGTCGTTACTGCCACGTGGTTTCAAAGTTTTTTTTTGTTGTTGTTGTTTGCACGCATGTTTTTTTGCACCCACGTACGGGCACGCCCTAGGATGTTTACACACACACACCCCTACACAAATATTTTTTTTTTTTTTTTTTTGGCAAGGAACGGGCACCCACGTACGGGCACGTCCTAGCTTATATATAGTACGGGCATGCCCTAGTAAGAAACAATGCCAATACTTTTATTTTATTTAAGTTAAATTCAATAGATACAAATAATTTTTGGCAAGATAATTGTTCTACATTATGTAGTAAGAAGGAATTTGAAAATTATATGAAACACACGATTGGAAAATATAAATATATTGTTGTAAAACAAGATGAGATACTAAATGATATTTTTCAATACTAAATGAATGCCGAAGAAAGGGCAAGAACGTTTAAGGAACATCAACAATTAGTTTCAAAAGTTGTTAAACAACAGGAAGGCATAAAGAAGAAAAGGAGACAAAAACTGACTGGCGAAGAAGTCTTTGAAAGAAAACAAGAAAAATTCTTTAAACCACTTTTGAAAACTCAACACTCACCTACAGTCCCCATGGTAGAATTTACTCCAAAAAAACTTCAAATGATCAAAGATTTTAGTCAAATGACAGAGCAAGAACTTGGTGAATTAGAATATGATGACGAGGGATTATTTCGGAAACTTGAGGAGGTAAATCAACCCCATAATTATGTTGTGGAAGCTCTTCAAAACAATGAATATTCAGCGGATTCAAAAACCAGAGCAGGTCTCATTCCAACAGAAGAACCAGCAGTGTTTTATCTTGTGAAAGAAAAGTTATTGATATTTAATGATAAATTGGTGTTCTTAAGTTCTGCTCAACCAAATGTTGAATTAACTCCAAGATTAATGTTTCTTCTAACAAACTCCGGATTCAGCGGTTCAAAATATTTTGAGGAACCACTTGATTTGGAAAGAGAGGAAGATAGGGTATATATTGATTTACTAAATGCACTTGATTATAGAGTTTCTGTTGCTGGTAAAAGTAAGAAGAATGAGAAGGAGAAACATATTATTGATGCTTTAAGTAAGCTTGGTTCGGGTGTTAGCTTTCTTCCAAATGACCCATCACAATTAGTTAATAGGTTATTATTGTTGTTCGGTAGTAAGAAGGCTGGAAACAACAATTGTTTTAATGAAGCATCCGCCATTTTAGATCAGTTGATGAATATGAAAATAATTAATAAATATCAATACAAAGATATTTTATTAGATATTAAATAAGATGAGAAGCACAATTCTTAGTTTGAATTTCACAATGAGTGATTATACAGCTTCATTCCCTTACTCACTACAACTTGACCCCCTTGCCTCATATGAGGCTTCTTTGTTATCAAAGTATATAATACGCTTTTTAATATCACAGAGAAAAACAACAAGTTTAGTTATAATCCAGGAAGTGGATATAAAACTATAACCGTTTCACCCGGAGCTTACGAGATTTCTCAAATATCTTCTGAAGTCTCTCGACTTATGAAAGAACAAGGTGATGAACCAAAAAATATTGTAATAGTTATTCAAAAACACACTTCAAAATCAACTATTAAACTTAAAAATAATTATAAAGTTGATTTCACGATTGAAAAATCGTTTAGAGAGCTATTGGGTTTCTCTTCAAAAAAGATTGAAACTAATGGGACGTTTTACAGTGATAATGTCATTCAAATATCCTCCGGTATAAATTCAGTATTAATTCATTGTGATTTGATTGATGGTGCTTATAACGATGGAATAAGAACAAATACAATATTTTCATTCAGCGCATACTCAACCCCGATTGGTTATAAATTTAATATGGAACCAAAAAATCTTGTTTATTTACCTGTGTCAGGAAAAACCATATACAGAGTAAATTTTAGGATAACCGACCAAGATAATCATATGATATCCTTTAATGATGAAATTATATCCATCAGAATTCACCTATGTGAAGTTTTTCAATAAATAAATAATGGTTATTGTGAGAAAACACGAGTTGGGAAAATATAAAATAATTACAGGGGATGGGATGTTCCTTTCACCATACTACAAGGGTGAAGGTATGTTTCTTGGTGGAGGATACTATAAACCAAAGAGACAACGGGGTGTGGGACATCAATTTAGAAATAAAGGAGATGGGATAATTGATACTCTAATGGGTATTGGTTCAACCATCCTTAAACATAAAGACCTAATTGGTTCAACTGCTTCTGCCGTGGGCTCAGTTGCGGGTGCTATAAAGAGTATAAAAGATGCTCAAAAGGAGTCTCATAAATTACAAGCAATCAAAGAAATAAAAAAAGGTAAAACTCAACTATCTTCACAAGAACGACAAAAAATCATTAAAATACTTGGGTCAGGGTTTCAACAATTTTAATGCTATATAAATACAAGTATGGAAGCGATTGATAGTATTTATGATTTGGATGATACGATTATCATTTAAAACTCCACTAAAAAGGAAGACTATTTTAAGGTAAATGCTATAACAGGAACAGACTGGAATTCAAACGGAACAAAAAGTTTTGAAATAAATAATCAACAAACTTACTTGAATATAGCTGATAGTTTCTTGCTGTGTAAATTTAAATTCACTAAGGCTGCGAATAATACTAATGCTACACTCGTAAATGATTTCTTCTGGAAAATGTTTGATAGTGTCCGCCTGTATATTGGAACACAAGAGGTTGAAGCGGTTGATTATGTCTCTGCTACATCTGAAATGATGAAATTTACACTATATTCGTTTAGTGATAGAATGGGAAAGGGAGCTGTTGAAGGTTTTATTCCTGATATGTCAACGGGAACAAATGCTGACCCTGGTTATAGTCAAAGGAAGTCAATGTATAATGATGATACAAAAGCAGAGAATAGCTTTACCGTAGCAGTACCTCTGAAAGGTATATTTGGATTTTGTGATTATGATAAAGTTTTGTATGGGCTTAAAATTAGATTTCAACTACAAAGGAATGATAATGTAAATAGATTGCTTTTTGGGGCTGAAAATGCTTTTGGTGAAGATAATAAATTTGTTATTAATGATTTGTGTTGGTATATCAGTGAATATACTCCTAATCTTAAAACGGAAGAGATGTTAAATAGAAGACTTAACTCAAAGAAACCGCTAAATGTATCATACCTTAAAAGAAGATGTCAACACGTTAAACTGGAACACACTACCTACACTTGGAATTTGGGTGTTCTTCAAGGAAAGCCACTATACCTCTGGCTCATTTTTAAAAAACCAGATGGAGAGGAGGGTACTGATAAAAATAATGCGCTGAGTGATAATGCTAAGGTGAAACAACTTCGGGTTTCTCTTGATGGCACATTTTATCCACGTGATAGATTGGAAATTGATTGGGAAAAAAATGATTATGCGGAAGCCTACAAGTCTTACCAAAAGGTGTGTGAAAGCAACGGTAATAATAATCCTATTTTGGATATTGGTTGCGTTTCAAAAACTTTATACAATCTACGCAATTGACCTGAGTTCTCAAAAGGAGACTCTAAAGTCTAATAGAGTGGATACTTCTCTATACATTGAAAGAGGAGAGATTGAAGAAGTTAATGCTTATTGTTTGCTTTTGGAGGAAACAGAATTACAGATTAATACAGATAATGGTGTTATGATTAATATCACATATGTTTTTCTCATAAATAAATGGTAGGGGTATATGTTAATCAAATCAATCTTAATAAATTAACATCTTGTATTCAAAATCAAAAGCCTTGTATTATTAATGTTAATACAATTCAAAGAAAAGGAGAAATATGAAAGAAATATTCAATAGACGAGTCAAGAGGAGGATTTCTCCCGTTTCTAATTCCTTTATTTGCTGGTTTAAGTGCGGCGGGAGCATTGACTGGTGGTATTTCAGCAGCGGTAAAAACTGCTAACGAAAGGAAGGCACAACTAAAAGCTCAAAAAGAATTGGAAAGACATAACAAGGAGTTGGAGAAACAAATTAGTGGAAGTGGTGTAATTGTAGATTTTGCTCAAAAACTTGAAAGTCTACCTGATAAAGCTAGATTGTTGGTTGGAGATATGCTTTCCTCTATCGCTCAAGCGGGTGTTAAACTAACTAAACAGGGTAATGGATTGTATCTTTCTCATAAATAAATGGACAAATGGTTTAAACAATTTGGAAAGAATACAACGTCAAATATAGAACTAGCTAAGTATTGTAAAAAAACTAAAAATTGATAACATGGTAATCTGTATGAGAGATGAATTAACAAAGTTGTCCAAGAATACAAAAAATATTATTATGAATTTAGACACACAGAATGGTTCTCATTGGGTTTGTATTCATAATAGTCAGGATAAATATTATTTTGATAGTTATGGTATGCCACCACCTGTTGAAGTAATACAATTCTTACAGAATGGTGTTTATCAAACATTTCAAGTTCAAGAAATTAATTCTAAATGTTGTGGTCAATTATGTTTATATGTATTATTTCAACTCAACAATAATGAAAATTTTTATGATATCATTTTAAATATAATATAAATGACTTATGTTGGAAAAGATGGTTCTATCTTTGGAGAATCCTCTCAGGATATTGATTTATCAAATTATTATACAAAGGCACAGGCTGAACGACAAAAATATAGTATAAGTAAAAATATTAATATGAAGAATACTTATAGATTAATCAATTATCCAAACCCTACAGATGCGAATGACTTAATTAGATTCAGTGATTTATCACAATATATATATTTTAAAGAAAACAGCACGTTTTGTTAAACAAGTAAAATTTACAACCACAACACCTGGTTATACTGACCATACACCTTTCCTCATTGAATTTAACTACCTGCTTACAATTGAATTTTATAAAGAAGGACATATAGTTAATATGCGAATTAATAAATGGGGGTATGATATGCCTGATTTAGGGTATAATTGGTATTTTTCAATAAACTTAGAAGACCTACATGATTTTAATGTCTCGTAAAGAAGAATATTATCCGCTTGGCGAGGATAAGGATTTATGTGGAAGTACAATGAGTAAACAACAAATACATGATTTTAAGAAAAGAAAAATATATGATAGTATAGCGATGGTGAGCATGACAAAGAAGGAAGGTAATGAGATAAGGATAGAAAGCCGAGGAATACAAACCGATTTGGTAGTGGGAAGATGGGGTGGTATTACCTGTCATAATATTAATCTCACATATATTTCTGATACATAAATGGCAGGAAGAAGACTACAAGAGAATTATAATTTTTGTATTCAAGGATACCTACAAGAAAAGGGTGCTCGGTATTACATACCTTATGATTTGGAGCATATACATGGGAATTTTGTCATAAAAAACTGGCCTTATACTGATATTGCTAAACCCACAAATAGAGACTTGTTTAAAATATTAAATAAATATGAACTTCTCAAAGTTATGAAATATAAAACTCTTTTAGAAATCATCAACAAATCTTATTGGTATCCTATTATGAGAAAAATAATTATCGATACAAGAATATCTCAAAATCCAGATGAGTATATGTATAATATTCTTTGGGGCTCAAGCTCAAGGGTAGCAAGGGATGAGGAAGGAGTTGAAGAAGAGAAGGAGGAAAGAGAGAAGGAGAAGAAGGAGGAAAGGGAGAAAAAGGAGAAGGAGGAGAAGGATGAAAGGGAGAAAAAGGAGAAGGAGGAGAAGGAGGAAAGAGGGAAAAAGGAGAGGGAGGAAAGGGAGAAAAGAGAGAAGGAAGAGAGGGAGAAAAAGGAGAAGGAGGAGAGGGAGAAAAAGGAGAAGGAGGAGAGGGAGAAAAAGGAGAAGGAGGAGAGGGAGAAAAAGGAGAAGGAGGAGAGGGAGAAAAAGGAGAAGGAGGAGAGGGAGAAAAAGGAGAAGGAGGAGAGGGAGGAAAGGGAGCAAAGAGAGAGGGAGGAAAAATATAAAAAGATGGAAATCAGTGAGATTCGTAAAAGATTGAGTGTATTACAGCAAATAAATCAATCTCAACGCACCGAAGAGGAAAATAAAGAATTAACGACTCTTACTAAGATAATGATTTTAAAAATGGTTGAGATGAGTTTAGCGAGGAGATTTACATGAAGAAGACAAAGGTCATATACGTAGTGTGTTCAAAAAGTATCCGACTTTTATTTTTCGTGCGTTAAAAAAAAAGAAGCTAGGGAGGCGTTGATTGGTGCACGTATGTAGGCGATCCTAATGCACACGCGTGAATTTTTTCACACCTGCAGAAGCTGTCATTCGACGGCAGACCGCCGATGAGTGAGGAAATGTAATTGAGCGCCGTCGGATTTTCGTTTTTGACAAAATGACGGAAAAACCTGACCAACGCTACTGCATCAAATTTCGTGTTTCATCAAACTTGCATCAAAACTGCAACTTGGCTTCTGGGTCGTACCCATAAACCCAGGACTCATCGCTAGTGATCACTGTGTTGAGGAAGCTGGGATCGCTGTTCACAGTCTCCAGCATGTCCTGTGCGATCTCCAAACGGAGTTGCTTCTGCTCAATCGTTAGCAGCTTTGGTACGAACTTCGCTGAGATTCTCCTGAAGCCCAAATCCTCCTTCATAATGGAATGAACGGTGTTGAATCTTGCGGATCGTTTCCACTTGGGAATCGCCAAGCTTTACACAAAATTTGATGCAGTAGCGTTGTTCAAGTTTTTCCGTCATTTTGTCAAAAACGAAAATCCGACGGTGCCCACTTACATGTCCTCACTCATTGGCGGTCTGCCGTCGAATGACAGCTTCTGCAGGTGTGAAAAAATTCACGCGTGCGCATTAGGCTCGCCTACATACGTGCACCAATCAACGCCTCCCTAGCTTCTTTTTTTTTACGTACGAAAAATAAAGGTCGGATACTTTTTGAACACAGTAGTAGTTGATGATGTTGGTGTTATTGACTTTAGTTAGTTTTTATTTGTAAATAAATGGAGGAGAGAGTGAAGGCATTCCTAAGGATTCTTTATGTTTTAAAAATTAAGATAGAAATGTATATGTTGAAAACCAAAAAGGTTTTGATACTCTGTCGGACTTTTTCTGATAAATAAATATGAGTTATTGTCTCAAATGTAAAAATAAAACTAAATCTAAAAATATCTCTTATGTTAAAGCTAAAAATAATAAGAGTTTATCAAAAAGGAATATGTCAAGTGTGTGGCTCTAAAAAGTGCCAATTCATCTCTCCTAAAAGTGGAGGAGACATACAAAAGTTTCTGTCAGGAAGTAAATTTACAACAACTGGAATTCCTGGGGAACTACATCTACCTGGATATTCGTTCTGTGGTCCTGGAACAAACCTGGATAAAAGATTAGATGAGGCTGACAATCCTAAACCATGGTCCAAGCCTATAAATAGGGTTGATGAAGTGTGTATGAAGCATGATATTGCTTATGGGAATACCACTACATTGGATGAAAAACATGAAGCAGACAGAGAAATGTTGTATAATTTGTCCTTGATATGAAATCCTACATTGAGAGAGAAAGTTGATAGGTTTATTGTGAAAAAAATGATAAGTGCTAAATTGAAACTTGGTCTTGGTTATTTCCCAAAAAACTATTAAACTCCAATGATGTTATCAAGACTGAGGAGCTTTTGGCTAATGAATTACATAAACCTATAATCACAAAGTTTAAAAGAAGGAAAGTTTATTCTAAATACACCGACCACATATGGTCCGCTGATTTAATCGAACTAAATAATGATAAGGGATACAGGTATGCTTTAACCGTTATTGATTTGAGGAGTAGATTTGCCTGGGTTGTTCCTTGAAAAACAAGAGAGGTAATACTTTAATGTTAGCCTTTAAGCTAATATTTGATAGGAATAAAAGGAAACCAAAGAAGTTATGGACTGATGAGGGAACAGAGTTCTATAACAAAATCTTTATGAAATTTCTTAAGGGGGAAGGGGTATTAAATTATACAGCACCTTTAATGAAGGAAAAGCAGTTGTTATTGAGCGTTTTAATCGTACTTTGAAAGAGAGACTATATAAAAAATTCACACAACTCGGTTCTCAAAAATGGGTGTATTTAATTCAGGATATTGTAGATAATTACAATAATACAGTTCATTCATCAACAAAATCAAAACCATCGGAAACATTTACAAAATTAGAATATGAAAAGGAGATTAATTTGAGAAAGCCCAAGTTTAAAGTTGGTGATATTGTAAGAATATACAAATGGAAAAGTCATTTTGAGAAAGGTTATACACAAAAATGTACTCATGAATTATTTAAAATCATTGATGTAACTGTTAGAGCGTGGAACATTGGCAGTGCACGAGCCTTCTCTCGTCCCAATCCAGCTGCTATTTCGTGTGCTGCTAGGTATCGGAAACTCTGGCCTGTTCCGAATGCCAGCCACAGTTTGTCTTCTGGTTGCAACTCCTGTGCCAGGGACAATGCCAGCACCACAACATCGGTGTCTACAGTCCGGATGAGTATTGCATGGTGTCCATGCTGGACTGCGTGAGATGCATGCAGCAACATCCGACTGTCAGCCTCTTCATGGTTACATGGGGCGACTGAGGTCAGATCTGGCAGTAGTGGCTTGCTGAGCACTGCCTCTCCATCAGTAATGACGAGTTGCTTGTCCTCCTGGTCAAACCATTCCATGAGAGCTGCTGAGAGGAACCTGAACAGCTCGGTCTTGTTGCTGTCCACACGTAGGAAGTTCTGCCAGTTTCCTGGTATGGCTGCGGCAGCCACCACACGTCTCCGCACACCTTGTCCCCGCTTTGCACGTGTACTACCTTTCAGTGAATCAGCAAGGTAAGTATCCCAGACCAGATCCAGGCGTGACACTGTTTGCAGCTTCGTGGACATATATGGGATGAAGATCTGTTGTGCATACTCTTCAAAGGTCTTTGATGCAGCCGGCTTCAGCATCTGGATGATGGCTGCTCCATCAAGCACAATACAGGTCGTGACAGGAGTCTCTGTCTTTGCGTCGGAGACTTCTTCCAAGCATGTGAGGAGATCACTCTTGGTACCAGTGCAGAGGCTTCCACCATCAGACAATGCAGGAGGACATGCCTGATTCTCGTGACAAAAGAACTCCTCAAGGTTTCCATCCCTCGTCTGGCAGCCAATGTACAGGCGTGCGAAGAGTTCACGGTCATTCTTGATGGAGGCGAGCTGTTGCTGACCTTTGCTCTGGCTTCTTGGAGTGGAAGTGCTGAACACCTTCAGCTTGTTACGAGGAATGGGTGCATCCACTGCCTTTGTTCTGTCCAACAGACACTCTCTGGTGAAAGCCTCGAACTGCTCTTGGCCAATCCTCTTGGCATTCATCACGGTCTCCACAGCAGCAGGATCTGCGATCTCCTTTGTGTCCAGTTTGACTACATCCTGACTCTCCTCCTCGAATGGGTTGCCCATCTCCTCTATGACACCGACGAGAGAGCGAACATCTTTCACAAATGAGGCCTGTACACTTGGCGTCTGATCATGATGACGTGTGTCTGCTGTTTGCCGTCTCCAGTGTTGGTTCCCATCCTGGAATTCTTCGATCACCCTGGCAACTTCTGGTCCCGCAACCATCCAGCGACGTAGGGCACTAGGGTTGTCAGTGAGCCCAACTGCTCCACCGTCTCCTTTGATGCAGGCATTATTCTGCTCATGTGCCTGGTCAATCGGGATTGAAGAGAACACCCTCTGTGTTTTCTGAACGGTGAAGTGGCTTTCCCTGAATTTCCTGGCTACATCTGGGTGTTTGATGGTGAGTTCGGCCATGTCCTTCAGGTGCACTGGTATCCACCTAGCATAGTGGGTGTGATCCAGTGCATGGAACCAGGGGACCAGCTCTGTCAGAGCATCGAGGTACATCATTAACGATCCCTGCCTGAGAGAACGCACATACACTAGAACCAACAGTTCTAGTTCCAGCACGGTTGCCCAGTAGTGAAACTGGGGGATGTCTTCTCCTCTCTGGCAACACCAGTCTTCAAACTCCGGAAGGTCCTCTGCATCCCTGGTTTCTCCCAGACAGTAGTGGTTGTAGGCACGGTGTTGCAGGATGTACAGTGCTGCTGCAGTGATTTGATGAGCTCTTCTTGTGCGGGTGACGTGGGCAGCTCGTAGGAAGGAGTCGGCCATCCCTGGCGTTGCAATCTCAGCTTGCAAAATCTGCAAATCTTGCAAAAATCAAATCTCTGAATCTGAGATGGCCCAATATCCAGATCTTTTCATAATATGATAGTCTACTAGTGTGCCAAATTTGGTGCTTGTATCACAAAATGCACAATTCTTTTGAATATTTGGGCTAAGCCGCCCCACTACTTTACAATTCAGTAAATGATATTTTTCAGTAAATAAATATAGAAAATGAATAACGAAGAAAGAGCAAGAAAGTTTAAAGAACATCAGGAGTTGGTTTCAAAAGTTGTAAAGCAACAGGAAGACATAAAGAAGAAAAGGAGACAGAAACTGACGGGTGAAGAAGCGTTTGAAAGAAAACAAGAGAAAATTTTTAAACCACTTTTAAAAACTCAACAAATGATTTCACCTACAGTTCCCACAATAGAATTTACTCCGAAAAAACTTCAAATGCTCAAAGATTCTAGTCAAATGACAGAGCAAGAACTTGGAGAATTAGAATATGATGATGAAGGATTATTTCGGAAACTTGAGGAGGTAAATCAACCCCCTAATTATGTTGTGGAAGCTCTTCAAAACAATGAATATTCAGCGGATTCAAAAACCAGAGCACGTCTCATTCCAACAGAAGAACCAGCACAGTTCTATCTTGTGAAAGAAAAGTTATTGATATTTAATGATAAATTGGTGTTCTTAAGTTCTGCTCAACCAAATGTTGAATTAACTCCAAGATTAATGTTTCTTCTAACAAAAGATGGAAAGCGAGCAACAAGTAATAGGCTTAATTCACCTTATTTTGAGGAACCGCTTGATATGGAAAATGCGGAAGATAGGGTATATTTTGATTTACTAAACTCACTTGATTATGGGAGTTTCTGTTGCTGGTAAAGGTAAGAAGATTTAGAAGGAGAAACATATTATTGATGCTTTAAGTAAGCTTGGTTCGGGTGTTAGCTTTCTTCCAAATGACCCATCACAATTAGTTAATAGGCTATTATTGTTGTTAGGTAGTAAGAAGGCTGGAAACAACAATTGTTTTAATGAAGCATCCGCCATTTTAGATCAGTTGATGAATATGAAAATAATTAATAAATGTCAATACAAAGATATATTATTAGATATTAAATAAGATGAGAAGCACAATTCTTAGTTTTAATTTCACAACGAGTGATTACACAGCTTCATTCCCTTACCCACTACAACTTGACCCCACAAAAGAATATGAGGCATCTTTATTGTCAATGGAAACTTATAATACCTTGTTTAATATCACAGAGAAAAACAACAAGTTTAGTTATAATTCAGGAAGTGGATATAAAACTATAACAGTTTCACCCGGAGCTTAGGAGATTTCTCAAATATCTTCTGAAGTCTCCCGCCTGATGAAAGAACAAGGTGATGAACCAAAAAATATTGTAATAGATATTCAAAAACACACTTCAAAATCAACTATTATACTTAAAAATAATTATAAAGTTGATTTCACGATTGAAAATTCTTTCAGAGAGCTATTGGGTTTCTCTTCAAAAAAGATTGAAACTAACGGGACGTTTTACAGTGATAATGTCATTCAAATATCCTCCGGTATAAATTCGGTATTAATTCATTGTGATTTGATTGATGGTGCTTATAACGATGGAATAAGAACAAATACAATATTTTCATTCAGCGCATACTCAACCCCAATTGGTTATAAATTCAATATGGAACCAAAAAATCTTGTCTATTTACCTGTGTCAGGAAAAACCATATACAGAGTAAATTTTAGGATAACCGATCAAGATAATCGTATGATCTCCTTTAATGAAGAAATTATATCCATCAGAATTCACCTACGTGAAGTTTTTCAATAAATAAATAATGGTTATTGTGAGGAAACACGAGTTGGGAAAATATAAAATAATTACAGGGGATGGGGTGTTCCTTTCACCATACTATAAGGGTGAAGGTATGTTTCTTGGTAGAGGATACTATAAACCGAAGAGACAATGGGGTGTGGGGCATCAATTTAGAAATAAGGGAGATGGGATAATTGATACTCTAATGGGTATTGGTTCAACCATTCTTAAACATAAAGACCTAATTGGTTCAACTGCTTCTGCCGTGGGCTCAGTTGCAGGTGCTATAAAGAGTATAAAAGATGCTCAAAAGGAGTCTCATAAATTATAATCAATCAAAGAAATGAAAAAAGGTAAAACTCAACTATCTTCACAAGAACGACAAAAAATCATTAAAATACTTGGGTCAGGGTTTCAACAATTTTAATGCTATATAAATACAAGTATGGAAGCGATTGATAGTATCTATGATTTGGATGATACGATTATCATTTCAAACTCCACTAAAAAGGAAGACTATTTTAAGGTAAATGCTATAACAGGAACAGACTGGAATTCAAACGGAACAAAAAGTTTTGAAATAAATAATCAACAAACTTACTTGAATCTAGCTGATAGTTTCTTGCTGTGTAAATTTAAATTCACTAAGGCTGCGAATAATACTAATGCTACACTCGTAAATGATTGCTTCTGGAAAATGTTTGATAGTGCCTATATATTGGAACACAAGAGGTTGAAGCGATTGATTATGTCTCTGCTACATCTGAAATGATGAAATTTACACTATATTCGTTTAGTGATAGAATGGGTAAGGGAGCTGTTGAAGGTTTTCAACATGGCACTCGGCTTGAGGCTGTTGAAGGTTTTATTCCTGATATGTCAACGGGAACAAATGCTGCCCCTGGTTATAGTCAAAGGAAGGCAATGTATAATGATGAAACAAAAGCAGAGAATAGTTTTACCGTAGCAGTACCTCTTAAAGGTATATTTGGATTTTGTGATTATGATAAAGTTTTGTTTGGGCTTAAAATTAGATTTCAACTACAAAGGAATGATAATGTAAATAGATTGCTTTTTGGGGCTCAAAATGCTTTTGGCGACAACAATAAATTTGTTATTAATGATTTGTGTTGGTATATCAGTGAATATACTCCTAATCTTAAAACGGAAGAGATGTTAAATAAAAGACTTAACTCAAAGACCCCGCTAAATGTATCATACCTTAAAAGAAGATGTCAACACGTTAAACTGGAACACACTACCTACACTTGGAATTTAGGTGTTCTTCAAGGAAAGCCACGATACCTATGGCTCATTTTTAAGAAAGCAGATGGAGATGACGGTACTGAGAAGAATAATGTGCTGAGTGATAATGCTAAGGTGAAACAACTTCGGGTTTCTCTTGATTTCACATTTTATCCGTGAGATAGATTGGAAATTGATTGGGAAAAAAATGATTATGCGGAAGCCTACATGTCTTACCAAAAGGTGTGTGAAAGCAACGGTAATAATGATCCTATTTTGGATATGGTTGCGTTTAAAAACTTTATACGATCTACGCAATTGACCTGAGTTCTCAAAAAGAAACTATAAAGTCTAATAGAGTGGATGCTTCTCTAAAAATTGAAAGAGGGGAGAGTGAAGAGGTTAATACATATTGTTTGCTTTTGGAAGAAACAGAATTACAGATTAATACAGATAATGGTGTTATGATTAATATCACATAGATTTTTTCTCATAAATAAATGAGTCGGAAAGAACCAACTGGGGTATATGTTAATCAAATCAATCTTAATAAATTAACATCTTGTATTCAAAATCAAAAGCCTTGTATTATTAATGTTAATACAATTCAAAGAAAAGGAGCAGTAAGAATTGATGTTTTACTCACAAGAGAGCAGGTTAAAACACTAAATGATGCTGGATCACTTAAAATTAAAATGTCAAAACCTATGTTAAGGAAATATTCAACAAGGGAAAAGAGTGGAGGATTTCTCCATTTCTAATACCTTTATTTGCTGGTTTAAGTGCGGTGGGAGCCTTGACGGGAGGTATTTCAGCAGCAGTAAAAACCGCTAACGAAAGGAAGGCACAACTTCAAGCTCAAAAAGAATTGGAAAGACATAACAAGGAGTTGGAGAAACAAATTAGTGGAAGTGGTGTAATTGTGGATTTTGCTCAAAAACTTGAAAGTCTACCTGATAAAGCTAGATTGTTGGTTGGAGATATGCTTTCCTCTATCGCTCAAACGGGTGTTAAACTAACTAAAAGGGGTAATGGGTTATATCTTTCTCATAAATAAATGAATAAATGGTTTAAACAATTTGGAAAGAATACAACGTCAAATATTGAACTTGCTAAATATTGTAAATAACTAAAAATTGATAATGTGGTAATCTGTATGAGAGATGAATTAACAAAGTTGTCCAAGAATGCAAAGAATATTATTATGAATTTAGACACACAGACTGGTACTCATTGGGTTTGTATTCATAATAGTCAGGATAAATATTATTTTGATAGTTATGGTATGCCACCACCTGTTGAAGTAATACAATTCTTACAGAATGGTGTTTATCAAACATTTCAAGTTCAAGAAATTAATTCTAAATGTTGTGGTCAATTATGTTTATATGTATTATTTCAACTCAACAATAATAAAAAAATTTATGATATCATTTTTAATCTAATGTAAATGACATGTTGGAAAAGATGGTTCTATCTTTGGAGCATCCCCTCAGGATATTGATTTATCAAATTATTATACAAAGGCACAGGCTGAACGACAAAAATATAGTATAAGTAAAAATATTAATATGAAGAATACTTATAAATTAATCAATTATCCAGGTCCTACTGACGTGAATGACTTGGTGAGATTAAGTGATTTATCGCAATATATATTTCAAAATAAAAAAGCACGTTTTGTTGAACAAGTAAAATTTACAACCACAACACCTGGTTATACAGACCATACACCTTTCCTCATTAAATTTAACTATCTGCTTACAATTGAATTTTATAAAGAAGGAGATATAGTTTATATGTGAATAGATAAGTGGGGGTATGATATGCCTGATTTAGGGTATAATTGTTTTTTTTCAATAAACTTAGAAGACCTACATGATTTTAATAAGTCTCGTAAAGAAGAATATTATCCCCTTGGTGAGGATAAGGAGTTATGTGGAAGTACAATTAGAAAACAACAAATATATGAGTTAGGAAATAAAAAAATATATGATAGCATAGCGATGGTTTGTATGACAAAGAAGGAAGGTAATGAGATAATGATAGAAAGCCGAGGAATACAAACCGATTTGGTAGTGGGAAGATGGGGTGGTATTACCTGTCATCATATTAATCTCACATATATTTCTGATACATAAATGGCAGGAAGAAGACTACAAGAGAATTATAATTTTTGTATTCAGGGATACCTACAAGAAAAGGGTGCTCGGTTTTACATACCTTATGAATTGGAACATACACATGGGAATTTTGTAATTAAAAACTGGCCTTATACTGATATTGCTAAACCCACAAATAGAGACTTGATTAAAATATTAAATAAAAATGAACTTCTCAAAGTTATGACATATAAAACTCTTTTAGAAATCATCAAGAAATCTTATTGGTATCCTATTATGAGAAAAATAATTATAGATACAAGAATATCCCAAAATCCAGACAAATATATGTATGATATTCTTTGGGGCTCAAGGATAGCAAGGGATGAGGAAGAGAGTGAGAAAAAGGAGGAAAGGGAGGAAAGAGAGAAAAAGGAGAGGGATGAAAGTGAGAAAAAGGAGAAGGAGGAAAGAGAGAGGGAGGAGAAGGAGGAAAGGGAGAAAAAGGAGAAGGAGGAAAGAGAGAAAAAGGAGAGAGAGGAAAGGGAGAAAAAGGAGAAGGAGGAGAGGGAGAAAAAGGTGAAGGAGGTCTCGTCTCTTCAAAGCTGTCCATGCGCGCTCGCTTTCGAAGTTAAGTAACTTTTCACAATTGTGTTTTTGTCGAAACTGGTCTTGTATGTACCTAATGGGGTGTCTTTAATAGTATTCTTGGCGTTGGTTTTTCATACCTGTGTACAGAATCGTCGGTCTTTCTTATCGCGTATTCTGAGGCCTAAGTGTAGTACTAGGCTACCGTGTCCGACCTTGGCTTGAGGCTTTGTTTTTGTCTCAGCGGTTCTCCGATCGTGCTGCAATTATTTTCCGGTCTCTGTTTTTCACGGTCGTTTCATCCCATACTTCCTTGTTTTAAAATCTCAAAAAAAAAACAAAAAAAAAAAAACATTTCCTTCTGTTCTTATTCGTTTATTCGTTCTTATTTGTTCGTTCGTTCTTCGACCACGTTGTTTGTGATCACATTGTTAAAAAATGTCTCATCTGAACCCTGAAGACCTGTATTCTGTCATATTCTATAACACCTTTTTCTTCTTCTTCTATAAAAGGATGCTTTCGACTTGCTCACCAAATCCATTCATTCCAAAAAAAAATTCCATCTCTTATAGTGCATCTTTCATTCATTCCCTAAACTCTCCAGCACTCCATCCTCCCTCCAGCATCCTCAAACGTATTTTTGACTCGAATGTCTCCAGAAACTCATTTTGCAATAAATGTTCGTTTCCCATTAATCGTACATTTTTCAAAATCCCATCACCCCAAAATCCCATTTCCCATCACCCCTCCCCTCTAATTCTACCCCCTTTCCCCTCCCCTCCAAATCATCCCCATCACCCATCTCTTTCAAATCTTCCCCCTTGCCCCTCCCCTCCAAATCTTCCCAATCACCCATTCCTTTCAAATCTCCCCCCACACCCCTCCCCTCCGAGACTCTCCCTCGCTCCTCCCCTCCTAGACTCCCCTCTCACCCCTCCCCCTCAAAGCGTCCTCCCCGCTTCTTCCCCCTTCCAACTTTCACCTTCATCTCCCTCAACCTTCTGCCTCGCTCTTCCCCCTCGTCAAATGACACCTCACTGTGCCTCTCCCAATCACCATCAAACCTTTTGTCTGCCCCATTCTTCCCTTTCTCCAAGCTATTCTGTAATCTCCGACACACCTTCAACAGCTCTCCCTACCTCTTCCTCCTCTTCCACATCTTACCCTACCACTCCCCCCCCCCCCCTGTTCTGTATCCGATGCTCCCCCTTCCTCTTCCTTAACAGTATGGACCTCAAACATCCGGGGCCTTCGCTCAAACTTGTCTGATCTCTCCATACAGGTTGCTTCTGACAAACCAGACGTGATCTGCTTAACAGAAACTTTCCTCCTTCATGATGTCTCTGATTCCCTGGTATCTCTCCAAGGTTACTCCCTCCTCCGGTATGATAGACCTGAGCCTCGTCCTGGAGGTGGGGTTGCTATCTTTATAAAAAAACTCTCTTCCTCACTCGCCCTGCACTGCCCTCTCTCCACCTCACCCCCAGGAATACCTTTGGCTACGGCTTCCCCTTCGCTCCCACCTTTTGTTCATATGTGTGTTGTACCATCCACCAAACAGTGATGACTCCATCTACATCTCGCTGTCTGAGAATATGGACCAACTTCTATCTACCCATCCCAACTCTCTCTTCCTCATATGTGGTGATTTCAACTGTCACCATGCCAGTTGGCTGGGTGTGGGTACCTCTCTCACCAGCCATGGCTCTTCAGCAAAGGACTTCTGCGACTCACTGGGACTGACACAATCTGTCAATTTCCCGACCCGGATTTCAGTCAATGGAGCATCTTCTCTTCTGGACTTGGTTATGACTAACTTCCCTGAAAATGTCTGCTGCTCTTCTTCTGCTCCAATCGGCTCTTCTGATCATGTGCTTGTTAAAGTGGACATCTCTCTGACCATTCTCAGAGAGCCTCCTCAGCGTCGACGAGTCTGGCATTTCACTCAGGCCAACTGGCACGGTCTTCAAGCAGCCATCAATCATCTGGACTGGTCTCCCATCTCTTCTGCCTCTGACATAAATTCTTCCTGGGAATTCTTCCAAAGCAAACTGCTCTCTCTCATGCACAGATTTATCCCATCTCGTCTTCTGTTGTCATACCCTTCCTCCCGTCCATGGTACACGGAATCTTGTGGTGAGGCTATTGCCCAGAAACAACTTGCTTTCGTCTCCTGGAAAGCAAATCCAACGGAAGGAAATCTCATTTCCTTTCACAAAGCCCGAAACAAGTGTGTGTCCACCCTCAGGAGAGCCAGGAAACAATATCTCTCCGTTCTCAGGACCGAACTCTCTTATCTGTCTCCCTCTTCCAAATCCTGGTGGCGTCTGGTCAAATCTGTTTCTGGTGTTTGTTCCCCCTCCATCCCCTCCCTCACCTCAAATGGCCACACGGCTGACTCCGCACGTGAAAAAGCTGAATGCCTCAACTCTGTGTTTGCCTCTAAATCTTGTGTCCCAAACCCATCCCTCTCTGTACCCACCGTACCCAGTCGTACCCAGCTGCTCCTGGACTCTGTGTCCTTTCCTCCTGACAAGGTGGAAAAGTTTCTGTCAACCCTCGACTCGGATTGTGCAACTGGACCTGATGGCATCAGCCCACGGGTCCTAAAATCCTGTTCTTCCGCTCTTTCACTCCCTCTCTCTGTTCTCTTCACCCTCTCTTTTGCTCAAGGTCATCTTCCATCTGCTTGGAAATCTGCCAACATCACCGCTTTGCACAAAAAAGGTGCAAAAACAGATCCCAGCAACTACAGACCAATCAGCCTGCTCCCAATTATCAGCAAAGTCATGGAATCCATCATTGCTTCAGATATGAAATCTTTCCTCTTCTCCAATGGCTTGATCTCTGATCATCAATTTGGTTTCAGACCTGGACACTCTACTCTGGACATGCTGCTTCTGCTTTCTCAACAATGGATGGAGGTCCTCAATGCCAATCAGGAAATTAGAGCAGTCTCCCTTGACATATCACGTGCCTTCGATACGGTCTGGCACCCCGCTCTGCTCACCAAACTCTCCTCTTTTGGTATCCATGGAAATCTCCACGCATGGCTGGCGGACTTCCTCTCTAGTCGTAGTCAACGTGTGGCCCTGAATGGGTTTCTCTCATCTCCTCTTCCTGTTCAGGCTGGAGTTCCACAAGGCAGTGTTCTGGGCCCTGTGCTTTTTCTGGTCTTCATCAATGATCTCTCTTACTCTCTTGAAAATCCTCTGTATCTCTTTGCTGATGACTCTACTCTCTGTCGCTCCATTCTTCATCCCTCAGATCAGCAGTCTGCTGCCTCCTCACTCTCTGCAGACCTGGACAAAATCACAGACTGGGCAAACAAGTGGAACATGTCTTTCAATCCTGACAAATCTCACACTCTTACGATGTCTCTCCGAAAAGACCGAGTGGACAACCCTCCCATCCACTTTCTGAATAATCCTCTCCAAGAAGTTCTGTCACTCAAGCTTTTGGGTCTCACTATCTGCCATGATCTTTCCTGGGAAAACCACATTTCAAATCTGGCCTCCAAAGCCAGTCGCCGACTGGGCATCCTCCGTCGTGCGAAGTCCTTCCTTGGCACACCTGAGCTCCTCACCACATACAAGGCTTTCATCTGCAGCTCAATGGAATACTGCTCTCCCCTCTGGGCTGGTGCTCCTGCCTCACACCTAGCTCGTCTTCACGCTGTTGAAACCAAAGCATTCAGAATCATTGGAATCTCCCGCGATGAAGCTAACTCCAAGGGCCTCTCACTCACTCACCGCAGGCAGGTTGGTGGTCTTTCCATCTTCTACCGACTCCTCTCTGGCCTTGCCCCCCCAGCTCTCTCTGGGCTCTGTCCCGCAAATATTCCTACAGGTCGCACAAGATCTGCCTGCAACCCTCTTATGGTCAAATTGCCAAAATCAAGACTCTCTGCTCACCTTCACTCCTTCATTCCTCTTTTCTCCCACCTCTGGAACAAACTCCCCCACTCTCTTCAATCCCACTCCATCCTCCAGGTCTTTAAAACAGCTGTTCACCACCATCTCTTATCTTCCCCCATCCAAAACCTTGATCTTTTCTACCCCCGCTAATTTCACCCCAATTCCACTTTTTTGAAATACCAACTTCTGTCCTGGAAGTCCTTGGTGTCCTTGTGTTTTATACTTCTCCCTCCACCCCCCCCCCCCCCTTCCCACGCCCCCTTCCCCCAAGCCCTCTCCACTCCACACATCTCCCTGCTCTCAAATGTTGTGTTTGTGTGCTTCCCCTTCTCTCCCCATCTTGTTTTCCACTCCCTCTTTTTATATATTTTGTTTGTCTGGTTGATTTGTTTGTGAAGTAAACGTTAGCTCTTTCACGAGCCTCGATTCAGTATAATAAAAAATAAAATAAAAAATAAAAAAGGAGGAGAGGGAGGAAAGAGAGAGGGAGGAAAAATATAAAAAGATGGAAATCAGTGAGATTAATAAAAGATTGAATGTATTACGGCAAATAAATCAATCTCAACGCACCGAAGAGGAAAATAAAGAATTAATGACTCTTAGGAAGATATTGGTTTTAAAATTTGCTGAGATGAGTTCAGGGACAAGATATACATGAAGAAGAGAAAGGTCATATAGTTGATGATGTTGGGGTTATTGACTTTAGTTAGTTTTATTTGTAAATAAATGGAGGAGAGAGTGAAGACATTTCTAAGGATTCTTTATGTTTTAAAAATAAAGATCGAAATGTATATGTTGAAAACCAAAAAGGTTTTGGCACTATGTAGGACTTTTTCTCATAAATAAATATGAGTTATTGTCTCAAATGTAAAAAGAAAACTAAATCTAAAAATATCTCTTATGTTAAAGGTAAAAATAATAGAGTTTATCAAAAAGGAATATGTCAAGTGTGTGGCTCTAAAAAGTGCCAATTCATCTCTCCTAAAAGTGGAGGAGACATACAAAAGTTTCTGTCAGGAAGTAAATTTACAACAACTGGAATTCCTGGGGAACTACATCTACCTGGATATTCTTTCTGTGGTCCTGGAACAAACCTGGATAAAAGATTAGATGAGGCTGACAATCCTAAACCTTGGTCTAAACCTATAAATAGGGTTGATGAAGTGTGTATGAAGCATGATATTGCTTATGGGAATACCACTACATTGGATGAAAAACATGAAGCAGACAGAGAAATGTTGTATAATTTGTCTTTGATACGAAATCCTACGTTGAGAGAGAAAGTTGATAGGTTTATTGTGAAAAAAATGATAAGTGCTAAATCGAAACTTGGTCTTGGTCATTAACCCTCAAAAAACTATTAAGCTCTAATGATGTCATCAAGACTGAGGAGCTTTTGGCTGATGATTTACATAAACCTATAATCACAAAGTTTAAAAGATGGAAAGTTTATTCTAAAGACACCGACCACATCTGGTCCGCCGATTTAATTGAATTGAATAATGATAGGGGATACAGGTATGCTTTAACCGTTATTGATTTGAGGAGTGGATTTGCCTGGGTTGTTCCTTTAAAAAATAAAAAGGGTGGTACTTTAATGTTCGCCTTTAAGCTAATATTTGATAGGGATAATAGGAAACCAAAGAAGTTATGGACTGATGAGGGAACAGAGTTCTATAACAAAATATTTATGAAATTTCTTAAGGGGGAGGGTATTAAATTATACAGCACCTTTCATGAAGGAAAGGCAGTTGTTATTGAGTGTTTTAATCGCATTTTGAAAGATAGATTATATAAAAAATTCACACAACTCGGTTCTCAACAATGGGTATATTGAATTCAGGATATTGTAGATAATTACAATAATACAGTTCATTCATCAACAAAATCAAAACGGTCAGAATCATTTACAAAATTAGAATATGAAAAGGAGATTAATTTGAGAAAACCCAAGTTCAAAGTTGGTGATATTGTAAGAATATACAGATGGAAAAGCCATTTTGAGAAAGGTTATACAAAGAGATGGACTAATGATTTATTTAAAATCGTTGATGTAATGGATACAGTCCCTTGGACCTACAAATTATTTGATTTAAATGGAGAAGAAATCTTGGGTTCATTTTACTCACAGGAATTACAAAAAACAAAGCTAATAAGCCATTAAACAACAACCATCCATACTTTCATCCACCCCACCCAGATTAGTTAATTTAATTACTAGTAATAAAAAATAAAAATAAAAATTCATAAGCCACACCCACACAGTCCACACCCACACAGACCACGCCCACACAGACCACACCCACACAGGCCACACCCACACAGACCACGCCCACACAGACCACGCCCACACAGACCACACCCACACAGACCACGCCCACACAGACCACGCCCACACAGACCACACCCATCATCCCCCACCCCTTGTGTACCCCCACCCTTGACCCTCCACCCCCCCTCATCCCGCCCCCACCTTCCCCACACACACACAAGGGGAGGGAAGGGGCGGGATGAGGGGGGGGGGGGTGGAGGGTCGTTGGCAGGGGGTGCACTTCCCTTTCTTTTTTCCTTCATTCTCTTTTTGTAATTAAGAATTAAATAATTGTAGACAAAGCAAATATAATCATATAATATTGAAAACATAAAAATCTTTATATTATTAAAACATTTATCTTGAGGTATATATTCAGCTTCTTCCCAGCACAAGCCATCAGCTTCTTCCCAGCACAAGTCAAAGACAGCAGATGTATTTAGGTTTTGAATCTCTTTCTGTTTAAGACAAGAGGGGAGAGAAAATATTAATATATGGTGAAGCAAGGAGAAGGTAAAGTGAATGAGGATATATAATAAATAAACCATGAGGATATATAATAAATAAACCATACGTCTAAAAAATCGAGCTTGGTGTCAAGACCGTTGATTTGAAAATTTAGAAAAGCACAGGTTGGGAGTAAAAAACCACTCTTTGGGATCTCGAAATAATCCCAAACAAAGTTGTGGTCTTCGAGGTCGTGGTCGTGGTTGTCGTCATCGATCTCAACTCTCATCTCTGTTAATGAAGGGTTTTAGGCTATGAGCCAGACCCCCCAAATTGACCGGTCGGTACCATACAGATGGAGTAAGGCTCATTGTGATTTTTAGCAAGATATATGTCCCTAGATATGAAAAAAGTGATAGCAGTGTATAACTCTCGGCCATCTCTGTGTTATCACCAGAAATATTATTATACGCCCGCTTCGCTTCGCCAAAAAATGTGATATTTGCTAAAATTGGAATAAATATGTTTTTAAGGACCACAGAGTGCCAATAATTTGCATACTGGATGCCAACTAATATAGTAATAGAAATATAGAACATATGTGGGGGTTATTTATCAAATTTTTGATATAATGACAAAATATATGTTAAATTTAGTGAAAAAGTGGTCGAAATCGCTTCGAGTTCAGAATTCACATTGTACATTTTTGTCAATATTTCAAAAATGAAAACTCCCAGAGTAACATTTGACCCCTCAAAATCTTCGCAAGGAACCACTGCATTGGAATATATCATTACTTTGTAATATGGTGGTTGTTTGGGGCACATATTTTGGTAATGTTCAAAATATGTTCAACCATACCCCCTAATTTTGATATTATAGGTGCTAAAGGGTTAAACATTACTGTATTTGCATCTGTATTACATCATTTATAAGCATTATTTAGTATGTGTTTTAAATGCCTGTAATCTGTGTCAATTGTGTTAAAAATTGATTGGTAATAATACTGTATAATAACAAGGCGTATTTGTTCGAGAGATCATGATAAACCTAGAGTGTGGAGCAAGTTTGCATGCATTGTGAAATATAATGTAGCTGATGTTACAAACCTACTTTAGGATACTAGCTAATACCAAAAATTACACTGAGATACCAAAAGTAGTAGACGAATAAACCTAAAATGTTCAAAAGCTATGTTTCGTTCCAAAATATCAAAATTAGGGGGTATGGTTGAACATATTTTGAACTTTGCCAAAATATGTGCCCCAAACAACCACCATATTACAAAGTAATGATATATTCCAATGCAGTGGTTCCTTGCAAAGATTTTGAGGGGTCAAATGTTACTCTGGGAGTTTTCATTTTTGAAATATTGACAAAAATGTACAATGTGAATTCTGAACTCGAAGCGATTTCGACCACTTTTTCACTAAATTTGACATATTTTTTGTCATTATATCAATATTTTGATAAATAACCCCCACAAATGTTCTATTTTCTATTACTATATTAGTTGGCATCCAGTATGCAAATTATTGGCACTCTGTGGTCCTTAAAAACATATATTTATTCCAATTTTAGCAAATATCACATTTTTTGGCGAAGCGAAGCGGGCGTATAATAATATTTCGGGTGATAACACAGAGATGGCCGAGAGTTATACACTGCTATCACTTTTTTTTCATATCTAGGGACATATATCTTGCTAAAAATCACAATGAGCCTTACTCCATCTGTATGGTACCGACCAACCCCCTTGGCTCATAGCCTATTTGTTTGAGGTGTTATATTCTGTTTAAAAAAAGAAAGAATAAACATTAGGAGGAATGATTAAAAGATACATCGTATTGTCAATAAATAAATAAATGTCAGCTCCCGTTTATTGGTGCCAGTCAGAGAGATGAATAATGAATTACCAGGGGTAGACTCTGATGGTGGTTTTGAACAAGAGACAACATCTTGTCTGTGTCTTCTTCGAGGTTATTACTACAGACAAAAAAAAAAAAAAAAGAGAAATTACTGCGCTGAAGGAAGCCAGACAAAACATCACACACATTCTAAGGCAGCCTCATTTAACATCAACGTATTTTATTTTGTATCATACCTTCCAGATGAATCTTCTAAGAATGGTGAAACATTTAATTCATTCAGAGACCTCCATCTGGGAGGCAGGTTGTTCAAACCCGTATTCAGTTCGTTGTGAAACTCTTGAGAAACAACTTGAAATTCTGCCAGGACCTCATAAAATATTCCATTCCTCATGAAGGCCATTCAAATTGCTGTAATAAAGAGAAAAAATAAATAATTAGTTTTATCATTAATCACATACAAAGCTCTCATTAACAGTGTTTAACACCAAACAAAACTTACCAATATCCTGAGTTGATATATTCTTCATCAGAGGAAAGACTGGAATAAGACAAGTTGGCGTTCATCTTCGTCGATTCGCAATGTTTAAAATTGAACTGAATATGGCATTTTATAATGTGTTTAGGGAATTGAAACTCCAACTGCCTGTCAGTATTTCGGGGAAATTCATGGCGTGTGTGTGTGAAAAACAGGAAACAAAACCATGAATAATTCTGGGAAGGGATCCAAGTTATACATCATGTCATTTCTCAAAAGTGAGGGATTTATGAGAAGAGGTTCGAGTATGGTTAATGTTGTCCCTTTTACTATTATATAAATGATATAACCAAGCATAAACCAGACTAAAGAGTGAAGGTGTAATCAACTTTGGTATATAAATGGTAAACATAACGAATGTGAAAAATATCAAATAGGTATAATTGAAAAGGCAACTGGTAAAAAAGTTCACAAAACAAAGAAGAGAATTAATTTAAATACTGGTGAGTTGGGTAAAAAAGATGGAAATATTTTTGAGTGGACGGAAAACTTTGATGGTTGTCAGGAAAATATATACTTTAATTTAAAAATGGTATGTGGCACTGGAGGTGCTCAAACAAGAACATTGAGGGAGGTTTATCATGTTATCTTAGCTCAGTTAAAATATCTTGATGAAGAACCAAAGTCAAACATCTTTTTTGTTAATATTGTTACAGACGCGGTTGTGGATGTTGGTTTACCGAGCGGTTTGGTATGACCGCGTCTGCACGTTTACCCGATTATACTCGAACGTTTGCCGAGTCGCGCTACGCTAGATCAATGAAGGAAAAGGACACAACGGCTGGGATTAAAATGACACGACACCAGGGATACGGTTCTCAAGACCTCCGGAGGAGGTTATAATATGGCGGAAGGTTAGATTACAGGAATGAGAGGGACAGCATAGAAAGATAGGCACTTAGACACACTTATCTTATTCCCGACAGACCACAGATAAACAGGACGAAACTGACTCACACGGGGATTGATGGCAAGGAAAGCGGGCAGTCGATGGCTCAAGGTGCACTCTTGGCACAAGGACAGAATCGACCCGGTCCGGTCCAAAGATGCGGGGAGGTATCGTCGCGCTGGGGGTGGCGTCCTTTGCTCTCCGTAGTTCAGGCGCATCTGACTTCACATCCGGTAAGTCGCTGCGTATCTCCGGCGGGGAGTGACACGCCCTCGGCTCGTTAGCTCCGCCCCAGATGGAATCGGCCCGTTGCTTCTCATTGGGTGCGGGGGGTTACCGGCTCCGCCCTTGACGAGGGGCCGACAGGCAGCCCCTTCGTGGTAACCCCGTCGGCGCACATGGGTAATGGCGGCTAACCGAGCCGGAGTGAGGACGCACACTCCCCGCGCGCACCGTTGTTGTAGTTGTTGTAGTTGTTGTTGTAGTTGTTGTTTGGGGAAGAAGATGGGAGGAGGTATGGGAAGGTCCTAAACTCACTACTGGTGCCATATAATCACATTCTGGTGCAACGAAGAGTCAGAATTAATGGAAACGAGTCCTTAACTGACATAGACTAAGAATAACTAGCAAGATGTCCGAAAGTTGTCTACGTGAGATGCGGTGGACCTGGGCACGACATTTAATGGGGGAAAAAGGGGAAGGTCGGTTCTACAGAGTGTTGTTTACAGACAATGGGACTAGGGAATGGGGGATTGGGGATAGTTGGGGAGTATTGGGGAAATAGGGGAATATTTACAAGCGGACATGGAGGCCAAATCCCATATCCGCAACATTGCACCCTTCTCTACCCTCGGGGCGTCCCGACCCGATAAATGTTTACCTATTTTAGTGTGGCACTCGGATGTAGTTCCCTCTACTATTAACTCTACCCTGAGTGCGACAGTTTTACAGATATTCACAAATGAGTAAATATGTCCCCCTGCGACGTTGCACCCTTCTCCTCACAGAAACACACCCACAGGATAACCGAATCGCGGAAAGAATTCGCAAACTAAACATACAGCCGGTAGGGAGCATTATTTACACAAGACTACACTGATATTTACACTACTATCCAGGACCTGTTTTTGGAGGAACACATGCAGATGTTATGCATAGAGAGAGCACGCATGCCAGCATCGATACACCAACCCACGAGTGCTCTGTGGCCTTACGGCCTTTAATAATGTGCAGAGCACCCCATCCAAGCACCAAAAGCACCACCCCATCCTGTACAGTCAGCACCATCCGGTGCACCAATAAAGTGTCTATAAATCACGGTGTGGTGTCGCAGCCGGCCGATGGTCTGCCGCTGGTCTTGCCTTCGTGTGGTGCACTTGGCCTTCTTACTGCTTTCAAAAATAAAGAAAGGCGCCAACCGCGTCCATTTCTTTATTGTGGCCGTCAGTGGGCCAACTCTTAGTGGTTCACCTGTTTGGCATAGGTGCCACGTTGACCCAGAGGTCCATCAATGGGTGGTGCTTGGCCGCAAAAAAAACTGCGGTCCATGGTGGGCGGCCACAAACATTGCGGTCCATATGGTGTATCGATCCAGGCAGCAAGCAGCGAAAGTGCAGGCCCACAACTGCGTAGCGAGCACCTCTCTCTCCTCTCTCTCTGCCCCAAAGCCAGATCCTCGGAGGTGGGAGACAAAAGAAAAGACAAGTGAGTAAGGTGGTAAGGGCGCAAAAGTGCACGCAACACAAGGTAATGCACACTAGGGGCACATGGGAACCAGGTGAGACAGGTACGTTCCTACCGTACGCTCCCCCCCCCCCCCCCCCACCAGGTAACGTACATGGCCCCTCCCTTACCCCTTACTGTATCCACAAAACACAACACTACCCATAAACATCTATTTTACTAATCAACAAACTTCCCTACTGTCTTCCCCGTTCCTCCCATAAACCAAATTCGTCTTCTCTCCCTCCTAACCAATCAAATTTGCTATTTCCAACTCTCATCAAAATTTGCCATCTCCAACTCAACATCAAAATTTGCCATCACCAATTCATCATCAGTCCCTCCTAAGGAGGGAGAGATGGAATCACCCCAATGTCTCATCCACGTCGTGATGCGTCTCACCAATCCACACAGCAATTCTCAGTTCCTGCACACAGAACAAAGAAAACACAGGTGTGGAGTCATCATCATCACCACAGGTAAGTGGCTGCGTATGGTGCGACAGGTTCATCAATCCTAACTATTTCCTAAATGACTTTAACAACTTTACACTACCCGGGGTCTTTCTCCTGCCAAACCATTGGCCCTCTTACACTATGGGTTCTAAAAACCAATTCCCATTGAGCAAACTGTGGTGCTTTTCAATTTGGGGTCTCACTCCCCCGATTCATCTCCCGGTGCCCTCGCACAATTTCTGGGCTGTGGCGTGTACCTCTCCCAGCGGGTCTACCCACCTGCACACCCCCACCACTGCTGTTGCCTCCGAGCTTACCTGCTCCTTACCCTAACCTAACTACCTGGGAAAGGCCCTCTGGCGCTCTCCCCACTCGGTGCCCTCTCTGGCACTGGGCTGCCCGATCCACACCCGGGATCCTCAGGCACCCACTGACACTAACGGCTCCCAGAGCCCACCTGCGGCCTCACCTGGCCGACATCCTCACAGTGGTGGAGTGCCCAACCAACTACACACACTAACAGGCTACACGCCCAGCCATTTCCACAACACTAATGCACCCATCCACAATACCATTCTGCAACCGCACCACAAATGCCAATATCCAACCACAATTTACCTATACCCTCTACCTAACACTTACACTACCCGCCCCGGGTACTCGTGAAAGGGGTCCACTCTTCCCCCATCCACACCTTCGCACCATGCACACCACTCCGTACCACTTACTCCAACTCTCTCCACACACCTGTACCTGCACACCTGTGCTCTCACACCTGGTGCCACCTGCACCCTTCTCTCCCCAAGCACATTCGCGCTGATCCACACACTCACTACTCATACACTGCTCCACACACCTGTCCAGCTCTCACACAGCATCATCTCCTCTAACTACTCCCCTCTGAAACCTGCGCTTCCCAGTCGTCCCTTTAAACTATTGCGCTCCCTCGTCATTATCATCCATACTAATCTACCTGCATCCCCACTACAGGTATCAGTCACTAACTAACCTTAACGTTACCTAATGTCATCTTCGCTAGATCCCTAACAATATAACCTAACCCACCCGGGCTAGTCTTCACTGCCATCAACCCCATAAGCTAGTGCTCCTTTGCCCCCCCCATGGGAAGGGTGGCAGGGATGCCAGCCTTACCCACCGGGCCCATCGCTCACTACCAATTTTGCACATCAAATTTCAACAAATCAAAAATTTGCCAATCACTACCCATCATCTGCCAATCACTACTGCCAATCCCTTGCCAATCATCAAATTTTGTTTTTCTCTAATTTTGGGTCCAAAACACTAACCTCATCACCCAGTCTACTCACTAATGCCTCTCGGTGCGCCAATTCCTGTCCAAAGCCCGGCTTCGTAAAGCCAAGCCATGAATGCGGGTTGTTCTGTGCCAGCGGCTGGATGCGTCCGGCACTCGGTGCAGGGACGGGGGCTTACCCGGGCCGAGATCCCACGCACCATCTCGGCGTGGAGCCATCCAATGTCCCGATCTCGACCTGCCGGACTGCCTCAACAAAAAGTGGTCGCCATGACGACCCTTTCTATCGGGCTGCCCGCTCCGCCTAGTGGAGCACGGACGCGGCCGTTCAAAGTGAGGCCCAGCACGCACCGAGGGCCCGATTCGGCTAAAAGTCGCTCTAACCTCTAAACCGGTTACCGTCGATGCTTCACCTGGACGCTTACACCCCGCAGCCCGTTCCTTGCTCACACATCCAGCCGTTTCCATGCTCCTCGTACCTTTCCTTACACACCCAGGTACACCCATTCCACTCACAGCCTTGGTCACACACCTGACCACCGAACACTTTGGCACACATTCGTTGGTCGCACACCTCACCAACACACCTCTTCGCACCCCCTCCTCTGTCACCTCCTCTGTGACAATCACAGGTGTGCTCTCATTCGCACACCCAACCACGTGCCTCACCACCAACTCCAGCGTGCATTCCCACTCACGCTCTACCATTCCAGGTGTGCATCCTGCCATCCCAGGTGTACATCCTCGCTCACCTGTCACAACCAACTCACTCTCCTTGTCACTCTCACTACTCTCACCTCCATTCTTGACAGCGCACTCACCCTTACTCTTGACAGCGCACTCTTTCCTCATGCACCTGTCCGTCACACACCTTTCTCGTGCACACTCTCCCGTTACACCCTCTGTAACACTCACCACACCGCGCTTCCATGTGCTCCCTCGCACACGCGCTACGACCGACTCACTCTCGCCAGCACCCTCACTCCTTGGCACGCACTTTTTCCTCACACACCCCAGAGTCGGACTTTCTCGCAGTCCTCCTTTTTCGCACACCAGACCTGTCGCACACTTCACCAATGGCCTCTCACGAACACCCGGGTCCATCTCGACCCCCAAGCTTCTTAAATCCCCTGGCGCATCATACGCACGACCATATTGGTCACCACTTACACCGGGTCCTCTTCCTCTTCGCTTCTCCTCCATCACCTGCGAATCCCTCATCCGGTTAATGAGCACATCATCACGATCCGAACACAGACTTCGGACCAATTCTTTTATCTCCTCTTTTATCTCTTTCTTATCCCCTCTCCGTCGCTTCTTAATTTCGCTCACCCCTTCTTCCACTTCTTCTAATTTCTGCTTCACCTCCTTTATTCCCCGGTACGTCTCCTCAAGCTCGTCCTCCAAGGCTACCTTGACCGTTTCCATGTGCGTCCTCACTTGCCGGTCCTTCGTCTCCATTACCTCTACCACCTCGTCCAACCTCGCTGTCAGTCCCTCACGTACCATCTGACATTCCCTCTTCGTCGCTATCAAGTCGTCTTTTAGTTCTTTCTGTGTCGCTTTTAAACCTCCTATTACCGCTGTGTTCTTTTGAACCTGCTCCACTAACTCCGTCTGTCCCACCGTCAGCTGCTCCACCTCCTGCGTCAGGTCCTCTATGCCCCCTTGTAACTTTACAGTCCCCTTTCTCACCTCCTTCTCCATGTGCTCCTGACAGTGCCTCACCTCCTCGCGCACTCCTCCGACCTCCTCACTCACACCTCTTCTGATCTCTTCTCCCATCACTTGCATCTCCTGCCCAGATGCCACCCTCATCTGCTCCATTTCCTCCCTGTGAGCATCCAGTTTGGTTTCTACCCCCATTCTGACCACCTCTATCTGCTGCCCCATTTGTTTAACTTCCCTTTCCGCTTGGTCCCTCATGTCCCTCAATTTGCCTTCCATTCTGTTTTCTAACCCCTCTAACCCATTTTTCACCCCCTCTAACTGATTCTCCTGGGCAGCCATTCTGTTTTCCACCCCCGTTAACCCATTCTTTACCTCTTTTATCCCGTTGTCTAACCCCTCACCGGTACCCCTCGCTTCGTCCCTCATTACCCCCATTTGGTTTCCCATTACCCCCAATTGGTTTCCCAATCGCTCACTCTGAGCATCCATCCGGTTCCCCATTACCCCCATCATTCTGCTTTCCATTTCTTCGCTATTCTTGTCCATAAGGGCCTTCATTTGTAGAAAAAAAAGGTTCAAATCCACCAGGGGCGCTGCCACGGTCACGGGCGCGGTCGCCGTGACCAGCGAGGCGCCATTTTGTGCGTCTGCTACCCTCGCTGCTTCGCTCTCCTCACGTCCCTCAATTTGGTCCTGGACCGACCCTGCCTCACTCTCCTCTACCGGACCCCAGCTGTCTTGATCCGCCATAGCGCGACTTTCAAAATTCGGGTTTTTATTTTCGTAAAACAAAATCAAATTTCGCCGTTATAATTTCGAGCGCGGGAAACGTGCTCCGGATCGAATTCTACCTCCCAACACCAATTGTTACCCTAGTGGTACAATTGGTGTTCCAAAATTTGGGCCTAATAAATTTAGTCCCAGGTCCGAATCCGACACTCCTGACACCAAATGTTACAGACGCGGTTGTGGATGTTGGTTTACCGAGCGGTTTGGTATGACCGCGTCTGCACGTTTACCCGATTATACTCGAACGTTTGCCGAGTCGCGCTACGCTAGATCAATGAAGGAAAAGGACACAACGGCTGGGATTAAAATGACACGACACCAGGGATACGGTTCTCAAGACCTCCGGAGGAGGTTATAATATGGCGGAAGGTTAGATTACAGGAATGAGAGGGACAGCATAGAAAGATAGGCACTTAGACACACTTATCTTATTCCCGACAGACCACAGATAAACAGGACGAAACTGACTCACACGGGGATTGATGGCAAGGAAAGCGGGCAGTCGATGGCTCAAGGTGCACTCTTGGCTCAAGGACAGAATCGACCCGGTCCGGTCCAAAGATGCGGGGAGGTATCGTCGCGCTGGGGGTGGCGTCCTTTGCTCTCCGTAGTTCAGGCGCATCTGACTTCACATCCGGTAAGTCGCTGCGTATCTCCGGCGGGGAGTGACACGCCCTCGGCTCGTTAGCTCCGCCCCAGATGGAATCGGCCCGTTGCTTCTCATTGGGTGCGGGGGGTTACCGGCTCCGCCCTTGACGAGGGGCCGACAGGCAGCCCCTTCGTGGTAACCCCGTCGGCGCACATGGGTAATGGCGGCTAACCGAGCCGGAGTGAGGACGCACACTCCCCGCGCACGCCGTTGTTGTAGTTGTTGTAGTTGTTGTTGTAGTTGTTGTTTGGGGAAGAAGATGGGAGGAGGTATGGGAAGGTCCTAAACTCACTACTGGTGCCATATAATCACATTCTGGTGCAACGAAGAGTCAGAATTAATGGAAACGAGTCCTTAACTGACATAGACTAAGAATAACTAGCAAGATGTCCGAAAGTTGTCTACGTGAGATGCGGTGGACCTGGGCACGACATTTAATGGGGGAAAAAGGGGAAGGTCGGTTCTACAGAGTGCTGTTTACAGACAATGGGACTAGGGAATGGGGGATTGGGGATAGTTGGGGAGTATTGGGGAAATAGGGGAATATTTACAAGCGGACATGGAGGCCAAATCCCATATCCGCAACAATATATTAGATGGTGATGGTAGTGGTAAGAGAATTAAATTATTTCCTACGCATAAACAAATATTTGTAGGATCGTTGTTTGAGTGGTCTAATGAACAACATTGATAGTAAGAGTAAAAGGTCCATAAGGCCAAGGGGGGGGGGGGGGGGGGTAGGAATAGAGGTGTTAAGGGGAAATGAAGGAAAATGAGGGTGAGAGGAAAATTTACATGTAAGTGAATGGAGAAATGAGGGTGGTCCACTGGTCCAGGAACAACATTTTTCCTCTACTACTGTGCTCCAAGGGATATTCAAGACCTTTGAAATATTTTTAGACCCATCCCCTGATCTGTGCCTTTCCACAACTTTATCCCGGAGGTCTTTTGAAAGCTCCTTGGTGCTCATGGTTGAGTCTTTGCTGTGAAATGCACTACCCAGCAGAGGAAACCAACAGGAACCGCTGATTTTATTCTGAAACTAGAACGGCACTCAGTGGAGAGCATACCTCCACCAGGTGATGTGTTTGAGGGCATGTCATTTGATGTCATAGTCAATGGGTTGAAGTAAACTTTGGTCGGAAGCCAAAGTTTACGTTTTGTATCCTAGAGTAGACCACAAAATCACAATACAGAATCTCATTTATTCAAAATCATTCATACACAACTTTTTGAGATATCTATGTATCTATGTATGTACTGTATCTTTATGTATGTATCCTTATCTATGTATCGTTTTTGGCCCTATCTGCCAATGGTGAAGACTCGCTTAAAAAACCTACTTGCCGGATCCGAATCCGGATCTTCACCAAAATCGTTTCATTTCGTCCTTGTTACATACGCTACATCTCCACCAAATTTCGTCCGAATCCGTCCACAACGTTTTGAGATATCTTGTTCACAAACAAACAGACAGACAGACAGGGGTGAAAACATAACCTCCATGCACCTTAGGTGGCAGAGGTAAACACCAGAATCACTACAATATAACACAGGTGGAGGCCAACTAACTTGGTGTGTGTTTTGAAGGTGATGGTTACACCTGAGCTAATTTCCAATTGATATTATAAGAGGGGAGATGGAGAGGTGGACAATGATCCAACAAAGATATTCTAGTTTTGTATTTTCTATTAATTTTCTGAAATTTGTAGAATTTGTTTTTCACTTGGAAATTGTGGATTGTGATATGTAAAATAAAGGTGGAAAAGTATGATTTCATGCTATTTCATTCCAGGCTTTAAGGCAACAAAAGGAAAAAAAATTGAAAGGAGGGGGGTGGGGGGTGTAGACTTTATATAGGCACTGTAGATCATTGATATAGATTAAAAACCATGTAGGCTACCTTGTAAAACGCTACCTGAAGGGAAAATCATGGGAAAGGACACCAGAGCGCCACCTGCTGTTTGTGCTCATTTAGAAAAGTCAGACAACCTCTTGAATATGTTCCCTTGAACACCTTTGTGGTTTAGTGTATCTATATCCACTGCTGTCAGCAGGAGTAACATATCCAAGGTCAAATGGCCAGGTCGGAAGCCAAACTGGTTGGCGGAGATTCGCGAGTTAGAGAATATATATTGTCTAAGGTCGGCCGCAATGATGTACTGTCATCCCTCGCTATATTGCGCTTCACTTTTTGCGGCTTCGGTACATCGCGGGTTTTTCTCGCTAGTATATGTAAAATTATATATCGGATTTTTCATTATATCGCGGGATTCCTATAGCCTATGCGGCCTATAGGTATTTTTATATTTTAATATTTTAATTATTTTTGCGGTAAAATAAGCATTTTCTAGCCTAAAAAATTAATATTAATATAAATAAAAATATAACACATTAATTAAAACCTGTATTAAAAGAATATTACAGTAAATCGAAATAAAATACGCATTATAAATGAGTAATAATAATATAATAATGCATTTATTTTATATAGCGCTTTTCAGGAAGCCCAAAGACGCTTTGACAGAGTGCAAAACATAATGCATAGCAAAACATAAAAACAATTGCAAAAAAAGAAGAATCAATAGGGAAATATTCAAAGCACAAAGGAGGGAGAAGGAGAGGAGATAGTCAGGGGTTAGATGCTGTGGGTTAAATGTTGAATGCAGTGTTGAACAGGTGGGTCTTGAGTGATGTTTTGAATGTGGTGAGTGAGGAGGAGTCTCTGATGGTGTGAGGTAGCGAGTTCCAGAGGGTGGGAGCAGCGATGGAGAAGGCCCTGTCCCCCCAGGATCTAAATTTGGTCCGGATGGGGGGGGGGGGGGGGTCAGGAGGTTGGTACCAGCAGAGCGGAGGTTGCGGGTGGGAGTGTGTCTGGAGAGGAGGTCAGCCAGGTAGGATGGGGCCAGGTTATGGAGGGCTTTGTAGGTCAAGAGGAGGATTTTGTACTGGATTCTCTGGGAGATGGGGAGCCAGTGAAGCTTGTAAAGGACGGGGGTGATGTGGTCACGGGTCCGGGAATGGGTGAGTAGACGGGCAGCGGAGTTCTGAATGTATTGGAGTTTATTGGTGATTGTTGAGGGTGAACCATAAAGGAGGCTATTGCAGTCGTCCAGACGGGAAGTGATGAAGGCGTGGATGAGGGTTTCTGCAGCCACGGAGGAGAGGGATGGACAGAGACGGGCGATGTTTTTCAGGTGAAAGAAGGCTGTCTTTGTGATCTGTTTAGTGTATTTGTCGAAGGAGAGGGTTTGGTCAAAGATGATGCCAAGATTCCAGATGTGAGGGGAGGTGGATACTGGGAAACCGTCGATGTTGAGGGCAAAGTTATGGGTGGACTTGGTGAGCGTTTTGGGGCCAATGATGATTATTTCAGATTTATCACAGTTAAGTTTGAGGAAGTTGATTTGAAGCCAGGATTTTATTTCAGTGATGCAGTTTGTCAGGATAGAGTGGGTGGTGGTGGAGATGGACTTGGTGGAGATGAAAAGCTGGATGTCATCGGCGAAGCAGTGGAATTGGAGACCATGACGGCGGATTAAGTGACCGAGGGGGGACAGGTAAAGGATGAAGAGGAGGGGGCCAAGAACTGAACCTTGGGGGACACCTTGGGGGAGGGGAGCAGGGGGGGATTTGCAGTTATTGGTGGAGATGAACTGACGTCTGTCAGAGAGGTATGATTTAATCCAAGAGAGGGCAGTGCCGGTAATGTTAAAGGTGGTTTCAAGTCGGGTGAGGAGGATGGTGTGATCGATGGTGTCAAAGGCGGCGCTGAGGTCGAGGAGGATGAGAATGTTGAGGTTGCCAGCGTCAGAGGAGAGGAGAAGGTCGTTGGTGATTTTGAGGAGAGCAGTTTCAGTACTGTGGTTGGAGCGGAATCCGGATTGGAATGTTTCATACAGGTTATTGGCAGAGAGGTGATGTTTGAGTTAGTAACTCCAGGGAGTAGACAAAGAATCGCGCATTTTGAAAGTCCCGTATTCTGGGGGTAATTAACTTGTCCATGATTCTGGGGGTAATTAACCCATCCGTAAGGAGGGTTCTTGGACGGTTCTTCGCTACTTTAAGTAATTTGCAAGGTTGATGCCAAACTGTGTCCTGCAGTTTAATGATCAATATGGTTTTAAGAGTCATCATACTTTGGGTAACCTCTAATTTACAATAACTTATGTTTACAACTTCGAGACACATGATCATGATGACGATTTCGATGATGTTGTCTAAAGCTGCAATTAAATTAAGTCGCTGAGTAACATGAATGACCGAGGTTGTGGAGGATGGGATTTTTCGGTCATTACCTTTTGATACAGATGAGAAATCTGCTTCATCACTGCATCAGATCAGGAATAACCACCCTCCTCACCTCCTCTCCACCCCCCACTGCTTCCTACAAATTAACCATCAGGAAGCTGCTGCATATGCAAGAGGAAGCTAATGCATTTCTTATTAATTTTCAAAATTAATCATCATCTCTATTTTGAATAGCTCATGAAGACTTCTTTATGCTTAGGCCTCAGGTTTGATTAAAGGCACTTTTGTCAATTATTGCCTTTTGCTTTCAAAAACACAATTTGCATCAATGTAAATACTTTGTTGTACTGTACTTGTGTAGTTCCATGATCATATGTGTATGTTTGTTTGTTAATTAATTGCAATTATAAAAGAACTTGCATCAATGTACTGTACAGCTATATATACACGTACAAATATTTTTCTAATACGTAAGGACTAAGGATGGGTCTCAAAAGTGTGTTTAAGAGTGTAGAAAGGGTTCATAAGAGCGTGGGAAAGGTTTATAAGAGTATGGGGAGGGTTTTTAAAGGCTTAAAATATATAAAAATAATAAAATTAATATATGGTTTCTACTTCGCGGATTTTCACCTATCGCGGGGGTTCTGGAACGTAACCCCCGCGATAAACGAGGGATGACTGTATTCCATTAATTTTCTTATGATGCAGAGAAGACTGAAAGAAAGACTTTATGCCTGACTGAAATTGAAAGCTCTGTAGATCTAGGGATCCACTTTGGAACTTTTCATATGGATATGAGTGATATTTTGCAACTTTCCAAAATGGAGGAAGTTGCCCATACAAGAGGGATGAGTAAAAGAGAGTGAAGACAGTATATGATAGGACTGAAGCACTGTTGCTGAAGATTATAGCACTTCGCCATCACAACCGGCTGTGGAAGAGGTGTCAAGCTGAGTAAGAAATATCTCCAATATGGGATAGGTGAAGTCCACGTGCTACAGGGAACGTTCTGTATTGGGGGGGGGGGGGGGGGGGGGATTAAATAGTAAGCAGTAAATATTGGAATGGGATGATGGACCTCTCTTGACAGAAGAAAACAGATTTTGTGCCAGAGCAATCAGCTTTACCAAATTGCCATTTACATTTGTGCCTTGGGGGTTCTCAAATAACTGCCAAAGATATGCCCACATTTCCCAACACATGGTCAGAAGAGTGTGGAGGAGCTGGAGAGGAGCAGAACAAGTTTGATATGACAAGGCCCATGAAAGTAATGAATGGTTGTCTTTGGGGAGGTGTGTGTGTGTGTGTGTGTGTGTGTGTGTGTGTGTGTGTGTGTGTGTGTGTGTGTGTGTGTGTGTGTGTGTGTGTGTGTGTGTGTGTGTGTGTGTGTAAATGAACAGGTTCACTTGTGTCTCAGAATTACTTAACTGCTCGGCCATGCACTGAAGTATGTGGATCATCACAAAGCTAGCTGACAAGGTGGCAATTAATGTCTCGACATATCAGAAGAGTTACCAGGGGTGAGCTGAGAGTAGAGTGTTGATGTTTCAGAGAGAGCCTCGTATATGCCGTCTTCGGAGTTGCGGAGATGGTAGACCACGCAAAGAAGCAATACGTTGTTATGGAGAGGCACACAAAGTCAAACCTACTCATACATTTACAATCTTCAGCAATTCAAAGCCTGGATCAACAAGGTCTCCCTCTCTTGGCCCTCCTCTTTTATATCTCCCTCCTGCCCCTTGCAACAGGTCGTTCTGATGCCTATATGAGTCTATCCTTTGTCCTGTAACCTTCCATTTCGATAAATTATTACAAACTAGGGCATGCCCGTACTATATATATATCTAAAATTATATCCCCCCCCCCTCTATTTACATGAAATGGTTTGGTCCAAAGCGAACGGCTTCCGGAGTTTGGTAAAGAAATCGCCATCGCGTGCACAAACGCGCAGGAAAGCGAATGAATCGCAAATTCGTTTTTATTAGTTTTAAAACATAGTTTAACGCCAACATAGTTTGCAAACGTGAAATAAATGAATACGCTCTCAAATGTGCCATCCGAGGCAGAGTGTGTCCGCCACGTTCGGCACACGCGATAGTTCGCTGCTCTCTGATTGGTTGAATCGTTTTTTGGACATAGCTCGGTAAGTAATTGTCCGATTAATATGAAACCTTGAAAAGGCACATCCTCGGGTCCCCAGCAATATACCTGGCAAGTTAAAAGTATATCGGACCCGTGGTTGTCGAGAAACAGCGGTCACAGACAAACGTACAGACGTACAAACGTACAGAGATTACTGGAATTATAGATAGACTAGGGCATGCCCGTACTATATATATGCCCGTACTATATATCTATCTAAAATTATATCCCCCCCCTCTATTTACATGAAATGGTTTGGTCCATTCGCAACGCCAAAGCGAACGGCGAACGGCTTGCGAGTACAGTGACAATCCCCCCCCCCCTCTATTTACATGAAATGGTTTCGTCCATTCGCAACGACCACAGAACCCCCCCCCCCCCCTCTATTTACATGGAATGGTTTGGTCCATTCGCAACGCCGGCACACGCGATCGTTCGCTGCTCTCTGATTGGTTGAATCGTTTTTTGGACATAGCTCGGTAAGTAATTGTCCGATTAATATGAAACCTTGAAAAGGCACATCCTCGGGTCCCCAGCAATATACCTGGCAAGTGAAAAGTATATCGGACCCGTGGTTGTCGAGAAACAGCGGTCACAGACAGACAAACGTACAAACGTACAGACAGAGATTACTGGAATTATAGATAGATGAGCCTGACCCATGGACCTGATGATGGCCTGACAAAATTATCACAACTTTACTCTCCCAAACAGCACTTTGTCATTAACATAATGTTGATATTGAGGATTTCATATTGCTCAAAAAACATCTCCATTAACTGATTGAGATTGGTGTCCAAAATGGTGTACCTAAAATGATCCTGGATCAAAAAGTCTCTCTATCTATCTCTCGATTTCTGTCTCTCTCTATCTCAATATGTATCTATTTTAGTCTTTCACTCTCATAGTAGAGGACCTGGCTTAGACATGTATGCACATAATTTAGGAGAGGATAACTCAACTGTTATAGGCTAATATGACCCCAAGGAACAACTTGGGATGTGTGCCAAAATCTCTATCCGGGACGAAAAGCCCGAAAATGACCACGCCCCTTTTAAAATGACCACGCCCTTTTTCATCAGAAGTGCTACTTCCGACATAGCTGTATCTTCGAAACCGTTGGAGCTACAGATTTTCTGAGGTGCTCAAAATGTTCAGAATGGCCATGTTTAGGGGGATCATAGAAGAGTGTAAAATTTCTAATTTGATATTTTACGAGAAAATGGCTAAAAACCGTTAGGTCAACTTATTACCACACAACTACCTACATACTGGAATTGCCATATATTTATAACCGTTGAGTTATCCTCTCCTAATTATGTGCATACATGTCTAAGCCAGGTCCTCTACTAATTAATATAATCATTCAATTATAAACTAACAAGACTGCTTCATAGCACCAGTGCTACAAGATCCGGAGAGAGTGAAACAGTGAGAGAACGACTTATCCATCCAGTGTCGCAGAGATAATATCTCACTGAAGTACAGCGAAATGGTAAGACAAGCTTTAATTTATTTACCTAGTCTTATATCTGTGGCTTCTGTGGGTTAGAAAAGTAGAAAAGCACCACGCCACGGTAAAGGGAGGATGCAGTTAAAGGAGACGCATTTTGCAGTTTGCGCATGTTACAGTACACCCAGTACAGTACAGTTGTGGTTCCACCTCTACCGCGGATTAGAGGCCAAGAGGGGTCTTTTGTTTGAGGTGGAAAATATTTGATGGTAGAGCAAACTTTCGTCTTAGCTTTGCCTAGCAATCTAATAGTAGTATAATTGTATTGGTGATAGTGATATCCCATGCCGATCGAGAATTTGAAACATGTTTATTTTATATTCAGGATGAGGTACCTCTCGCTGCTCCTTGTGCTACACCTAAGCCGATCAAGCCGATCAATCTCGAGGAGTGCATCCTATGCCAGAAGAAGAAGCGATCTGAGTACCTCTCTAGTGGTGAAATCGGTAGGGGGGTATATTGTTTCGATTGCCAAACAAACAGAGAGTAATGACACTCGAGCTGCTAGGGTTCTTCGACTGACAGTGCAAGAGCAGGGTATCATAAAATACCACACCTCATCTTGCTACAGAAGTTGTCAAAGGGATATGGCTAAGACTGGCAGCATAACCCAACCATTAGAACAATCAGAACCATCTCAGCAGGGGCTTATTGATGATACATCTGAGCGACGCAGCAAGAGATTTAAGTCCAGTGTAACTACAAATGTCTGTATCATTTGTGGTGCAGGTTGCAAGACAGTTAAACAGAATAAAATACACACATTGTTCAGAATCTGTGAAAAGCCGATGGCCCAAAAACTACTAAATGCGGCCATGTTGTTCAAGGACCAAGTGTACACTGAAACAGCGGCAATGTGTGAGCTAGATGATGTTTTTGTGGTTGATATCCGATATCACGACCATTGTTGTAAAGGCTATTTCAATAAATATCACGCTAAAATTGAGGAAATACTGAAAAACCTCGAAATGGAGGATTCGGTAACAGCCGGAGACGACTCCTTCAAGGCTAGATTTTTAGCCCTTGGGCTTGATTTTAGTAGGTCAGCACACAGTCTGACTTCCATCAGAGACAGGCTAAATGAAGATTCAGCTGGAATAGTGTCAAACAGAGCTGTAAAGAAGCTAATCATCGAGCTGTATGGAGACGCCGTCTGCTTTACATACCCAAATAACAAACACATATCCCAGATGGTACTTTTTACCAAGAGTTCTCCAGAGGCCTTGGTAGAGTCCCTGAGAGTTTCACCTGTCAAACGGGTTGCAACTGAGCTGGTGCAGGAGCTGAAAGAATACAGGTTTGGACTGCAGATGAGCTTCTGTGAGCCCCAAGACCTCCAACTGTCCATGGACAGATTCATTAAGAACCCACCACCAAGATGGGAGGAGTTTTGCTCCTATATTTTCAAGGGGAAAACAACCTCTCAGCTGAAGACTGATGTAGTCTTTCAAATTCTGCACTACATCCTGACTGATGGCAAGGAACCAACACCTTTCCATGTCATGGTGGCTCATGGAGTGCACACTCTGACACGATCAAAAGAGCTAGTGACCACTCTTAACCATCACGGAATGTGTGTCAGCTACAACACAGTCAAGAGGATTGATGTGGACCTCGCTAAACGGATCATCACTACAGCAGGTGACAACAGAGTACCTCTTCCTGAAGCAACAAGCCCATTAAATGGGGCATTTGACAACTTTGACCGCAATGAAAGCACCCTGGCAGGAACAGGCTCCACACACGATACCATCCTTGTTCTCTTACAAAATGTTCCAATTAATCGGGAGAAACCATCAGAGGAGAGTGAGATCTCTGCAAGGCCCCTTGCCACTCAGAGCCGGACCACAGTAAAGCTTAGGTCTAAAGTCAGTTGCCAACAGCTCATCAGGCTGGGGGCAGTGAAGGAGCACGGGGAGATACCCATCAACTACAAGGTATCAGAGACCCTCTCCAATTCTACTACACTGGGCCTGATAGCCCCAGCAACAGTTGTTGATCCAACAACAGTCTCTACTACAGCAGCAGAACCCTCTACCTCAGCAACAGAGACCACCACTGTAGTATCTGATGTGATACACACTTCCACGGCACACTAACATACACACTAACGGTTTTTAGCCATTTTCTCGTAAAATATCAAATTCGAAATTTTACACTCTTCTATGATCCCCCTAAACATGGACACTCTGAACATTTTGAGCACCTCAGAAAATGTGTACCTCCAACGGTTTCGAAGATACAGCTATGTCGGAAGTAGCACTTCTGATGAAAAAGGGCGTGGTCATTTATAAAAGGGCGTGGTCATTTTCGGGCTTTTCGTCCCGGATAGAGATTTTCGCACACATCCCAAGTTGTTCCTTGGGGTCATATTAGCCTATAACAGTTGAGTTATCCTCTCCTAAATTATGTGCATACATATCTAAGCCAGGTCCTAGACTATCAGCTTTACAGCTCTATGTCTTTCTCTTTCTCACTCTGGCTGTTGCTGCCTGATTGGATGTCCTTCAGTCACAACTAATGTTGTGGACCCACTGTTCGGAGATGTTCTGGGATTGGAAGGTCGAAACCTCGATGATGGACAGTTTCGAGCTCCATCCCTCTCTGATGACATGGATCACCATGGAATCACTAGGCAGTCATTGAGTTGAAGGAATTCTAAAGATCTCTCTCTCTCTCTCTCTCTTAGATTAATGAACAGGGTTAAATAATTAAATTGATATATGTGGGGAAATTACATGCCCAGTCCAGGAATCGAGTCCAGGTCCTCTGGAAAACTGTACTAGTGCTCTGCCGATAGCTCAGATGACTGAGCACTGGTACGGTTTTCCAGAGGACCTGGGCTCGATTCCTGGCCTGAGCATGTAATTTTCCCACAAATATAAATCTCTCTCGCTTCTATCAGTCTTTCTCTCCAGGTTTCTCTCTCTCGCTCTCTTTCTCCCATACCTTGACCATATCATTTTCCATATCACATTATTCTCTTGCATGCATCTCATAATGCCATTTGAATTCCCATTCTCACCTATTGGATATATTCTCAATTTTCCCCCTTGGTATCATCCTTATTTTAAAAGGTCCATACATTCCATTACTTTTATCATTTTTTATGCCTGATGCCATGTTCTTCTTGTTTATGCAGCAGAACAAATATGTGTGCAGGCAATAGTCTTGAGTGGCATAATGTCAGTGGGATCGGTCTCTATCTTTGGTTCATAGTTCTCTATGCCAGGCTCATCATTCTTCACCCAAGATGTTTTTTAAAAATTAATCAGCCACTTCCTGTTCCCTGTGTGACTTGCCATCGGTAGTTTCTGACCTCTGTCTCACCTTCATAATACTTCACAGTTTCATCATAAACTCTTTCTTTTGAGTCATCAATTGTGCTTACTTACTCCACACCTTAAAAAATAATTTCCTCAAATTTTCACTCTGCTATTTATCATATCATATCTTCTACCACTCAACAACGTCGATCGCACATGTTCATCTCACCTTGCCAATCTTACACCATCCTGCCCTCATCGCCTCTTCCTGCCTTCCCCATCTCCCTATGTCCCAAAACTTTCAATACCCAAACTTTCCTCTCCTTCCCATGTGGCATGCCTTCCCCACCACCCCATATCCCCCTTCATCACCCTCCTCCTCTATGGGCTGCCCCCTCGGCCCCACACCTTTCCCCACCCGCCACCCACAGCTGCCCTGTGCCAGGCTGCATGGGTCAGGGTCATGTTTCGAGAAAGTACACATCTCACCGCAGTGCTTCAGGCTGCCCGCTGGTGACACGGCGCCAACGTGACTCCTGTACCTTTGGCACAACACCTTCGCCACCTGCTGCTCCTGCAATCACCATAAGTGGGTGGAAGGCAGGAAAGTCTGAGGGGGTGCAGTGCCCAACACCAGGCTGTGATGGGTCTGGCCATGCCAGCGGCTCCTTCCTCTCACATCGCAGGTGACATTGTGTGCATTATTAGCTCTTCACCAACTGATTGCACACGCTTATAGCCGAGCCTCTGTCTTAAACTGCTCCAAAAGCAAATTTTGTAGAATGTTGTTGCTTGTTGTGTTTGTAGACTTTGTTCGCACATGTCCTGTAGCTCTGTGGTGTGCTCGCTTCAACCTCTTATGATGAAAGCGATTCGACAGAAGTCATGGTTTACACCTAGAATAGGTCAATTATATCACAGTGCTGTTTCCCTTAGCTTGTCTGGCTGTCCTCGAGCCACAACAGCCATGAAGAGGGCCAAGCTCTCCAGTGAAGAAATGCTCACCATTAAGATACGTGCCACCAATGGTGAGTTCGCTTTCCTTACCTCACCCTGTTTTTACAGTTTCCAACCCGTGTCACAGCGCATTAGACAGGCCCAACTACTCTGTGCAAGACCACAGCAACACCTCTAAACTTCCTTCCACAGCATGGTGTACCAGACCTTATACCATGACTTTCCTCCTGCTTCTCCAGGCGTGGAGAATGATGAGGAGATGCAGCAACTTGATGAGGAGATCAAGGAGCTCAGTAAATCTAACTCCATGATGGAAGCAGACATGATACATCTAAAGACACAGGTTGGTTTGGTAAAAGTCAACATTCTTGGCTTTCGCGGTTACCCTGAAAATGACTGCTTGTTTTACTTTATTGCTATCCAACTCTGGCATGTCACCACGGCCGGTATTCAAGCGTCTCAGTTGGCTGCACATGCAGGTGTCAGTACTGATTCTTGATGCAAATACTGCTGTGCTTTTAGTTGTTCGTATTACTCCAGCTGCTTTTGGAGTTGCATGCCATGAGTCATATTTATTCTATACGTGCATGGTGCAGATCACAAGCATGGAAAGCAGCCTGCAAAACATGGAGCAGGAGAACAGGCTAATCGAAGAGCAAAATGGATCACTCATACATGAGCTGCGTACTCTTAGTCAGGCACTCATCCGGAGTCTCGCCCATGTGCAACTTCCGCACATGGTAAGGCCTGTGCCATCCTGTCCTCCATGTCACAATGAAGCACCCACCTGAAAAAAAATGGTTCTCTTGCAACAGTTATCATCTTTCATCTTTCCTATCTTCAAGCATCGATACCCACACCGAGTCATGTAATGTCATCGTGCTGGTATTTTTATGGAAGGTTCATGGCATTCTGGAATCTGCTTCTGGTTGTCAGAGATTATTGAAGCTGAATTATCAAACCTTTGCCCAAAATATTATTACAAGGTTGTATATATATATATATATATATATATATATATATATATATATATATATATATATATATATATATATATATATATATATATATATATATATATATATCAGTACAGTATATACTGTACTGACAGCACATTATCATTTTTGTTGTACAGAGTGGCCTGAAAGTTGGTATACCCTCCCCAGTAAAGCATTCATTCTTAAAATATTTTAATATACAGGTTTTATTGTGCAGTTCTGTGAAACTCCAACATTCACGGATTCGACATTGGCGGCATTTTTCAGGAACGTATCCCACGCGAATGTCGGGGTCTTACTGTACTTATGATAATTAATCAGTCATCGTATCTGTACACGCTCCATCGTTCTCCTTGCACCCACTGAATTTGTTGCCAAGTTCTCGTAAACAGGAGGAGAATGGTGGGAGGTAGGTGCAAGAAATGTAGCTGTAGTTGGGGAGCACACCCCCAGATTTTGGAAGTTGTGGACACCTCGTGCTTTGTTTGGTTTCCTAATGTTTTTTCAAACTTCAGACCTTCCTGAACAATATTCCAGAGGGCAACCTTCTGAGATCCTCAATCCTGTGTACCTCACTGTGAAAATGGCGTTTACATTTATCCTGCTGGGTTTTCCGAAATCCAATTCAACAATATATGCAATTTCCTCGTACATTCAACAAAAATAATGCTACCAATCAAAATTTGGTGTCAAAATGACCAGAATGACGAGGGCCATTGCATAAAGAAACAAAAGGTAGATATTTGATTTTTATTTGAAAGAGGGACACAATAATGAAAAATTTTCGATAGAAATCTCTTTGGGTCATATAAAAATCATATAAATCATTATCTACTATATAAGAGAGCCGTTGGTCTGTCTGTCTGTGTGTGTCGCCATTTTTCTCAGAGTTGGCTGAACGGATCTTCGTCAAACTTTCAGAAGTTCATCAGTGAGTGCCTGGGAATGTTTTAGGCAAAAAATAAAAAATAAAAAAATTGAAATTTTTGTTTTTGTTTTTTGGGGGATTTTTAAAAAATCGCTCTTTAGTCCCTAAGCCTTTTTGATTAATTCCAGTTATAATTATATACAAGTACACATTCACATAAATGAATACAAAACAATTTGCAAACATTTGAACACAAATAAATCAAACGATTCCGGAATTGTATGAAGTTGGTGGTAAGGCTTCTTCTTCTTCCTGAACGTCATCATACTTAACTCAAAAACGTGATGAGCGGCACATTCAGCAGCATATATTTAACAAAAAGGTAAAATGATGATTTGACATTTTTGATGGATTCTGATTTGGATGTAATTGCTTTTCCATTATATTTGCCCTCATTTCAAATATGTTAATGTTTCTTTTTCGCTTGAGCAACGCCAGGTAGTCCAGCTATAAACACTTTTATACTTTTATTTACTCGGGGGTACAAATACATCTTTGGCTGGGGGGTAACATTGGCTATGTGGCTGTGGCCTCGTTCGCTTTCTTTTTCGATTACTCGATTTCCTTATTCGATGTTGATCGATTTCTTACAAGGTGCATGTGGTGCTATCAGTATATAACTTTTTTTCTCTCAATTTACAGGTATATGGAATTGTGTATTCCTGTAATAAGTTAGGCAAGATGTGTTTTGAGTTAATTTAATTCCGTTGGTATTTATACAAGCCGGAGAACTCATGCATTCGGGAGAATGTCGAGATGGTTATCACACTGTTGACTGCATTTTTGACCTGTGGACATCAAATCATCGATCCAGGCCTGTGAACATCGAAAATCGATCAGAACCATTGGCCTCATCACGTGGAATCTTCGGCGTTCGGCCTCACCGCTGCAGACATCAAACTGAAAGAATCCTTGAACCAGCAGGTTATGCACACAAATTACTACATGAAGCCATGGAAAAACTACTGGGAGTCATTTGAATAATTGCACATGAAAGGGAATGCTGACGTTCACTTCCTGAAGAAACTCGTTGATGACTTGGAAAGCCTCTGCAACATCCTGGAAAAGAAGCACACTGATGGACCATGCATCATTGAGGCAAGCCTCCCATGGGAGTCCCTATTCAAGCTGCAGGAACAGATCTCCCAACACACGTCCTCTGGAGAAGCTACATCAAAATGATTGACATTCTTCGCTTCACAGCTGCTCAGCGGACAGGCAATGGGGAGCAGAGTTTGGCAGAAGCTGGCAATATGCTGCCGGCAATCACAATTCAAAGAAATGATGAACATTCCAATGAGGAATAGAGTACATCCGCACCATAAGGAAGGAAAACCCAAAGCTGTTGACGACATAATTGAGTGCATCACACAGAACATGATCACCCCTTTTCAAGTAAACTCTAATGACATGCTTAATATAGCAACAGGACAGGCAGCAATGAAGTCATTGAGAACGACTAACATATGTTCAGCAAACTGGGAAGAACGAGGCAGACACGTTTGAAGTAAAACTTCAAGTGAAAAAAGTAAAGCTTCACACATTTGAAGAAATGCATTCAAAACAAAAGCAGCAAAGCCGACCCTAAAAGTACAAAGAGCAGTTGATTAATGATGTGACCATTATAAAGCCCATTCTTCAACTCAAAGCTGTAGGATTGGATGTAAACCTGGAGAAGACAATAGGCAAATGTGAATGCTCGAAAGTTCTGCCGTCACTATTTGAGTCAGATGTCACGGAAACGGGCGGATGTGTCACGGGAAAAAAAAATCAACATGGCTTGCAGCCTTATGGAAATAATTTCGTCTGGAAGTAATGGGTACTTTGCCAGACCCTGACGAGAGTACTGTCCTAATTGTGGACGCAATGTGCTTCATCCAACGACATCGGTTTCTTGAAGGTGAAACATTCAATCAGTACCAAGCCAGACTTCTGCGCAAACTCATGTGTGCAATGCCAGCCAACTGCATCAGTGTCCATTTCCCTGGGGACAGGTATGACCATGTGGCATGTAGAAAATGATTAGTGACAATGACAGGGTGCACACAATCCTCAAAAAAGAGTATGAGATCAATGGGACAATCAAGACGCTGCTCTTCAAGGAGTTCATGACGTCCAAAGACAACAAGAAAAAGCTCCACGGTTTCCTATGCTTTTCTTCAGAGAAGGCAGAGAGCCAGAAAGTCATCACAATGGATTTGTTCCTCTTATAGTGGGGCAACTTAGCATAACAATTGTGCATTTTGAGGAAAGCACCAAATTTGGCACACTAGTAGACTATCATATTATGAAAAGATCTGGATATTGGGCCATCTCAGATTCAGAGATTCGATTTTTGCAAGATTTCGATTCGATTGGGATCGAAGAGAACACCTTCTTCATCTTCTGTACAGTGAAGTTGCCAGCCCTGAATTCTCTGGCTACATCTGGGTGCTTCATTGGGAGTGCAACGACGTCCCTCAGGTGAACAGGGACCCACCTGGCATAGTGTGTGTGGTCTAAGGCATGGAACCATGGGACCAGTTCCGTCAGGGCATCAAGGTACATCGTGAATGAAGCCTGCCGCAGAGAACGCACGTAGACCAGTACCAACATCTCTAGTTCCAGCACAGTTGCCCAGTACTGAAATTTGGGAATGTCTTCTCCTCTCTGGTGACACCAGTCTTCGAACTCAGGCAGGTCTTCTGCATCATCAGCATATGTCATACAGTGGCGTTCATACCCACGGTGTTGCAGGATGTGCAGTGTCGCTGCAGTGATTTGATGAGCTCTTCTTGTGCGGGTGACGTGGGCAGCTCGCAGGAAGGAGTCGGCCGTCCCTGGCGTTGCAATCTCAGCTTGCAAATCTGCAAAATCTGCAAATCTTGCAAAAATCAAATCTCTGAATCTGAGATGGCCCAATATCCAGATATTTTCATAATATGATAATCTACTAGTGTGCCAAATTTGGTGCTTTCCTCACAAAGTGCACAATTGTTATGCTATATTTAGCTTAGCTGCCGGACTATTGGTGGATTTGTGGGTGAGAAGAAAAGCATATGTGTCACATCAGCTGACATCATAGATGTTCCCGGTCAAGCATCAAGCCAGGAAGAATGTGATACACGGATCGTGGCACATGCCATATTCAGTATACAGTGATTAGGCACTGAACGTGTTGTGGTCTTTGTTAATGCTGGTGTACTATTCAACTACACTGCTACATGATGTCGAGTTGTGGATTTAAAAAAGTCTCCATCAGTGGGTGCCTGTTCATGAGCTGGCAAAGTTTTTGGCTTCTGTAGCCTCCAGCCCTTCCTTTATGCCTTCTCTGGAAAATATGACACAAACTTCATCTCTGGCATTGGCAAGACAAAGGTCCTGAAGTTTCATCATCAAATAGATTGTGAAGTTCTTGCAAGATATGGAGAAAGCGACAACCTGGAGGTGATAGATGAAATCATACAAACAGCTAGGAACCTGTTGATGGCATTATATGGTGGAGAAACGTTCTCTTCATTAGCAGCACTTCGTGTCCATCTATTCATTGCTTGTGGAAACTCGAAGGACGTTAGTTGTTTGCTCCCTACAGAGGATGCATTCAAGCAACATCTGTTGAGATGTCTCTTTGCTATGCTGGTTCAGAAAACAACAGACGTCGCCGTGCCAATCTTGCCTCCAGCCACGGCATTCAGTTGGAAGGTGGGAGAATATTTGCTGCTAGTACGTATGATATTGCTGCCTTTTCCAGAGCTCACACAATATCTCACAAACTGCAAATGTGTGACAAGCAATTATACTCGCAACTGCTCTTGCCAGAAATATCAAGTGCCATGTTGTGTGGCTTGCAAATGTGAAGGCAAGAAGGGAAAATGTGAGTGAGCACTGATTCTTGAAACACTCTCTGAAACTGATGGTTCAGAGGACAGTGACATGGACGATTGAATATATCACTTAATATGACTAAAAAAAAAAACACCTTTAGAGGCCATTTTTCCCGCAGAGCAGGGGTTGGCCTTTTTTTGGGCACCGTGGTCCCCTTTTTGAAGCAATGTTTTATGGCCGGATGCCCTTCCTACCGCCAACCCTGTTAGTCGCCTCTTGTGACACACAGGGAACTACCAGCAAGCTGGTACTCAATTTTCCGACCTCGGAAGGATGACAGGCTGAGTCAACCCCCCTGGCATTAATTCAGCGATCAACCAGGATTCAAAACCAGGATCCCAGAATCCCAAGCCGGCACCCTAACCGCTAAGCCACCACCAGGCTAAATCACATAATATGACTGAACGATATAATTTTCATGCACATAATTAGAAAAAGGCAATATATATTTTACTTGAGCCTTCTCACATGGACCTTGTTGAAAATTGATTGTCATTCAACATTCCGGAATCGTGCCCAAATAATGAGGTAAGGTTGAATTCTTATTAAAATTTGTGTGACTTTTAGATCTCATCGGAAACCTGTATATGAGGCGTGATAGAGGGTTCAATGGGGATGGTTTTGATGTTTGGAACAATGATATTAAGTGAGTATTGATGTAGAAAAGGTCATTTTTATATGATGCTAATGGCTAAACCCAAAGACATTTTCTTGAAAAGTTTTCATTATTGTCTCCCTCATTCGAATAAAATATTGTCCTGTCCACAGCTGGTTACCACCGAGCCGTGGACGGATGAGCCGAACCAAGCTTTAACTCCTGAAGTGATTTCCAATCTGGCGGTTATGGCACACGCGGGATCGAAGAACTACGAAGCGTTTATTCTCATGAACACACGGGTTTATTCCGAACCCACAAATAACAACACAACAAAAATGTAACAATAATTATTTACAACAAAACAAGGCACAGAATAAGAATAAATAAAAGAAATGCTGAGGTAAAAATGCTTTGGCGAGGATGCTCTCACACAGACACCAAAACACACACAGAGTGAGATAAGAAAATAAAAGACATGCTCTGGCACTCAGCTGAACCAAATGGATCCTGTGGTAAGTCAGCAGCCGTAGAAGGCCGAAGCCACACAGGCGGGAAGCCCGGCAAAATGGCGACAACGTCGAACGACGCGGGCGCCCGGGATTGAGACGAGTGGCGTAGACGGCCCTCTTTCTCTCCGGTCTCTCAAAGTTCCACAATCCTCTTTTGTGTGATCAACGGGATCCTCCTTCTGGGGAAGGACAGCGTGGCCTTCAGCACACCAGCGACAGTAGCACCAGCCTCCGCATGGTCACACAACCAAAATCCTCTCAGAGACTCTCTCCTTCTCCTCACTCTCCAACCTCGCTTCTTTCGCGCTCGCCCCGCTCACGTAATCGGGCCGCATCACTCTGGGGTGAGGGGGGGAGAGGGGAAGGGGAGGGGGACGTGGCCTGCCAGCCCTGGCCCCTGCCCATCGAACCATTTTTGCTCCGCCTCTCCTAGGCATGTCTTTGCCTTATCGTGTCCACTGGAGCGTGAATAACTTGGCCGGGCGATGTTGTAATGGTTAGAAATGGCCACAGGGAGTATAACGAACATGGGGAAATTATCTTTAATCCCTACAACTAATTAAAACGGCATCACCCCCTTGTATGGTGCACATTTAAACACAACCTTAAGCTACATTTTCGCTACTTGTTACATCGAAATGCTCCTACACATCACACGGTCCATACTATTCCTATTCAATCCTACCTTTCCTACGATATTCTCTAACCTACCCCCATAAACGTAACAATAACATATATCTAAATTTTGTTTCTTTCATGCAATGGCCCTCGTCATTCTGATCATTTTGATGCCAAATTTTGACTTGTAGAATTTTTGTTTGGGAAAATTGCATACATCGCTGAATCAGTTCTCGGAAACCCTGCAGTATAAATGTAAACGCAATTTTCACAGTGAGGTACACTGATCTCAGAAGGTTGCCCTCTGGAATATTGTTCAGGAAGATCTGAAGTTTTAAAAAGTATTGGGCAAACAAATATTGCATGAGGTGTCCACAAAAACCAATGCTCCCCGACTACAGTAAAGCGACTATCAGGCCACCCCTGTACATTGTTTTTTTTAAAGAGAATAATATAATAACTTACATTCATTCATGCCGAGAGATGGTTATATGAGTGCAGTAATTGATCCAATTGAATGCATATCTTGCAATTACAGATTTCTTGGTGTACTCATTTATCTTTCTTTCCAACCTGTAATCTGGTTTCCAGGGACCAATAAGTGAGCAGAATCTTGAAGCGTACGTGAGCGAGCTTACACACATGTACTCAAGCAATGACCGGCCCCGCAGCCCAGAGCAGGCAAGGCTCCTGGACTCAATCCGCCAAGCAGTGCAGGGGATACAAGTGTGAACGTACTGCAGCGGCTGCTATTCTACTTGCTGGTGGTTCCACTGATCACAATGTCCAAAACTAGCTTAATGTCTTTTTTCCTCTCTTCTTCCTTCCTCTCTTCTTCCTTTCTCTTTCTTTCTCTTTCTCTCTCTCTCTCTCTCTCTCTCTCTCTCTCTCTCTCAAGATTGTAGTCAAGGTGTGTAATCATGTGAGCAGCAGAATACAAAAACAGACAGCAGCGTACAGATGTATCCTTGATGAAGCAAATATGATGGACAAGGCCAAGCACAGCAGGATACCGATTACTTATGGCTCAAACTAACTGGACTTCCTATAACCAACACATTTTCCTGTGTGTACACAATCCAAGAGCCAACTGCATCAGCAGGAAGGAACCTGTAATTAATTTGTCCTGCTGCGCATCGGAACTTTCACAAAAAGACACAAACACCATCGACCATTACATCTGAACAAGGCCAATTTCCATGTCCTTTTTTTTACGACCTTCCATGACAAGAGATTGTTACCAATTTCCCCCTAAGATTTTGGTTGTCAATGGAACTTAGGGTGACTGGCCATGGACATTTCCCTCTTCTGCATCGGTCTGTTGTTTCGGGCAAACTATGCAGATCTAATGCACCATTTTGGTGTTATTTGCACCAGGGTAACGCGAAGAAGGCACTTTTACATTGGTGCATTGTAATTACAACCCACTCGGCCCTGGGTTCTTCGTGAAGAGGTCTCGCCGGACTAAGGCCGTCAAAGGAAGAACTGTAGGCAGGCTGTACAAAAGCCCAAGGCTTACCTTTGTGTGTCGCACTGGGTCAAACCCAGAAAAAAATCGAATTGTTTGTCTTATTTATTTATTATCTTTATTCAGGGACAGAATGTCCACCACAGGAGCGTTGGAAACGCAAGCAGGCAGGGTTGTGTATATAAGAAGTGGAATGATTTTCTTTTTTTTTTGCATTACACTGGAAAAGGATGTTGCTTATTTATAAATTATTTATTTCTGATGACAAAGTAACAAGATTTTAATTAGAGTTAATGGTTTTAAACATTATTTATTGTACTTGAGGGGTTCTTCTTGTTTTTTATAATATTATAGTGCACATATCAGCAGGTGTTTTATGACATGGTGTCGCACGTTTACCTTTGCTTTTACGCCGAATACGCATCAAACATTCATGACCACATAAGCCATACTGCATGCTGAACTGGGAATTAAAATGCCGTCTCAAGAAGCACAGTTTGCCTTTTTTCATTTGCGAGTCGCATTCGTTTTTGACCGCCCCTCACACTAATCTCAAACTAATTATGATTGGCCTTAAGTCTTGGGGTGAACCCTGAAGGGGGGAGGTGGAGGAGGAAAATCCACAAAATGTCACATGGCTCTCCTCTACCAAAGGTTCTCGTGCTTTTGGAGGAGATACGATCAAAGAAAAAGTTATCCAATGCGAGTTATTTTTTGCTGTAGTTGCAGTGGAATTATCCAAAGGTTAGCTTTCATTTTCTTTTTTTTCATGTAGATTTGTTCATGACCTGCATTTATACAAAGTGCATTCAATTCAGGTCTCCAGAGCTCCGTGTTTTTTTTGTTTTGTTTTTAATGCAAGATCGAGGCTCGTGTAAGAGCTAACATTAATCACACAAAAATAATAATTTAAAAAACGGACACAAAAAACATACAATAAAGGGAGCGGGAGACAAGATGAGGAGAGAGAGAGAGAGGGAAGCACACAAGTACAACAGCAGAGAACAGGGACAACGGGAGATCTGTGGGAGGAAGAGAGCTTGGGGGGGGGGGCATGGGAAGGGGGGTGGGGGGGTTGGGAGAGGTAAAAAAAAAAAACCACATAGACACTGCTAGGACTTCCAGCAAAGAAGTCGGTATTTCAAAAAAAAAGTGGATCTGGGGTGAATTAGCAGGGGTAGAAAAGATCAAGGTTTTGGATGGGGGAAGATAAGAGATGGTGGTGAACAGCTGTTTTAAAGACCTGGAGGGAGTAGAGGGACTGAAGAGAGTGAGGGAGTTTGTTCCAGAGGCGGGAGAAAAGAGGAATGAATTATTATACGGGAGTAAAGAGGAAGAAGACCTCGCGGTCTTGCCGGCGAGGTTTCGTGTATGCGCAGCTCTCCACGCTCTCCATCGAAATCGAAGTTAAGTAATTGTTCCCATTTGTATTTTCGTTATAACTGTATTTATTTTATGGTGTGTGTACGTATATTGTGTCCCGAGGAAGATTTTCGGTGCAAATCTTTCATACCTGTATTGAAAATTGTGTTAATTCGTGTCGTGTCTTGAGGCCTTGTACAGTGTACAACCTTGAGGCTTTGTTTTTCTCTCAGCGGTCCGTCGTTTGTGCTCCAATAACTTTTGTTCTCTGTTTTCACAGTCTTTTCACCCCTTAGCCTACTTCCTTGTGTAAATCTCAACGAAAAAAACCAAAAAAAAACATTTCCTTCTCTGTTCTTATTCTTTGTTCTCATTCGTTTATTCATTCTTATTCGTTCGTTCGTTCTTCGACCACGTGTTTCTCCCCCATTTCCCCAGATAGTTTTCACTGTTATTAACCTTACAATGTTTACACTTTCCCCTCAAGTTCTGTATTCGGTCGTATATTATAACACCTTTTTCTTCTTCTTCTTTAAAAGGCTGCTTTCGACTTGCTCACCAAATCTATTCATCCCAAAAAAAAATTCCATCTCTTATAGTGCCTCTTTTCTACATTCCCTAAACTCTCCTGCACTCCATCCTCCATCCAGCGTCCTTAAACGTGTCTTTGACTCGAAGGTCACAAGAAACTCATTTTGCAATAAATGTTCATTTCCCATTAATCGTACACTTTCTAAAATCCAATCTCACCCCTCCCCTCCAAATCTTCCCCATAACCCCTCCCCTCCAAATCTTCCCCATCACCAATCCCTTTCAAATCTTCCCCCTTTCCCCTCCCCTCCTAATCCTCCCCATCACCCATCCCTTTCAAATCTCCGCCCTTGCCCCCTCCCTCCTAAACTACCCCCTCACTCCTCCCCTCCAAGACTCCCCCTCGCCCCTCCCCTCCTAGACTCCTCCCTCACCCCTCCCCTCCAAATCTCCCCCATATCCCATCCCTTTCAAATCTTCCCCCTTTCCCCTCCCCTCCTAATCCTCCCCATCACCCATCCTTTTCAAATCCCTCCCCTTGTCCCTTCCCTCCTAAACTCCCCCCTCGCCCCTCCCCTTCAAATCTCCCCACCCTCATTTCTTCTCAATTTCCCCCCTCTCACTCCCCCTCCTCAAAGCGTCCTCCCCGCTTCTTCCCCCTTCCAACACCTCCATCTCCCCCAACCTTCTGCCTCGCTCTTCCCCCTCCTCAAATAACACCTCAATGTGCCTCACCCAATCACCATCAAACCTTTTGTCCGCCCCATCCTTCCCTTTCTCCGAGCTATTCTGAAATCTCTGACACACCTTAAACAGCTCTCCCTACCTCCTCCACCTCTTCCACATCTTACTCTACCTACCCATCCTCCCCCCTGTTCTGTATCCGATGCTCCCCCTTCCTCTTCATTAACGGTATGGACCTCAAACATCTGGGGCCTTCGTTCAAACTTAACTGATCTCTCCATACAGGTTGCTTCTGTCAAACCAGACGTGATCTGCTCAACAGAAACTTTCCTCCTTCATGATGTCTCCGATTCCTTAGTATCTCTCCCGGGTTACTCCCTCCTCTGGTATGATAGACCTGAGCCTCGTCCTGGAGGTGGGGTTGCTATCTTTATAAAAAAAACTCTCTTCCTCACTCGCCCTGCACTGCACTCTCTCCACCTCACCCCCAGGAATACCTCTGGCTACGGCTTCCCCTTCGCTCCCACCTCTTGTTCATATGTGTGTTGTACCATCCACCAAACAGTGATGACTCCATCTACATCTCGCTGTCTGATAATATGGACCAACTTCTATCTACTCATCCCAACTCTCTCTTCCTCATATGTGGTGATTTCAATTGTCACCATGCCAGTTGGCTGGGTGTGGGTACCTCTCTCACCAGCCATGGCTCCTCAGCAAAGGACTTCTGCGACTCACTGGGACTGACACAATCTGTCAATTTCCCAACCCGGATCTCAGTCAACGGAGCATCTTCTCTTCTGGACTTGGTTATGACTAACTTCCCTGAAAATGTCTGCTGCTATTCTTCTGCTCCAATCGGATCATCTGATCATGTGCTTGTTAAAGTGGACATCTCTCTGACCATTCTCAGGGAGCCTGCTCAGCGTCGACGAGTCTGGTATTTCACTCAGGCCAACTGGCACGGTCTTCAAGCAGCCATCAATCATCTGGACTGGTCTCCCATCTCTACCACCTCTGACATCAACTCATCCTGGGAATTCTTCCAAAGTAAATTGCTCTCTCTCAAGCACAGATTTATCCCATCTCGTCTTCAGTTGTCATACCCTTCCTCCCGTCCATGGTACACGGAATCTTGTGGTGAGGCTGTTGCCCAGAAACAACTTGCCTTCGTCTCCTGGAAAGCAAATCCAACGGAAAGAAATCTCATTTCCTTTCACAAAGCCTGAAACAAGTGTGTGTCCACCCTCAGGAGAGCCAGGAAACAATATCTCTCCGTTCTCAAGACCGAACTCTCTTATCTGTTTCCCTCTTCCAAATCCTGGTGGCGTCTGGTCAAATCTGTTTCTGGTGTTTGTTCCCCCTCCATCCCCTCCCTTACCTCAAACGGCTACACAGCTGATTCCGCACGTGAAAAAGCTGAATGCCTCAACTCTGTGTTTGTCTCTAAATCTTGTGTCCCAAACCCATCCCTCTCTGTACCCACCATACCCAGTCGTACCCAGCTGCTCCTGGACTCCGTGTCCTTTCCTCCTGACAAGGTGGAAAAGTTTCTGTCAACCCTCGACTCTGATTCTGCAACTGGACCTGACGGCATCAGCCCATGGGTCCTAAAATCCTGTTCTTCCGCTCTTTCACTCCCTCTCTCTGTTCTCTTCACCCTCTCTTTTGCTCAAGGTCAACTGCCATCTGCTTGGAAATCAGCCAACATCACCGCTTTGCACAAAAAGGTGCAAAAACAGATCCTCGCAACTACAGACCAATCAGCCTTCTCCCAATTATCAGCAAAGTCATGGAATCCATCATTGCTTCGGATATGAAATCTTTCCTCTTCTCCAATGGCTTGATCTCTGATCGACAATTTGGTTTCAGACCCGGTCGCTCTACTCTGGACATGCTGCTTCTGCTGTCTCAACAATGGATGGAGGTCCTCAATGCCAAACAGGAAATTAGAGCTGTCTCCCTCGACATATCACGTGCCTTCAATACGGTCTGGCACCCTGCTCTGCTCACCAAACTCTCCTCCTTTGGTATCCATGGAAATCTCCACGCATGGCTGGCGGACTTCCTCTCTAGTTGTAGTCAATGTGTGGCCCTGAATGGGGTTCTCTCATCTCCTCTTCCTGTTCAGGCTGGAGTTCCCTAAGGTAGTGTTCTGGGCCCTGCTTTTTCTGGTCTTCATCAATGATCTCTCTGACTCTCTTGAAAATCCTCTCTATCTCTTTGCTGATGACTCCACTCTCTGCCGCTCCATTCCTCATCCCTCAGGTCGGCAGTCTGCAGCCTCCTTACTCTCTGCAGACCTGGACAAAATCACAGACTGGGCAAACAAGTGGAACATGTCTTTCAATCTTGACAAATCTCACACTCTTACGATGTCTCTCCGAAAAGACCGACTGGACAAGCCTCCCATCTACTTTCTGAATCATCCTCTCCAAGAAGTTCTGTCACTCAAGCTTTTGGGTCTCACTCTCTGCCATGATCTTTCCTGGGAAAACCACATTTCCAAGCTGGCTTCCAAAGCCAGTCGCCGACTGGGCATCCTCCGTCGTGTGAAGTCCTTCCTTGGCACACCTGAGCTCCTCACCACATACAAGGTTTTCATCCGCAGTTCAATGGAGTACTGCTCTCCCCTCTGGGCTGGTGCTCCTGCCTCACACCTAGCTCGTCTTCACGCTGTTGAAACCAAAGCGTTCAGAATCATTGGAATCTCCCGCGATGACGCTATCTCCGAGGGCCTTTCACTTAATCACCGCAGACAGGTTGGTCGTCTTTCCGTCTTCTACCGACTCCTCTCCGGCCTTGCTCCCCCAGCTCTCTTTGGGCTCTGTCCCCAAAATATTCCTGCAGGTCGCACAAGATCTGCCTGCAACCCTCTTATGGTTAAACTGCCAAAATCAAGACTCTCTGCTCACCTTCACTCCTTCATTCCTCTATTCTCCCGCCTCTGGAACAAACTCCCTCACTCTCTTCAATCCCACTCCTCCCTCCAGGTCTTTAAAACGGCTGTTCACCACCATCTCTTATCTTCCCCAATCCAAAACCTTGATCTTTTCTACCCCCGTTAATTTCACCCCAAATCTACTTTTTTGAGGTGACTTTTGACTTCTTTCCTGGAAGTCCTTGGTGTCCTTGTGTTTTACACCTATCCTCCCCCCAGGCCCTCTCCCTCCAAAAACATCTCCCGATGTCCCTGCTCTCAAATGTTGTGTTTGTGTGCTTCCTCCCCTTCTCTCCCCATCTTGTCGACCGCTCCCCTTTTTATATACTTTGTTTGCTTGTTTGTTTGATTTGTTTGTTTGATAAATGTTAGCTCTTTCACGAGCCTCGACTCTGTATACAAAAAAAAGAAGAAAAAAAAAGTAAGAGGATAATGTAACGAACAGTTCAAAAAAAGGATATCTGGGTAATAAAGAGCACAAGGAGGCACCAACCTGTGGCTGAGTTCTGCTCATTTTACTCCAACCCATAACAAACATGGGAAGCTTTTCATAAAAGGAGGTAAATGCTAATCCTACCAACTTAACCTTTACAGTGGAAATGGACCATCTGAATTTGTGTTTTTCAAAATATTTAAGGATAATGAGAAGAGCTGAGTATAATTAACCTCTCATCGCTGAAAAAAGATGAAAATTAGCGTTTGCTTTCTCCTTGCATGTGCTGTGGTATCGCTATGGATTAAATCTTCACATAGCTGAGACATTTTGAATCGGATAACTGCTCCACTTCAGAGATGTATAGAAATAGTTGTATGGATTCTACATGGGTGAGCTCCTTTTTATGTGCGCAAAACTGAGGCTCATGGAAGAAAGATGACAGAGGGTAGGTAGAAGGGCAACGGACTGACGGTGAAGCCACATTTAGATTCCACAAGCGGGGGAAATTAATTAGCAGGAAAGAGAGAGAGAGTCGGAGAAGGAACATAATTTCCTCTCATTCTTCCTTCCAATCTCATTCTTCCCTCCAAGTCTTCAAGACAGCTGTTCACCACAATTTCAGATCATACCCAATCCAAAACCATGATCTTTTCTACCCCCATTAACTCCCACCCCAAGCCCACCTCCATCAAAATTTCAAGTTTTTCTTTTTTGAAAGTTTCCTTCTGCATCCAGCCTGTCCACCCCATGCATCCTCCGCCACCTCTTGTTCCTCAACCCCTCCCCCCCCCCCCCCCTTTCTACAGTTCCTTTTATTTTGTTGTGTCCTGATCCATTCAGTGTCCTAGCTCTTCCAAGAGTCTTGACTCTATATAAAACAAGTACAGATACATTCAAAGTACACCGCCCCCATGCCAAATAATTAAATATCATACAGCGCGGCATTGCCGGGGCGCATCCGACGCCCGGCAATACCGCAGTGCACCTCATAGAGGCTGCATTGGGAGGGAGAGGTGTACGCTAATTGATTGATTAATTGTATAATTAAAATCAATAAAAGATTATCACAAAATATTTTCTTAATCAATTGGCTAACAGCATAACTAAACCACAAGTGCTTCATCTGAAGATGTATCTTTTAGGAATTTAATTAAATAAGTCATTAATAAAAAATTAAATAATTAATTGATTAATCAATAATTAATCAATAAATAATTAAATGATTAGTCAATAAATCAAAAATATCCTTGATAGCCACATCACCTGGTCACTGTCATGTCCAAATATTAGCTTCCCAGCTCAAAAGGTGCCTGAGATATTGGCCAAATGAGAAAGAAAATAAATAAATGATTAATAATGAAAATAAATAAATAATAATCATTAAAAAATTAAATTATTAATCAATTCGGTCACAGAACACATAAACCACCACCATTTCATCAGAATATGTAACTGAAAAAAATTAAAAAAATTTAGTACTTAATCGAATAATTAAATAATTAATCGATTAATTGATTAATTGATTAATCAATAAATCAAAAATATCTTTGATAGCCACATCACCTGGTCACTCATGTCCAAATATTAGCTTCCGAGCTCAAAAGGTGCCTGAGATATTGGCCAAATGAGAAAGAAAATAAATAAATGATTAATAATGAAAATAAATAAAGAATAATCATAAAAATAATCAATTCGGTCAGAGAACACATAAACCACCACCATTTCATCAGATTATGTAACTAAAAAAAAATAAAAAATTTAGTCATTAATCGAATAATTAAATAATTAATCGATTAATTGATTAATTAATAAATCAAAAATAGCCTTTGCAGCCAAATCACCTGGTCATTGGCATGTCCAAATATCAGCTTCCTAACTCAAAATGTGCCTGAGTTAATGGTCAGAAGAGAAAGGAAATTTGATTAATTAAATAAGTACTTAATTAATCGCTGATAATTAAATAACTCCTCAATTATTTGATTAATCAAAAAACAAAAAATACGGTTTTGAGAAAGGACTTGCTCACTATTGTGCCGAAATTTCAGCTTCCTAGCTCAAAGGATAGCTGAGATATCGCCCGGACAAACAAACAAGAAAACAAACAAGTACAGATACATTCAAAGTACACCGCCCCCATGCCAAATAATTAAATATCCTACAGCGCGGCATTGCCAGGGCGCCTCTGGCGCCCGGCAATACCGCAGTTCAGCTCATAGAGGCTGCATTGGGAGGGAGAGGTGTACGCTAATTGATTTATTAATTGTATCATTAAAATCAATAAAAGATGATCACAAAATATTTTCTTAATCAATTGGCTAATAGCATAACTAAACCACTAGTGCCTCATCCGAAGATGTATCTTTTAGAAATTTAATTAAATATGTCATTAATAAAAAATTAAATAATTAATTGATTAATCAATAAATAATTAATCGATTAATCAATAAATAATTAATCGATTAAATGATTAATCAATAAATCAAAAATATCCTTGATAGCCACATCACTTGGTCACTCATGTCCAAATATTAGCTTCCGAGCTCAAAAGGTGCCTGAGATATTGGCCAAATGAGAAAGAAAATAAATAAATGATTAATAATGAAAATAAATAAATAATAATCATAAAAAAATTAAATTATTAATCAATTCGGTCAGAGAACACATAAACCACCACCATTTCATCAGAATCTGTAAATTAAAAAAAAGAAATTTTTAGTCATTAATCGAATAATTAAATAATTAATCGATTAATTGATTAATTAATAAATCAAAAATAGCCTTTGCGGCCAAATCACCTGGTCATTGGCATGTCCAAATATCAGCTTCCTAACTCAAAAGGTGCCTGAGTTAATGGTCAGAAGAGAAAGGAAATTTGATTAATTAAATAAGTACTTAATTAATCGCTAATAATTAAATAACTCCTCAATTAATTGATTAATCAAAAAACAAAAAATACCGTTTTTGAAAAAGGACTTGCTCACTTTTGTGCCGAAATTTCAGCTTCCTAGCTCAAAGGATGGCTGAGATATCGCCGTGACAACAAACAAGAAAACAAACAAGAAAGCAAGAAAACAAACAACCAGAGTGAAAACTGAGTACTCCCTTTCAGCGTGTGTCACTGCCGAGCCCCCTTCGGTGCCCAGCAATGACGATTTGCAATGCCTGGAGATGGCATAGGAAAGGAGCAGTGTACAACAAGTACACATACATTCAAAGTACACCGCCCCCATGCCAAATAATTAAATATCCTACAGCGCGGCATTTCCGGGGCGCCTTTGGCTCCTGGCAATACCGCAGTGCAGCTCATCGAGGCTGCATTGGGAGGGAGAGGTGTACGCTAATTCATTGATTAATTGTTTAATTAAAATCAATAAAAGATTATCACAAAATATTTTCTTAATCAATTGGCTAATAGCATAACTAAACCAGTAGTGCTTCATCCGAAGACCTATCTTTAAGAAATTTAATTAAATAAGTCATTAATAAAAAAATAAATAATTAATTGATTAATCAATAAATAATTAATCGATTAATCAATAAATAATTAATCGATTAATTGATTAATCAATAAATCAAAAATATCCTTGATAGCCACATCACTTGGTCACTCATGTCCAAATGTTAGCTTCCGAGCTCAAAAGGTGCTTGAGATATTGGCCAAATGAGACAGAAAATAAATAAATGATTAATAATGAAAATAAATAAATAATAATCATAAAAGATTAAATTATTAATCAATTCGGTCAGAGAACACATAAACCACCACCATTTCATCAGAATCTGTAACTTTAAAAAAAATTTTTTCGTCATTAATCGAATAATTGAATAATTAATCGATTAATTGATTAATTTATTAATTAATAAATCAAAAATAGCCTTTGCAGCCAAATCACCTGGTCATTGGCATGTCCAAATAACAGCTTCCTAACTCAAAAGGTGCCTGAGTTAATGGTCAGAAGAGAAAGGAAATTTGATTAATTAAACAAGTACTTAATTAATCGCTGATAATTAAATAACTCCTCAATTAATTGATTATTCAAAAAACAAAAAATACCGTTTTTGACAAAGGACTTGCTCACTATTGTGCCGAAATTTCAGCTTCCTAGCTCAAAGGATGGCTGAGATATTGTCCGGACAAACAAACAAGAAAGAAAGAAAGAAAACAACGAGAGTGAAAACTGAGTACTCCCTTTTAGCATGCGTCACTGCCGAGCCCGGCAATAACGATTTGCAATGCCTGGAGATGGCATAGGAAAGGTGCGGTGTACAACAAGGAACTGATATTCTAGGTTCTCCACCTTTTAGGTGGTATGAGGAAAAGATCTGTGTAAAATGAAAGCTAAATCTTCAACGGTTTTTTAAATATCGTATACACAAGCCAAGTTACCGAGATGGTTGACATGGCAACTTAATTCAGCCAATCACAGCTGTGATCTAATCAAGTTGAGATAATGTCATGAAGAACAGATATCTGCAATATGAAAGCTAAATGTTCAACGGTTTTTAACTCAACTGGACTATGTCCAGCTGAGTTTTTGTCGACACCCAGTGTCTGTCGTCCATCTGTCGTCTGTCTGTCGTCTGCAAACAATTCGACGTCTACGCTCTAAAAGTCACAAATATTGATGGAATTTGATGAAACCTGTTATGCAGCATCTTTAAGACATAAACTAGTTTGGGATTGCATTTGGGCGTTTAACGCCCAAAAATGGGCGCGGCAGGGTGGCCATATTGAAAAATCAATTTTTGTTATATATTTAGCACATATAAACTATATAGTTTGTGGTTCTATTATGCATATTCTAACCATATTGATATAGACCAGTTGAGTTCAGGTTCCCTGGATACAAAAGTATCGCGGATACAAAAGTACAATGGACGGAGCTCATTTTAATGGCCCTCATCTCCGGCATTGTTGCAGAGGCAGGTGACAAAAAACCCTGCAAGAAAGAGGGTTGGCTTACTTCCGGTTAATGGAAGTAGAAAAGGTCACTGGTATGGATGGGGGATGACCAAGATGTCAGTGCACCACCTGTTTTTGAAGCCCTGGAAGGAAGAGTGGGATCAAGGAGCATCAGGAAAGCTGTGTTTGGCTCAGCTAACAGTCCTGCGATATTCATCTGTATGTCCGTGTGTGGCAGCTGTGCTCCGAGCGTTACATACATCCTGTGTTAAAAAAGGGGGAAAAAAACACAGGTGAAACGAGACAGATTATGAGCAATTTCAGTCGAACCAGCATATTACCCATAAGGTGATTGCATCACCCACACGGCCCCATCCACCCTTACACTGGCGGAGACTGTGCAACTGTTTAGCCAGAACAGCCTTTCATTTAAAAATCACACACACACCTGTGGCCAATTACATTTTCACTACGAGTAAACTTGTACATGCAATTCTGACAACTCCACAACCCCCAACCCCTCTCCCTTCCGCAAAAAGTCCTCCCTCCTCCCAACTCTGCCCATCTTTCCCCGCTCCCCACTCACCCTAAGTTCTCACCCTGCCAACCCTAAGGCATCAATCCCCTCCTAACTTCAAACCACTAAACCCCTCCCCCACCACAACTGCTCAACTCCCCCTACCCCGTTTCCCCACCCACAGAAGGTCCTCAAGCCCTTCCCCCAAACCTTCATCCATCCCCTTTCCAAATCTGTCCCATCTTTGGTCACTCTCCCCCAACCCCACTCCCTCCCCCCCCCAACCTACTCCCACTTACAAAAGCAATGGGTATTCCCACATCAAAACAGTGGAATATTTAACGCTGTCTGCTCCGCGATCGTATGTTATCAGTCATAACATATCCTCCTAATTCATCCTTGAACTTTCCAATCACCTTTTTATTTTTAGAAGAGAACAACTCACTCTCTGGACTGTAATTACTTGTATCATAGATATTAATGCTCCTGCCTCACACCTAGCTCGTCTTCACGCTGTTGAAACCAAAGCGTTCAGAATCATTGGAATCTCCCGTGATGAAGCTAACTCCAAGGGCCTTTCACTCACTCACCGCAGGCAGGTTGGTGGTCTTTCCGTCTTCTACCGACTCCTCTCTGGCCTTGCCCCCCCAGCTCTCTCTGGGCTCTGTCCCCCAAATATTCCTACAGGTCGCTCTGTCCCGAATCACTTTCATGTCTGAATAAACATCATCAGTATTAATTTTCAAAATAAAACGATCTGTATCCATATAAAGTAGATTAACATCATTTTGATATTTCTTCCTCAAGTTATTATAAAAGTAATCATACATTAATGACTTTGATAAATCAAGAATTGATGTTCCAATATAAATAGGTTTGTCCATTTCAATACTCTCTTTAATCAAATGGATCGCACAAAAGTTCTCAGTAAAGACCTCAGCTCGAGTAAAACTCGGTCTATTAATTAATTTTGATGCTTGTTCCCAGGATGTTGCTAGTCTGATATTTTGTCTTTTCCTCACGTTCTCCATGGTCTTACCAAAGACCACATTATTCATCAATTTATAAAAGTCTTTCTCAAAATCTGTTTTTGACTCTGTTCTTCTTTGTGTATTCAAATCAATGTACCCCTTCAACCAATGACTTTGATTGAACTTTAGAACCCTGTGGATCTTCTCTACTCTTAGACCTTTTGATAAATATTGTCGCAAATTTCTTTGGTGTAGAACATAATTTTTCTTGCTATATAATGTTGTAAGTAATTTTTCTGTTGATTCACCTATATCAAACGATCGTTTGTAATCACTCAACCATTCTTTCTTTGGACTTTCTTTCTCACAAGCAAATGGAAGATCTTGATGTTTGATATGAAGTTCTTCAGGATATTCTAAATCGACCTCAAAATAATAACCAACCTTTGAATCATCCAATTCTCTTTGTGTAGAGATACATACATCTTGTAAAACCTTTTTGTAGTCTATTTCCTTTACCCATCTAAGTTTTCCATAAGGAAGAGCCTGAGACATTGCCCAGCCATACAGATTGTTCGCGTCATAGTACATCAAGTAAGAACTCTTTTTCGTTGAATCATAATTTGGAAGATATTTGTTATTTGCTTTTGCGTATCTACTCGAGCAGACTTGTAGATACTAGAAATTCCACCTCTTTTTGCCTTTTCAATCATCAAAAGCATATCGACATCGGTTATCAAATCCTAAACTTGTTTTGTCATTTTCAACATCGCGCTGCAAGCCAATCCAGGTGCTGTGTAGTAGTGAGCAGGATCCAATCCATATCCAGTGCGACAAACAGATCGAAAGGCTTCAAATACATCGGCCAATAAAAGCACATCAGTTTTGAGATACAAATCGTGATACTCGCCAAGATTCTTGATGTTATATTTTTCCCAAACATTTTGTGCGTGTACATAATCTTTATCAGATATATTACTGTTGTTTAATTTGTTATATAAATTTTCTTTTGAAGGAAGTTGTGTTTCATTGAATCTCTCAAATGAGTCCATATAGTCATAGGGGTAAATTCCCTTTTGTGTTAGAAAATCTTTATCTGAAAAATACTCTGAAAGACATGGAAACTCTTTTAGATTTTGAACCAAGTTAGCCAATGGACTTGCCATGAATTTAAATGTATCAAGAAATCTGATATGAGTAATAGGAGATGTGTGAATTGTTTTTGTGAATGAAATGTATTTCTGATCCGTGTAAGGAATTTCTGAAATGTGTCCAGATGTCTTTGAAAGTTCATTAATAAATAGATGCGTATCATAATGAGCGTTGTAATGAAGAAAGACAGGAATGAAAGAGGGGAGTTTATAATTAATATGACAACTTTGATGAGCCGGACCTCTATATTTACCAGTGAGATGACAATGATCTCTAACCTTTAGACCTTCACCAATTTTTTCCTCACAAATATGACAAACATTGTTTTTTCTAAATTCTCTTTTCTGTTCACTCATCAAGGACATTGGTTTATTGGTTTCTCTCATTATCTTGGTTAATCGGACACAGTCTTTTTCTAGTCGTTTCACAAACTCCTCTGGGGTATTTGAGCCTCTATACTCCTCTAACTTGTTATATTTATCACCAACGGATGATTTGATATAATAACAAAAACCACAAGGAGTATGTTTTTGATATTTATTTGTGTATGATTCTTTTGGATCTGAAGAAGCAGTATCTATTTTTTCTAGAATACTTTCAAAATCAGCGTATATAACAAATGGATGTTTGCTCTTTTTCTTTTCATCTTTGAATGTGATCTTTGAGCCTTCTTTAGGCATATTGATTACCGTTGATTTATGTTCACCACAATAATTTGAATGTTTATCTAATCTTTCTTGTGTATGGAAGAAGTTAAGACAATGCAAACAAATATATATTTTATTTGTTCTTTCACATACTTGTGGTTTTATTAATTTAGCAATATCTTTGATGTATGTATAATGTGAATTTTCCTCTGAATTAAAATATAGAAGATTAAGATGAGTTTGTTTACAATTGTCAGAAAGCTTTAAAACCTGAATGTTGTTTGTTTCTGTTAGACCATAAGCATTAACTGATAAATTATTCATCTTTTCAAATTTAGGAATATCATTTAAAGCCATAGGAAACTTTAGATCTTTCGTATTTAATGTATTCTCATATTTTTTATAATGAGATACTCTTTCATCATGAAAATGTGGAGGATGTAAGTGTGCTAGAATAGACCAGAGAAAACATTTATTGTCTTTATTTTTGATATTGATAACTGCTTTTCTATTTTTGATAACACTGGGTAAATCAATGTAAGAAGAAGCTTTTGGAGGATCTGATTTAGGAATATGAATGTCTATGTATATAATTTTTCCTATATTGAAGCCACTTCCTACGATTGAATTATCCACATCTTGCTCTTGTTTAATAAGTTCATCATAGACTCCTGATGTTTTAAAATCTTGATATGAAGATATAAAGTGTGGCTCAGTTCTCATGTATGGTGTATCTATAACTCCTTCGTCCTTTGTCATTTCTAATTTTACTCCCATATAAAATTTAAGTGGTTTCATTTCTTTTAGTGTTTTTTCAATCAACGTTTGAACAGCAGGTTTAACTATTTCTACAGCATCAACTATAGACTCTGGTTCAGGAGGTTTGAAGTTAAAGACTCTTATTTTAATTTGTCCTTTGAATGCGCCATCAGAGTTTTTAGTTGTGATAAAATTTGATAAATGTAGATTTGTTTTAAGATGTATTTTGAAGCCTTTCTTGAGGATATTTTTTATGACAGACAGAACAGTGTTTTGTTTCCTTCTGAATAGGAGCTAGTAGGTGAGGTAGATTAAATGTGTGTTTGTTAGTTTTAAGGTGTCTTTTGTATTGTTTATATTCTTGTTCACAAACGTCGCAATACGTTGCTTTGATCATATTTATATAGCAAAATTATACTTAAAGTAAAACACCTTTTTAGAGGCTGTTTTAAAGATGAAACTGTGCTTAAAGCAAAACACTTATAGAAGAAAGTGCCTTTTTACAGGGTTTTTAGATATGAAACTATACTTAAACTAAAACACTTTTTCACTCAGAATCATCTGAGTCATAACTATCACATGAATACTCAGAATCATACTCAGAGTCATCAATAAAGCTACTCTCATAACTATCATTTGAGCACAAACTATTAGCATCATAACTATCATCTGAGTTCAATGAAATACTATCATCACCATCGTCCGAGTTCAATGAAATACTATCATCACTATCGTCCGAGTTCAATAAAATAGTAAAATCTTCACTGCTGTAAAGACTCATATTTAATTAGCAGGAAAAATATTCCCATCAATATCTATATACTTTCTTTCATTAACAGATTCAATCTCTACATTTTTAATATCAAAAGTTATCTTTAAATAATCTCTAACTATCATAGAACGAAATGACATTTCACCAGAAGTATTAACATCATTCATTTTACTTAGATCTACACCCTTTGGATTATTAAAGTAAATACAAATTTCTCCACGAGTATTGTTGATGGTCTTTTCATTCTTTTTCAAAGTATCGCGATCGATCACTTTTTCAAGCTTTGAATAAATTGCCAGGAGTAGAGGAGAAACTTTTGTTAGATTTACTTTAATGGATGTCTTTCCAGGTATAGTTAGAGCTCTTCCTTTAAATGAAATAGAGGGGCTCATGTTATTTTCCATAACTAGTTTTACCCAAAAATTTCCATATTTATCTTTGTTCAATTTAACATCTTTGACATATTTTTCTATATCTTCCACCAAAGTAGAGATTGATTGAAATTTGTCTTTTGTGCTTTGAAACATTGTATTTATTAATGAATAAAATTGCGTTTAGTTTAAGTAAAAATTTACCATATAAATATGATAAGTTCTGAAGGATATTTAGAATTTCCAGACTCTCCATATGATAAATTAGAGAATTGTCCGGCTTGTGATAGAATGGGGCTTAATAATGAGGGTTCATATAAACAATGTATTTTCTGTGATTTAATTTTAATTAATGATAATAAAAAATATAAAAATATATATAACTCTTTTAAATTAGAACCAAAAATGAATTACTTTACAAGATTAATAAGAGAGATTAATGTTAATTATCGTGATGATAATACACCATTTCTTTCAAGGGAAGAGACTATTTGTATTGAGGAAATGTATAAGGGTTTAATGATATTTATTATTCAAAATAATTTTAATGGAAATGTTAATACAAGATACTATATAAATAAAATAATGAATTATTTTGAAATTAAACCCGAACTCAGGATAAAATATAGAGTTTCTAAAATAGCTCAAAAAAAGTTAGATGACTTGTTTTCCAAATATATAAATGAATGATTTTTTACCCGTTTGGGAAAATAAGATAAAATTTAATAACCATAAAAACATTCCAAATTCATTGAGATGTCTAATAGTTGGTTCAAGCGGATGTGGAAAAACCTCTTTACTTTTAAAGATGCTCCTTGGTCCTAATTTTTTAGATTATGATAATTTAATAATTTATACAAAGTCAAGTTTTCAACCCGAGTATCAACTACTCTCACGGGGTTTTAATGCGGGTCTTAAAAAGGAAGACATTATCGGTTTATTTAAACTTCAAAACAAACTCAATGATTATAGTATTGAAGATATAATACAATTATTTTGTGATACACAGAAATCAAAATCGAAACCAAAACCCATAACTTGTATTCTCAGTGATAATATGGATGATATACCTTCACCTCAAGATTTAGATAAATCAAAAAAGAACCTCGTCATCTTTGATGATTGTGTTAATGAGAGAAACCAAACAGTAATGGATAGCTACTATACAAGAGCGAGACATTCTTCTTGTAATTGTATTTATCTTAGTCAGTCATATTTTCAACTCCCTCGGCGCTCAATAAGAAACAATGCTAATACTTTTATTTTATTTAAATTAAATTCAATAGATGTAAGTAATTTTTGGAGAGATAATTGCTCTACGTTATGTAGTAAAAAAGAATTTGAAAATTATATGAAACACACGATTGGAAAATATAAATATATTGTTGTGAAACAAGATGAGATACTAACTGATATTTTTCAATAAATAAATACAGAAAATGAATGTCAAAGAAAGAGCGAGAAAGTTTAAAGAACATCAAGAGTTAGTTTCAAAAGTTGCAAAAGCAACAGGAAGAGATAAAGAAGAAACGGAGACAGAAACTAACGGGTGAAGAAGCCTTTGAAAGAAAACAAGAGAAATTTTTTAAACCACTTTTAAAAACTCAACAAACGATTTCACCTACAGTTCCCACGGTATAATGTACTCCGAAAAAATTTCAAATGCTCAAAGATTTTAGTCAAATGACAGAGCAAGAACTTGGAGAATTAGAATATGATGATGAAGGATTATTTCGGAAACTGGAGGAGGTAAATCAACCCCCTAATTATGTTGTGGAAGCTCTACAAAACAATGAATATTCAGCAGATTCAAAAACCAGAGCTGGTCTCATTCCAACAGAAGAACCAGCACAGTTCTATCTTGTGAAAGAAAAGTTATTGATATTTAATGATAAATTGGTGTTCTTAAGTTCTGCTCAACCAAATGTTGAATTAACTCCAAGATTAATGTTTCTTCTAACAAACTCCGGATTCAGCGGTTCAAAATATTTTGATGAACCACTTGATATGGAAAGAGAGGAAGATAGAGAGTATATTGAGTTGCTAAATGCACTTGATTATGGAGTTTCTGTTGCTGGTAAAAGGAAGAAGAATGAGAAGGGGAAACATATTATTGATGCTTTAAGTAAGCTTGGTTCGGGTGTTAGTTTTCTTCCAAATGACCCATCAAAATTAGTTAATAGGCTATTATTGTTGTTAGGTAGTAAGAAGGCTGGAAACAACAATTGTTTTAATGAATCCTCAGCCATTTTAGATCAGTTGATGAATATGAAAATAATTCATAAATGTCAATACAAAGATATTTTATTAGATATTAAATAAGATGAGCAGCACAATTCTTAGTTTTAATTTCACAATGAGTGATTACACAGCTTCATTCCCTTACCCACTACAACTTGACCCCACAAAAGAATATTAGGCTTCTTTGTTGTCAATGGAGACTTACAATACCCTTTTTAATATCACAGAGAAAAACAACAAGTTTAGTTATAATCCAGGAAGTGGATATAAAACTATAACCGTTTCACCCGGAGCTTACGAGATTTCTCAAATATCTTCAAAAGTCTCTCGCCTTATGAAAGAAAAAGGTGATGAACCAAAAAATATGGTCATAGATATTCAAAAACACACTTCAAAATCAACGATTAAACTTAAAAATAATTATAAAGTTGATTTCACGATTGAAAATTCGTTCAGAGCTATTGGGTTTCTCTTCAAAAAAGATTGAAACTAACGGTACGTCTTACAGTGATAATGTCATTCAAATATCCTCCGGTATAAATTCAGTATTAATTCATTGTGATTTGATTGATGGTGCTTATAACGATGGAATAAGAACAAATACAATATTTTCATTCAGTGCATACTCAACCCCGATTGGTTATAAATTCAATATGGAACCAAAAAATCTTGTCTATTTACCTGTGTCAGGAAAAACCATATACAGAGTAAATTTTAGGATAACCGATCAAGATAATCGTATGATCTCCTTTAATGAAGAAATTATATCCATCAGAATTCACCTTCGTGAAGTTTTTTTTGATAAATAAATAATGGTTATTGTGAGAAAACACGAGTTGGGAAAATATAAAATAATTACAGGGGATGGGATGTTCCTTTCACCATACTATAAGGGTGAAGGTATGTTTCTTGGTAGAGGATACTATAAACCAAAGAGACAACGGGGTGTGGGACATCAATTTAGAAATAAAGGAGATGGGATAATTGATACTCTTATGGGTATTGGTTCAACCATTCTTAAACATAAAGACCTAATTGGTTCAACTGCTTCTGCCGTGGGAAATGTAGCGGGTGCTATAAAGAGTATAAAAGATGCTCAAAAGGAGTCTCATAAATTACAAGCAATCAAAGAAATAAAAAAAGGCAAAACTCAACTGTCTTCACAAGAACGACAAAAAATCATGAAAATACTTGGGTCAGGGTTTCAACGATTTTAATGCTATATAAATACAAGTATGGAAGCCATTGATAGTATCTATGATTTGGATGATACAATTATCATTTCAAACTCCACGAAAAAGGAAGACTATTTTAAGGTAAATGCTATAACAGGAACAGACTGGAATTCAAATGGAACAAAAAGTTTTGAAATAAATAATCAACAAACTTACTTGAATCTCGCTGATAGTTTCTTGCTGTGTAAATTTAAATTCACTAAGGCTGCGAATAACACTAATGCTACACTCGTAAATGATTTCTTCTGGAAAATGTTTGATAGTGTTCGCCTGTATATTGGAACACAAGAGGTTGAAGTGGTTGATAATGTCTCTGCTACATCTGAAATGATGAAAGCAGTGTATATATTTGCTTCTGGGACACTCTCATTTTCCCATTGACTTACATGTTAATTTTCCTCTTAACCTCATTGCCCATTAACACCTCTATTTCTCCCACCCTAATCTTTATGAACCTTTTGTCTATAGTACCTATCCATAATGTTGTTCATTAGACCACTCAAACACTACAAATATTTGTTTTCCCTTCTAGACCTATAATCCTTCTTCTACATATCATCTGGCAGATTATCTTTGACCCACTCAAACATCGACTCATTCACTTACATGTTAATTTTCCTCTCACCTCTTTACGAACCTTTTAGCCTTTTGACACCTATCCTTAATGTTGTTCATTAGACCACTCAAACAATGATTCCCCCTTTGTCTTATGGTACTCTTACTATCAATGATCCCGAGTAGACCACTCAATCGTCGATCCTACAAATATTTGTTTATGCGTGGGAAATAATTTAATTCTCTTGCCACTCCCTTCACCATCTAATTTATTAACAAAGTATATGTTTGAGTTTGGTTCTTTATCAAGATATTTTAACTGAGATAAAATAAAATGATAAACCTCCCTCAATGTCCTTGTCTGAGCGCCTCCAGTGCCACACACTTTTTGGTAGGCTCTGCCCAATTTTTGTTAAGCTCCGTCCACTTTTTGGTAAGCCCACCAACTTTTTGTTGTCACGCCCACTTTTTACTAAACCCCGCCCACGTTTTGTTAAGCCACGCCCACTTTTGCTAAGCTCCGCCCACTTCTGCTAAGCCCCACCCACTTTATAAACTCTTCAGCATTGTATCATTTCCAGGTAGTACATTACATCATTTTCAGGGAATTTCCATCACATCATTTCCAGTTAAGACACGCCCAGGTTTGACCAGGGAATTTCCACAGGAAATGACACACACCCAGCCCTTCTTATAAAAGGCACCGACCACACAGGCTTTTTCAAACACGCTTTCTGCTTCACTTGAGAATGGACTACTATGCCGAAATGGAATGGGATAACTTTGCTATTCCTTGGAGTCCTAGTACCTGTGTAGAACTCAACCTTCAGATTGATGAACTGGACTCGAACCTCTTATCAATGGAGGTAAGTTTGTTTATTTATTTATTTATTTAATTTTTTTTTTTATTTTTTTTTTTTTTTAGATGAGACTCGTATAAGAGTTAACAAAGTTTATTTTAATATTCATAGAGCTTGATTTATACAAATAAAAATATTGTATTCAATTAATACATTGTTATTTTCTTTCACAGGAAATTGTATCTGAGATACGAAATGAAAATTCTGCTTTTAACACAACTTGGGATGAAGTTATTTTTTTGTTTGAAGACATTTTGAACAACCAAGACCCCCAGAACGAGTTCTACCTTGATGACCCAGCCAAAGAGTTATACCTTGGAGATCCACAAAATCCTGAAAAAGAGTTTTACCATGATGATACTTGTTGTGAGTTATCAAAACAAAACCCACTGAACAAGTTCTACCTTGATGAGCCAGAATACAAGTCATACATTGGAGACCCACAAATTTCTGTAAATTGGGAAAGGGAAGTTCTCCCTGATGGTCCGCAGTTATACTATGTGAGACACATCATAGAAACCCTAAAAAATTGTGAAACGGGAATGCTCCCTGATGGTCCGCAGTTATACTATGTGAGACACATCATAGAAACCCTAAAAAATTGGCCAAGGAGAGTTCTCCCTGATGGTCCGCAGTTATACTATGTGAGACACATCATAGAAACCCTAAAAAATTGGGAAAGGGAAGTTTTCCTGATGGTCCGCAGTTATACTATGTGAGACTTATCAAGGAAACCCCCAATATTTCTGAAAATTGTGGTTCTACCTTGGAGACTTGGAAAGATGGTTATATTTTTGGAGACTCGGAATGGGGGTTTTGTTTTGATGACTCGGAATGTGATACCTATCTTGGAGGCTCAACAGGAATGTGGTTATACCTTGGGAACTTGGAAAGTTGGTTTTATTTTGGAGACTCTACCTGTGGGGTCCATCTTGGAGACTCTTTGGATTCTAAAGCAATGAACAATGTTCTTTGTTTAATGACGCTTGATTTGAGCAATATCAAGAAAGTTCGAGAAAGAAAATGCTGGAAAATTCTTTCTTCCCATTTCTACTTCTTCAAACTTGAAAGCCTTGAAAGACAGAATTGGAGGGAAGAGGAAAAAAAAAAATGAAATACGTATTTTTAAAAAAGGAAGAAAAAAAAGATTATATTAGGGTTTGGGTGGGATTTTGAATGTGAGGGTTAGGGATGGGGTTGGGTTAGGGATGGGGTTGGGATTTTGAATGTGAGGGTTAGGGTTGGGGTTGGGTTAGGGATGGGATTGGGTTAGGGTTGGGATTTTGAATGTGAAGGTTAGGGATGGGTTGGGTTAGGGATGGGGTTGGGTTAGGGTTGGGTTAGGGTTGGGTTAGGGATGGGGTTGGGTTAGGGATGGGGTTGGGTTAGGAATGGGGTTGGGTTAGGGATGGGGTTGGGTTAGGGATGGGGGTTCGGGATGGGGATGGGGTTGGGTTCGGGATGGGTTGGGTTAGGAATGGGGTTGGGTTAGGGATGGGTTTGGGTTAGGGATGGGGTTGGGTTAGGGATGGGTTTGGGTTAGGGATGGGGTTGGGTTAGGGATGGCATTGGGTTAGGGATGGGGTTGGGTTAGGGATGGGGTTGGGTTAAGGATGGGGTTGGGTTAGGGTTTGTATATTATTATGACTCACTCACATATATACACACAAAAGTTAAGCCCCAACTAAAAAGTTGTGGGATTCTGTGTTTGGGGTTCACAGATTTAAAAACGTATCCCCATTATACACACACAAAATTTAAGCCCCAACTAAAAAGTTGTGGGATTCTGTGTTTGGGGTTCACAGATTTAAAAACGTATCCCCATTATACACACACAAAACTTAAGCCCCAACTAAAAAGTTGTGGGATTCTGTGTTTGGGGTTCACAGATTTAAAAACGTATCCCCATTACATTTTATTTATTTATTTATTATTATTATTATAATTTTTTTTTGTTTTTTTGTTTTTTTGTATACAAGATCGAGGCTCGTGAAAGAGCGAACATTAATCACACAGAAAGACAAACCGACACATAAAACATATAACATAGGGAGCGGTAGACAAGATGGGGAGAGAGGGGGAAGGACACAAACACAACATTTGAGAGCAGAGACCGAGAGACATGGAGACATCGAGAGATCTGAGAGAGGGCGAGGGCTTTGGGGGGGGGGCGTGGGAAGGGGGCGGTGGGAGAGGTATAAAACATATGGACACTGCCAGGACTTCCAGGAAAGAAGTTGGAATTTCAAACAAGGTGGATCTGGGGTGAATTAGCGGGGGTAGAAAAGATCAAGGTTTTGGATGGGGGAAGATAAGAGATGGTGGTGAACAGCTGTTTTAAAGACCTGGAGGGAGGAGTGGGATTGAAGGGAGTGAGGGAGTTTGTTCCAGAGGCGGGAGAAAAGAGGAATGAAAGAGTGAAGGTGAGCAGAGAGCCGAGATTTCGGCAGTTTAACCATCAGAGGGTTGCTGGCAGATCTTGTGCGACCTGTAGGAATATTTGGGGGACAGAGCACAGAGAGAGCTGGGGGTGCAAGGCCGGAGAGGAGTCGGTAGAAGACAGAAAGACCACCTACCTGCCTGCGGTGAGTGAGTGAAAGGCCCTCAGAGATAACTTCATCGCGGGAGATTCCAATAATTCTGAAAGCTTTGCTTTCAACAGCGTGAAGCCGAGCTAGGTGTGTGGCAGGAGCACCGGCCCATAGGGGAGAACAGTATTCCATTGAGCTGCGGATGAAAGCCTTGTATGTGGTGAGAAGCTCAGGTGTGCCGAGGAAGGACTTCGCACGACGGAGGATGCCCAGTCGGCGACTGGCTTTGGAGGCCAGCTTGGAAATGTGGTTTTCCCAAGAAAGATCATGGCAGATAGTGAGACCCAAAATCTTGAGCGACAGAACTTCTTGGAGAGGATTGTTGAGAAAGTAGATGGGAGGGTTGTCCAGTCGATCTTTTCGGAGAGACATAGTAAGAGTGTGAGATTTGTCAGGATTGAAAGACATGTTCCACTTGTTTGACCAGTCTGTGATTTTGTCCAGGTCTTCAGAGAGTGAGGAGGCAGCAGACTGCCGATCTGAGGGAAGAGGAATGGAGCGGCAGAGAGTGGAGTCATCAGCAAAGAGATAGAGAGGATTTTCGAGAGAGTCAGAGAGATCATTGATGAAGACCAGAAAAAGCATGGGGCCCAGAACACTGCCTTGGGGAACTCCAGCCTGAACAGGAAGAGGAGATGAGAGAAACCCATTCAGGGCCACACGTTGACGACGACTAGAGAGGAAGTCCGCCAGCCATGCGTGGAGATTTCCATGGATACCAAAGGAGGAGAGTTTGGTGAGCAGAGAGGGGTGCCAGACCGTGTCGAAGGCACGTGATATGTCGAGGGAGACGGCTCTAATTTCCTGTTTGGCATTGAGGACCTCCATCCATTGTTGAGACAGCAGAAGCAGCATGTCCAGAGTAGAGTGACCTGGTCTGAAACCAAATTGATGATCAGAGATCAAGCCATTGGAGAAGAGGAAAGATTTCATATTTTCAAGGGTATTAACTGCTTACTTGTGTTTTTTGTAATTCTTGCGAGTAAAATGAACCCAAGATTTCTTCTCCATATAAATCATATAATTTGTAGGTCCAAGGAGCTGTATCCATTACATCAATGATTTTAAATAATTCACGAGTCCATTTTTGTGTATAACCTTTCTCAAAATGACTTTTCCATTTGTATATTCTTACAATATCACCAACTTTAAACTTGGGCTTTCTCAAATTAATCTCCTTTTCATATTCTAATTTTGTAAATGTTTCCAATGGTTTTGATTTTGTTGATGAATGAACTGTATTATTGTAATTATCAACAACTAGGGCATGCCCGTACTATATCTATATCTAAAATTATATCCACCCCCTCTATTTACATGAAATGGTTTGGTCCAAAGCGAACGGCTTGCGAGTACGGTGACAATCCCCCCCCCCCCCCCTCTATTTACATGAAATGGTTTGGTCCAAAGCGAACGGCTTGCGGAGTTTGGTAAAGAAATCGCCATAGCGTGCCCAAACGCGCAGGAAAGCGAAAGAATCGCAAATTTAAGGAAATGCCCGTACTTCCGTAAGGAAGAGAAAAAAAATGAAAAGGAAAAACATTCCAAACCGCGAGGGAAAACAACACGGCACGTCGACACAACAACGTGTCCTGTGATTGGCCGTACGTGGCTGCCAGTAGCTGCCCCCCCAAAAAAGCTTTCACCGTCCGGCGACTGAATTTAAGGGGAAAAATAAAACGCTCTTCGCTTAAAACAACGCCCTTCGCTCTGACTGAATTGGGACAATGTTTTTATGTTTTTAATTGAATTACTATCCGTAATGGCGCACGCTCTCACGGGAGCTCCGGAAGGTCGTATATCGCAGTTACGATGAATCGCAAATTCGTTTTTATTAGTTTTAAAACATAGTTTAACGCCAACATAGCGCCAACATAGTTTGCAAACGTGAAATAAATGAATACGCTCTCAAATGTGCCATCCGAGGCAGAGTGTGTTCGCCACGTTCGGCACACGCGATAGCTCGCTGCTCTCTGATTGGTTGAATCGTTTTTTGGACATAGCTCGGTAAGTAATTGTCCGATTAATATGAAACCTTGAAAAGGCACATCCTCGGGTCCCCAGCAATATACCTGGCAAGTTTAAAGTATATCGGACCCGTGGTTGTCGAGAAACAGCGGTCACAGACAAACAAACAAACAAACACACAGAGATTACTGGAATTATAGATAGATATCCTGAATTAAATACACCCATTTTTGAGAACCGAGTTGTGTGAATTTTTTATATAGTCTCTCTTTCAAAGTACGATTAAAACGCTCAATAACAACTGCTTTTCCTTCATTAAAGGTGCTGTATAATTTAATACCCTCCCCCTTAAGAAATTTCATAAATATTTTGTTATAGAACTCTGTTCCCTCATCGGTCCACAGTTTCTTTGGTTTTCTTTTATCCCTATCAAATATTAGCTTAAAGGCTAACATTAAAGTATTACCTCTCTTGTTTTTCAAAGGAACAACCCAGGCAAATCTACTCCTCAAATCAATAACGGTTAAAGCATACCTGTATCCCTTATCATTATTTAGTTCGATTAAATCAGCGGACCATATGTGGTCGGTGTATTTAGAATAAACTTTCCTTCTTTTAAACTTTGTGATTATAGGTTTATGTAATTCATTAGCCAAAAGCTCCTCAGTCTTGATAACATCATTGGAGTTTAATAGTTTTTTGGGAAATAACCAAGACCAAGTTTCAATTTAGCACTTATCATTTTTTTCACAATAAACCTATCAACTTTCTCTCTCAATGTAGGATTTCGTATCAAGGACAAATTATACAACATTTCTCTGTCTGCTTCGTGTTTTTCATCCAATGTAGTGGTATTCCCATAAGCAATATCATGTTTCATACACACTTCATCAACCTTATTTTTTGGTTTAGACCAAGGTTTAGGATTGTTAGCCTCATCTAATCTTTTATCCAAGTTTGTTCCGGGACCACAGAAAGAATACCCTGGAAGGTGTAATTCCCCCGGAAATCCAGTTGTTGTAAATTTACTTCCTGACAGCAACTTTTGTATGTCTCCTCCACTTTTAGGAGTGATGAATTGGCACTTTTTAGAGCCACACACTTGACATATTCCTTTTTGATAAACTCTATTATTTTTAGCTTTGCCATGAGATATTTTTAGATTTAGTTTTCTTTTTACATTTGAGACAATAACTCATATTTATTTATCAGAAAAAGTCCGACAGAGTATCAAAACCTTTTTGGTTTTCAACATATACATTTCTATCTTAATTTTTAAAACATAAAGAATCCTTAGGAATGCCTTCACTCTCTCCTCCATTTATTTACACATAAAAACCAACTAAAGTCAATAGCATCATCAACCACATAATCTTTGTCTTCTTCATGTAAATCTCCTCGCTGAACTCATCTCAACCATTTTTAAAATCATTATCTTAGTAAGAGTCGTTAATTCTTTATTTTCCTCTTCGGTGCGTTGAGATTGATTTATTTGCTGTAATACACTCAATCTTTTACGAATCTCACTGATTTCCATCTTTTTATATTTTTCCTCCCTCTCTCTTTGCTCCCTTTCCTCCCTCTCCTCCTTCTCCTATTTCTCCCTCTCCTCCTGCTCCTTTTTCTCCCTCTCCTCCTTCTCCTTTTTCTCCCTCTCCTCCTTCTCCTTTTTCTCCCTCTCTTCCTTCTCTCTTTTCTCCCTTTCCTCCTTCTCCTTTTTCTCCCTTTCCTCCCTCTCCTTTTTCTCCCTCTTGTCCTTCTCCTTTTTCTCCCTTTCCTCCTTCTCCTTTTTCTCCCTTTCCTCTTTCTCCTTTTTCTCCCTTTCCTCCCTCTCCTTTTTCTCTCTTTCCTCCCTCTCCTCCTTCTCCTTTTTCTCCCTCTCCTCCTTCTCCTTTTTCTCCCTTTCCTCCTTCTCCTCCTTCTCTCTTTCCTCCTTCTCTTCTTCAACTCCTTGCCTTGCTACCCTTGAGTTTGAACCCCAAAGAATATTATACATATACTCATCTGGATTTTGAGATATTCTTGTGTCAATAATTATTTTTCTCATAATAGGATACCAATAAGATTTGTTGGCGATTTCTAAAAGAGTTTTATTTTTCATAACTTTGAGAAGTTCATTTTTATTTAATATTTTAAACAAGTCTCTATTTGTGGGTTTAACAATATCAGTATAAGGCCAGTTTTTAATGACAAAATTCTTATGTATATGCTCCACATCATAAGGTATGTAATACCGAGCACCCTTTTCTTGTAGGTATCCTTGAATACAAAAATTATAATTCTCTTGTAGTCTTCTTCCTGCCATTTATGTATCAGAAATATATGTGAGATCAATATTATGACAGGTAATACCACCCCATCTTCCCACTACCAAATCGGTTTGTATTCCTCGGCTTTCTATCCTTATCTCATTACCTTCCTTCTTTGTCATGCTAACCATCGCTATACTATCATATATTTTTCTTTTCTTAAAATCATGTATTTGTTGTTTACGAATTGTACTTCCACATAAATCCTTATCCTCGCCAAGTGGATAATATTCTTCTTTACAAGACTGATTCAAATCATGTAGGTCTTCTAAGTTTATTGAAAAATACCAATTATACCCTAAATCAGGCATATCATACCCCCATTTATTAATTCGCATATTAACTATATGTCCTTCTTTATAAAATTCAATTGTAAGCAGGTAGTTAAATTCAATGAGGAAAGGTGTATGGTCAGTATAACCAGGTGTTGTGGTTGTAAATTTTACTTGTTTAACAAAACGTGCTGTTTTCTTTAAATATATATATTGTGATAAATCACTGAATCTAATTAAGTCATTCGCATCTGTAGGGTTTGGATAATTGATTAATTTATAAGTATTCTTCATATTAATATTTTTACTTATACTATATTTTTGTCGATCAGCCTGTGCCTTTGTATAATAATTTGATAAATCAATATCCTGAGAGGATTCTCCAAAGATAGAACCATCTTTTCCAACATAAGTCATTTATATTAGATTAAAAATGATATCATAAAAATTTTCATTATTGTTGAATTGAAATAATACATATAAACATAATTGACCACAACATTTAGAATTAATTTCTTGAACTTGAAATGTTTGATAAACATCATTCTGTAAGAATTGTATTACTTCAACAGGTGGTGGCATACCATAACTATCAAAATAATATTTATCCTGACTATTATGAATAAAAACCCAATGAGAACCATTCTGTGTGTCTAAATTCATAATAATATTCTTTGTATTCTTATTTATATGTATTAATTCATCTCTCATACAAATAACCACATTATCAATTTTTAGTGTTTTACAATACTTAGCCAGTTCTATATTTGACGTTGTATTCTTTCCAAATTGTTTAAACCATTTATCCATTTATTTATGAGAAAGATACAATCCATTACCCCGTTTAGTTAGTTTAACACCCGCTTGAGCGATAGAGGAAAGCATATCTCCAACCAACAATCTAGCTTTAACTCCTTGTTATGTCTTTCCAATTCTTTTTGAGCTTTTAGTTGTGCCTTCCTTTCGTTAGCAGTTTTTACTGCTGCTGAAATACCACCAGTCAATGCTCCCGCCGCACTTAAACCAGCAAATAAAGGAATTAGAAATGGGAGAAATCCTCCTCTTGACTCGTCTATTGAATATTTCTTTGACATAGGTTTTGTCATTTTAATTTTAAGTGAACCAGTATCATTTAGTGTTTTTACTTGTGTGTGTGTGAGTAAAACATCAATTCTTACAGCTCCTTTTCTTTGAATTGTATTAACATTAATAATACAAGGCTTTTGATTTTGAATACAAGATGTTAATTTATTAAGATTGATTTGATTAACATATACCCCTACCATTTATTTATGAGAAAAAACCTATGTGATATTAATCATAACACCATTATCTGTATTAATCTGTAATTCTGTTTCCTCCAAAAGCAAACAATAAGCATCAACTTCTTCATTCTCTCCTCTTTCAATGTATAGAGAAGTATCCACTCTATTAGACTTTATTGTTTCCTTTTGAGAACTCAGGTCAATTGTGTAGATTGTATTAAGTTTTTGAAACACAACCATTTTCCAAAATAGGGTTATTATTACCACTAGGACGTGCCCGTACGTGGGTGCCCGTTCCTTGGTGCTGCCCAGCATCTAGTCGAGACCCAGTCACCCAGGCCGATCACCCATTCCGACCCCAAATTCCTCATCGACGATAACTAAACAATATATTATATGAATCGCACCGTACATACCTCCTTCTAGATCTTGTTCTTGTCTTGATATACTCACTCAGACTCACTCTATCACGACTGAGTCCTCCCAGCTCCTCCAAATGGCGCCCGCTACGCCTCAAATTCACATCGGCCACGCCTACGCAACAACGTGTTCTGTGATTGGCTGGCCTACCCCGCAACCTGTTCTGTGATTAGTTTGGTAAATAAATCGCCATAGCTCGGTAACTACTTCTCCGATTAATATGAAACCTTGAAAAGGCACATCCTCAGGTCCCCAGCAATATATCTGGCAAGTTTCAATTAGATCGGACCCGTGGTTGTCGAGAAACAGCGGTCACAGACAAACACACACACACACACACACATACACACACACAGAGATTACTGGAATTATAGATAGATTACTTTCACACACCTTTAGGTAAGACTTGTAGGCTTCCGCATAATCATTTTTTTCCCAATCAATTTCCAATCTATCTCGCGGATAAAATGTTCCATCAAGAGAAACCCGAAGTTGTTTCACCTTAGCATTATCACACAGCGCATTATTCTTATTAGTACCGTCCTCCCCATCTGGTTTTTTAAAAATGAGCCAGAGGTATCGTGGCTTTCCTTGAAGAACACCTAAATTCCAAGTGTAGGTAGTGTATTCCAGTTTAACGTGTTGACATCTTCTTTTAAGGTATGATACATTTAGCGGGGTCTTTGAGTTAAGTCTTTTATTTAACATCTCTTCCGTTTTAAGATTAGGAGTATATTCACTGATATACCAACACAAATCATTAATAACAAATTTATTATTGTCGCCAAAAGCATTTTCAGCCCCAAAAAGCAACCTATTTACATTATCATTCCTTTGTAGTTGAAATCTAATTTTAAGACCATACAAAACTTTATCATATCCACAAAATCCAAATATACCTTTCAGTTGTACTGCTACGGTAAAACTATTCTCTGCTTTTGTTTCATCATTATACATTGCCTTCCTTTGAATATAACCAGGGTCAGCATTTGTTCCCGTTGACATATCAGGAATAAAACCTTCAACAGCTCCCTTACCCATTCTATCACTAAACGAATATAGTGTAAATTTCATCATTTCAGATGTAGCAGAGACATAATCAACTGCTTCAACCTCTTGTGTTCCAATATACAGGCGGACACTGTCAAACATTTTCCAGAAGAAATCATTTACGAGTGTAGCATTAGTATTATTCGCAGCCTTAGTGAATTTAAATTTACACAGCAAGAAACTATCAGCTATATTCAAGTAAGTTTGTTGATAATTTATTTCAAAACTTTTTGGTCCGTTTGAATTCCAGTCTGTTCCTGTTATAGCATTTACCTTAAAATAGTCTTCCTTTTTAGTGGAGTTTGAAATGATAATCGTATCATCCAAATCATAGATACTATCAATCGCTGCCATACTTGTATTTATATAGCATTAAAATTGTTGAAACCCTGACCCAAGTATTTTAATGATTTTTTGTCATTCTTGTGAAGATAGTTGAGTTTTACCTTTTTTTATTTCTTTGATTGCTTGTAATTTATGAGACTCCTTTTGAGCATCTTTTATACTCTTTATAGCACACGCAACTGAGCCCATGGCAGAAACAGTTGAACCAATTAGGTCTTTATGTTTAAGAATGGTTGAACCAATACCCATTGGAGTATCAATTATCCCATCTCCTTTATTTCTAAATTGATGACCCACACCCCGTTGTCTCTTTGGTTTATAGTATCCTCGACCAAGAAACATACCTTCACCCTTATAGTATGGTGAAAGGAACATCCCATCCCCTGTAATTACTTAATATTTTCCCAACTCGTGTTTTCTCACAATAACCATTATTTATTTATTGAAAAACTTCACGTAGGTGAATTCTGATGGATATAATTTCTTCATTAAAGGAGATTGTTGGGGAATAAAAATATTCATATTGACCATATTGTTAAAACTACAGAATGTGATCTGGTGCAAATATGCTCTGTGGTGCAGTTTGGTAAAACTGTGAATCCTCTTGAACTATTTAGCTTCTGTTAAAGAGCTAACAGGTGGTCAAGAGAGAGTTAATTTAAGGAACAGAATGTGTAATGCTCTTGGACTGCCATCTGTCTATCGAAAATAGCCTATGTTCAGTCCACTGAACACAGGCTAGAAAATGCATCTGTCACCTCTCTGACAGTTTTAAATTCCCCCTCAGACAGGTCATACGAAAATGACCTCTCAAAGGGGTATGAAGCACTTTTAGCTTTCTATCCCAAACTATGGCTAAATAAGGCTTTTTGGATAAAGGACCCAGAGATGCTTGCAGGCTCTCATGTCCCAAGGGGAATTAACCCCTGGGTTGACCCGGCATGCTCCGTGACATCAAAGGAGTTTGGGCCTTTATAACCAAGAGAAAGTTGCGATTGGGGAGCAGTGAAACTGGGAGACCAACTGTGAAGTTCTGAAGACCTACAGACCGAGCTTCAACAAAGACCGACCGAACGAGCTTCAACAAAGACTGGAACAAAGACTCATTAAAGATCTCGGCTTAGTATACAACAAATTCTCTAAAGTGAATAAAACATTGATTTTGCTAAAACGAGTTTCTTGAAGTTTTAGTAGTAGAACAGTAGAAATTATTCTTCTTCGATAATTGGTGGTCCGTTAGGGAGTCAACTGCACAGACCAGGTAAGCTTTTGTTTGTTATCTGTGTAGTATGATGTTAATCTGCGATAATTGTCCAGTGTTTGAGTTTTGTGTATTTTTGTTGAGATGTGGAAGGTGGAAAAAACCACGAGGCATACCTCTTCGTGGGTGGATCATTGCCCCCCCCCGGAGTCTTTAAGGTGTGTAAAATTTCAGACGTCATGACGATTTTTTTTCAACTTTTCCAAAAAAAAAAATTGTTTTTTTTGTTTTTTTTTTCTCAAATTTGGAATTTTTTTGGGGTACATTCTACTAGTTCAAAGAGCCACTAACGAACCCCAAAGCGTTAGCGAAAGGGTGCTGCATTCGTCCAGTCATGAAAAGAAACTGAAAATGGATTTTGTGTATTTCGTATGCTTTTGTGTATTTCTGTTCATTTCATGTGATTTCATACGTGATTCCAGTTTAATGGTCTGCGTCAAATATCTGCCCGCTCCTTTTGTTTGATGATTCAAATAATGTTGAAATTGAAATAATTCCCTGGTGTTGGGCTCGCGGCTAGGGTGCCGGCTGAGGATCCAAGGATCCTGGGTTCGAATCCCGGTCGATCGCTGAATTAACGCCAGGGGGGTTGACTCAGCCTGTCATCCTTCCGAGGTCGGCTAATTGAGTACCAGTTCACTGGTAATTCCCTGTTTGTCGTTAAAGGCGGCAAAAAGGGTTGGCGTCAGGAAGGGCATCCGGCCGTAAAACATTGCTTCTAATAGGGGACCGAAAAACAACAACAACCACGGTTCCTGAAAAAGGCCAACCCCCGCTTTGCGGGGGAAAATGGCCTTTAAAGGTGGTTTTTATTCAAATAATGTTGGGCTCCTATGGTTGAGACTTCTATAGTATTTCTGTGGGTATTCCTATGGTGAGCCTCTTTCTTTTGATGTGGTCACGATGGACGAGTAGATATGCTGTCGCAGGAGCAGAACAGCGATTTTTAAACGATTATTCGAGGAATTTTCAATAACTAGCGATTTTTGTACAAAAAGTGAATTTTATACAGCGTACAGTGCTAAGGAAATATCGGCTGGATTCGATTTTCAAACATAAATTCCCATTGTGGTACAAAAGTGGGTTTAGCACTTTCATAAAAGTTAATCCGACACGTGGTAGCGCGCGCCAGGCAAATATTTGTGCACGAGTGGACAGGGGATATCTTTTACACTTCCAGCCTTGGACGATGGCATGCGTGCAGGCAGGTCGCCCATAGCAACCATTTGGTGATGTGTGCAAATGTCTCCTAGTCCCTTGTCCACTTATTACATATGGGATCAGAAACGATTTTTTTCTTTTAAATGTAACCTCTTTCAACTTCTCCTGCCCCACCCCCCCCCCCCAACCTTCCCCCGCCCTTTCCCCCTCCCTCCTTCCATTTCCTGCCCCCCTCCATCCTAACTCCTCACCCTTACCCCATCCAACCATTATCCAACCCCCTCCCTGCCCCCCCCCCCCCCATTTTTTCTTCCCTTCTGCATCCCCTTCGCCTTTCTTTTTCTCTCCAAACTTACCTATTACCTGTATATTTACATCCTGATTAGGGAAAACATATTTTTGGGATTTTTTGGGTTTATGACGGCAGCCATCTTAGATCACAGCTAAAAATCATTCAATCAAGATACAAATTAATGTGAGACAATCCCATGCCACTCGGATACGGAATCTCTAAAAATTAGCAGCATGGGATGTACATTTGATAATTTTATTTTCACCTGTACTCATTCTCCTGATCTGACACTTCCTGATCTGATCTGACACCGGATTAGGACAATAGGTTACAGATGAGTATTGGGGAGGACATAAGGGAATTTATTGCTATAAGATACTATGCCATGTGGTAAGGCAATTAACTGGAAGAAAACACAAAATTGTACCTGTTTGATGAAACAAAACTTAGATCTGTATATATATGGATGAATTTACAGGTACATGGATTTGGTGACCCTTTCAAGTGGTGAAGTAACATCATGTCCTCTCCCCCTCCCCCCCCCCTTTTCCATTTCCTGTCCCCTCCACCCCAATCCTAACCCTAACCCCATCCTGCCATCATCCTCCCCACCAAGTCATGTTATATTACAGATTGTATGAGGCATGTATAGGAGTGTGTTGTTGTATAGGATCGTTGATTGTATGGGATTGGATGGGATTGTTGATCCCATATCCCATTGGATCCCATGTTGATTTAGCATATCACCTCATTATGTGGTCTTGCTGTGTTTTTTGTGTGTGTGGGTATGTGTTTTTTTTGCAACCCTCTTCCCCCCCCCCCCCTCTCCCCTTACACCGTGGCCCCATACTGCTAAAATAATTTGTGCAATGGTACGACACAGTTTACATGGTTAAATAATACACAGATGAGTGTATGGCTTGCACAGAAGTTCGAGAGGGAGATAGTATTCACCATATAATCTCTCACAGCCTTGTAAGGGAGAATGAGTGCAGCCAATAATACACAGTTATCTTTAGAATAATACAATGAGTGTCGCATTTCGCATAGTATTAATACCCCTAAGGGAGCACCGCCCCACCCTTTTTCCTCCCCTCTTTCCTCCTCTTTTTACTCCTCTTTTATTTCACTTTTACCTGGTTTCCCTTTTCATAGTTCTCATTGTTTTCTCTCATTGTTGATGAGATTCATCATTGTCATCATGATTGTCATCATTGATGATCAGTGTTCATGTTCATTCTCAAAGTTTGTTGAAATGAATGATTATGGTATGACTCTGATTATGATAATGATTTACAATTTACAATTACATTTACAATTTACAATTTTTTTTACAATTACAATTTACAATTTACAATTATGGTAAATTTACAATTTACATTTACAATTTACAATTACAATGATTTACAATGGTAATGATTTTACAATCATGAAAATTGCTATGATTGTCAGGCATGTGATCATTAGGTTTGATGTAAATTGATTGCATGGGCTGTTAAGGATAGCTTTACAGCCCTGCAGGATTAATGCTGTATTACAAGTCACAAAGTTTGTTGGAGGGTTGAAATTTCAGTGGGATTCGATTGCATTGGTCAATATTATGGATTAATTGCCGTTCATTGGTACGGCATTTCAGGAATCTTACAACATTTTAATTGTCAAGAACTTTGAGTGTCATTCAAAGTGAGACATGTTGTTTGTTTTTTTGTTGTTTGTTTTTTTCTCTCTCTCTATTTCCCAATGAACTGGTTCATATCTGTCTGATCAAATTTGGCTGATTGTCTCACAAATGAAGGGTTGAGTTGAAACTTGAATTTGTGATATAATGACCAGACAAGATTGAAAAAATATGTCAGATATGATCCAGAGGCAGAACGGTGATTTGTCAATTGACGGAAGGTATGGCTCAAAGGTGACGACCATGCTCAAATATCTCCCGCCAGCGGACGGAACTGCTTTGGCAACATTGGGAAAAGGCTTAGGTATAGAGTAATGTTGATCCCATATCACAGTTCAGTATCAGACATTGGTTTCAATTCAGTATCAGACTGATAAATGAATTTTGATATTATAATTTATGATATTTTATTATATATTATTATTAGGATTTTATTGATGAATATTGATAAATTGATTGAAATTACATAATTAAATTGATTCTGATTCTGATTGATTGATTGATTGATCTGATTGATTGATTGATCTGATTGAATCTGATCTGATTTAATTTAAATTTAATTTAATCAAGTCAATTGATGGATGAATACAAAGTGCGGTCTCAAGAAAGAAGCTTTGAGATATTTGTGAAACATCAATGTGAAGACAACCTTGGAAATTGAGCAAGGTCGTGAGTCTATAGTTATATCGTTATATTATATGTGGTTATTTTTGTTTCCTCCCCCCTCAACAGGACTTACTGATCCAGACTCATCTGCAACACCGATCAGTGAGATTGGGGTGTGGGAAAAGCCACAGGACAGGGAGACTCTCTGGAAATCACCTGAAGTCATCGATTGAAGAGGTGGAGAGATACTTCCTGGAAGACCACAGAGTGGAGCTAATAGGGATAAGCTAGAAAACAACGTATTCAACGCTACTCTGAATAAGGTGGAACAAACTTCAGAGATTTTTGCAGTACACACAGTTGATAGTGGGTATAGGTGTAGTCCGATGTGTAGTCCTAGTAGTTATTTGGTACATTGAGTGAGTATAGAGTGTTACTCCCACACAGAAAAGATGGGAAGTGGACTCTGCAAGGATAAACAAAGTCAATTAGACTTGAGTCAAAGAGGTACTTGTATCAACTTCATGTATCAGAAATATGGTGCAGAATCACTTAAAGATGTGGAATCCTGGCATGAATGGACTAAAGGACGAAAAGGGGAATTCCCACGGGATGGCACTTTTGACAGGAACATATTGGAAACACTCGGCGAAGAATTGAAAGCCAGGAGGAGACAGAAGTTCAAAGTAGACTTTCTGGCCTTCCATTATTGGGATGTTGAATCCAGGAAAAGGGCACAGCAAGGACGTATATTGGACCTAGAACTTAAAATAAAAACGATGCAGGATACATTGGAGGAGATAAATGCACAACTGCCCTCCAAAATAGGCATAAAAGTGACAGTTGTCCCATCTGATTCCCATTTGTCTCCCCAAAAAGGACGGTACAGAGAATTTTTTAGTGTTTCAGGAGATAACCGGAGATTGCGGTGGCAACTCAGGGATCTGGAGATGCAGCCCAGCGATACAAGTGAACAGGTGGACAGACCAGCCAATGACAGAAATCGATGTTTTAATTGTGGAAATATTGGACACTGGAAACGACGTTGTCCATATTCAAATAGGAAGACTAGTTCATAGGACGAACCAAGATCAAGGGTACCAGTACTTACCGGTACCTCAGATAACGATTAGGCCTTCATTGCTGCAGATCCCAAATGACAGGCCTCAACAGATTAAATCATCAGACCAACATGAATAACTGTTCATGCTTCTTGTCTCAAACATTTTCGGAGCAAGAATGAATTTTACTTTTACTTATTAGCGAATTAATAATTAATTGATTAAATGCCAAAATTGGATTTTTTTTTGGAACATGAATTAAAAGATCCAGAATTAGAGTTCATTCTGGAAGCCTCATATTTGCCAATTATAAATGTGGTCTTAGGGAGCATTTTGGGCAAAACAATTTTAAAATTTTTTTTACAAAAGTGTGGAACATTTCTTTGAAAAAAATTTTGGGAAACCAAGTGACAAGCGTCACATGATCATTTTGGGCATTTTGGACTATTATTTTGCATGATTGATAGGTCAGTGGTCAACTGACATGCTAAATGGATGTGTTGTCAAATTTGGATAAATTATTGTGGGAACCAGAAAGGGTAATTTCAATGTGACATTATAGGGGGTTTTTTTCTAAAAAATAAACTTTTTGTCTATTTGTGTATTAGCGTTTCTAAAATTAAAGGATAAAATTTTACGAAATTGAAATAAAATTGACACCCATCTTGATCTGTTAATAATGGTTCCAACGCAAACAAATATACATAATGCATGGGTTTGTGAATGCTTGTGTGTCAATGTTTGTGTTTTTGTTTTTTGTTTGTTTTTTTGTCAATCTTACAAGATTGTTGAAACTGACAATGTGTTCATCTGGACATGGATAGTTTCATGTGGATGGGATCGAATATCCAGAGAATTCGTAAAATAAAATATGAATATAATTTGATTATGAACATTATCTCTTTTGTCAAGGGAGATGGAATATACAGATTTGATGTGCTAGGTTATGAGCAGCCATTAATTAATAGTAAAATTGAGAGTAATTTTGGGATTCCATTTTTGATAGAATTTATATGAGAATAACAGCTATTTATGGATATGAGCTTCATAAAAAATGAGGGAGTACAAAATTAGCCAAATTTGGAAGAGGTCTTACACTGATTTTCCAGAGTACTCTGCTCATGGATTTTTGACACATATAAACTTGACCTTTATTAGCATATAAATTGTGCTGTATGTATGGATGTGTCTTAGGCATAGATGATATGGGCAGATAGTAAAAAATTTTTTGTTGAATTGAACTATTGTGAGTTTTAAAACGGAATGCATTGTGAATCTTAAAACCAAGGGGCAGACGTGAACGCGCTGTTATGTTTTTTTACACTCAGAACACGATGTTACGTGTACCTGCAACATATTTTGTTAATCTGCCACACCTATATTGGCATACTGGTGTCAGTAGTATTCACTAGTTGCATGAAATGGATGAGCAACAGTTAAGGGGGCATACAACCACTTATTTGGATATTTTCTACAAAAGTAGGGGTTTCAATAAGTGGTAGCTGTACACATGGGATTTATCAAATTCAGTTATGGAGTTTAAACAAAGTTACTGATAAACAGAAAGGAAATGGATGGTAAATAAATTCTTCGATGCTGGGTAAATTAAGTGAGATATTACGAAGACTTATAACAGCTATTGTTCTTCCTTATAGCAATAGAAAGAAAATTAGATCTGTTTAAAAAATAAATTTGCTGACCCTTTGAAGTTAATTCTTTGAATTGATTGTTTTACTAGTATTTTGAGTTCAAATTGGAAATAGTTTGGTAGAGCTTTGTTAAAACCTTTGGTTGTGGTATTTTGGAACGAATTCACAGATCATAGGAAGTTGATAAGAATAGAAACAAATATGGACCCCGGGAGATAGGGGCATCAGGATAAGGCAAATAATCAGATTTATGTTACATATTAAGGGATTTTTCTTTTGTCACATTTTAAGAAGTTGTTCGTTTGGTATATAATGTTGAATGTCATTGACATATAATTATGTTATAGGTATGAACATATACAAGGAGTAGCAGCTGAGATACTCCAATATTTGTTTATTGGATTAGTGGTTATATTGGCAATAGTTTTAGTAGTGGCTTGCTTGAAAACCTTAGTGACTGTGGGTTTGAATAAGATAACAAACAACACTATGATAGTGCAAGCAGCCACAAAAGAGGAAATAAAAAAAGCAACAAATGAGGAAATGAATGTGGAACCACAAGAGGAAGACTTCTATGGCGACATGAATACTGAGATTCAACGATTGAATCAAGTGATGTTGCAAATGAATACAGTAGAGTTAAAATAAGGGCATAACAAAATGTTGTGAACTGTGTCCGTTTTACAAGATCGATGAACTCATATCACCACAAGTTACACTGTTAAAGAAAAACAAAAAGCGGGGAGGACTATGATAATAATACTGTAACGAATTTGAGAAGTGTAACGGTTTTGAGAAGGGTAACGGTTTTGAGAAGTGTAACAATTTTGTAGAAAGTGTAACGAATGTGAAAAGTATGGTTTTGTTGTGTGTAACACCCTCGTAATGTAAATAATGGTCGCAGCCGTCCTCCTAGTTAATTCCATGAAACTTACACACAGGCCACGATATATCTTTTTAAATAGTTTATTTCCTTATTCTATGTAGGCTAAATATGTGTTTCCCACTAGATTGACTCTGCATTGCATCAAACGAAATAAAGCGTAGGCCCCTCCGATGATCCATGGCAGCTCAAGTGCCAGGGATTCCCCCACTTGAGCTTTCACAGCAAACGTTTATTGCAGTACTGAACTGATGAGCAAAGTGACGGCGCCTTACCTGCAGCTGCTGACCAGTTTTCGCCATTTGCGGCCATTAAGAACAAGGGGAGTGGCTAGAGAAGATGGGTCGCCCCCCTCGTCATAGGGGGGGAGGAGTAAGGCGGCCCCGCTCATCTAACCCAGAACAAGGGGTTTGGCTAAGAGAGGGCGGAGCGGGAACCCCCGAGAAAGTGCGCGAAGGTTCGGTGAGGAAACTAATATAAGTCGCCGCGGGACGCACTCCACTCTCTTGCCCCTCCAGCTCTTGCTCCTCTTGCTCTTGCGTCCTCCAAGCTCTTGCTTTGACCCCGTCCTCTTGCTTGCTGTCCCTCGTTGTTGCTGGGGAGAAGGAAGACGCCTGAACGAGCAGGTGTGTGCGAGCCATCGTGCGACCAGCTGCGCTGCAGCTAAGGGGGCAGCTAAGGGGCTGCAGGCCACGAACAGGATGCGCCAGGCAGCAATCGACGCTGGACCCTCCATTGCCTCCCAAAAACAACCATCCATCCTCAAGCTATACCTGCCTGCAATATCCCCCGTGTAAGTGTGAACGTCGTCTGTCCTAATCGTTGTCCTGGGGTTAAGTAAATTGAATAGTATAAGCTAACGATTCACTGTGTATCTGCTCCTTCCATTCGCTGAATATAACCGATTGCTCTCGTTGCTCTGGCTTGTGAAAATACTTAATAAATCCTGTTATTCCTCCGTACTCTGTCTTCTTCTCTCTTCCTTCTCGTTCGGTCGCTTTAGAGGTTTCCAAATTGAATATCTGTGGTGCGATCTGTTCAACGTTGGGGGAGTCGGGCCAATCGGGGATCCTGTAACGGTCGCGGTGGACCATCCGCTCGGCCCATCATAACATCTAAACCGCGATCCGTAACAATTGGTGTCTGGGAGTGGGATTCGAGGCCCGAACCAAATTTTTAAAACGTGTAGAAAAAAATTTTTTTGGTCAAAATTACGAGCTGCCGAAATTTTGTTTTATAAAACCCGAATTTTGAGATCGCGCCATGGACAATCAAGGCGATCGGATGTCGGTGGGGGAGACAGACGGGTTAGGGGTAACCCAGGACCTCGGGGAAATGTATGTGGAGGAAAGAGAGGAGGAGAACATTGGCAATGTGATTGAGGGGGTATCAGGCGCACAAAATGGCGCTCTCGCGCATGAGGTTACGGGCGCGGAAAATGGCGCCTCGCACATGGCCACGGCGACCGCGCCCGCGACCGTAGCAGCGCCACCGGTGGATTTGAACCTTTTTATGATGCAAATGAAGGCCCTTATGGAAAAGAATAGTGAGCAATTGGGAGACCAAATTAGAGGTTTGAAAAGCAGTATGGGACAAATGGGGAACCGGATGGAGGCTCAGAATGAGCAATTGGGGGTAATGAGGGACGAAGCGAGGGGTACCGGTGAGGGGTTAGACAACGGGATAAAAGAGGTAAAGAATGGGTTAATGGGGGTGGAAAATAGAATGGCTGCCCAGGAGAATCAGTTAGAAGAGGTGAAAATGGGTTAATGGGGTTAGAAAATAGGATGGAGGACAAATTGCGGGAAATAGGGGAACAATCTGCCAGGGAAATCAAACGAATGGGGAACCAGATAGAGGAGGTGCAAATCGGGTTAGAAAGTAAACTGGATGCTCAGAGGGATGAATTGGGACAGATGAGGGTGGCATCTACAAAAGAGATGGAGGAGATGAAAGAGGGGATACGACGAGGTGTAGGTGAGGAGGTTTCGGGGCTACGCGAGGAGGTAAAGCGAGGGGAGAAGCGTATGGAGAAAGAGGTGAGAAATAATACGGCAAAGTTACAAGGGGGAATAGAAGATCTGACGGAGGAGGTGGAACAGCTGACGGAGGGACAAACGGAGTTAGTGGAGCAGGTTCAAAGGAACACTGCAGTACTCGGAGGGTTAAAGGCGACACAAAAAGAAATTAAAAACGAATTAATAGCGACACAGAGGCAATGTCAGATGGTACGTGAGGGACTGACAATGAGGGTGGACGAGGTGACAGAGATAATGGAGACAAAGGACCGGCAGGTGAGGATGCACATAGAGACGGTCACGGTAGCCTTAGAGGACGAGCTTGAGGAGATGCACCAGGAAATAAGAGAGGTGAAGCAAAAATTAGAGGAAGTGGAAGAAGAGGTGAGTGAAATTAAGAAGGGACGGACAGAAACTAAGAGGGAGATAAAGGAGGAAGTAATGGAATATGAACAAGGTCTGTGCTCGAATCGTGATGTGCTGCTCACTAACCAAATAAAAAGTTTGCAGGTGGCAAAGGAGGTGCGGAGACGAGGTGCCAAGGTGAGTGGCGATATAATCGGAAATGTACATGATGTGAGGAAAGCTTCAGTCGGCTTGGGGATTGGTTTGGATCCGGGTGTTCGTGAAAGGCCGTTGGTGAAGTGTGCGACAGGTCTGGTGTGCGAAAAAAGAGGTGTGCGAGAATGTCCGACCATGGGGTGTGTGAGGAAAAAGTGCGCGCTGACCAGTGAGTGTGCTGTCGAGAGTGAGTCGGTCGTAGCGCGTGTGCGAGGGAGCACATGGAAGCGTGGTGTGGTAAGTGTTACGGAGGAAGTAACGAAAGAGTGTGCGCAAGAGGATGCGCGAGAAAGGTGTGTAATGGACAGGTGCATGAGGAAAGAGTGCGCTGTCGAGAGTAAGGGTGAGTGCGCGACCGAGAGTGGAGGTGAAAGCAGTGAGAGTGACACGGAGCGTGAGTTGGTTGTGACAGGTGAGCGAGGATGTACACCTGGAATGGAAGGATGCACACCTGGAATGGTAGAGCGTGTGTGGGAATGCACACTTGAGTTGGTCGTGAGGCACGTGGTTGGGTGTGCGAGTGGGAGCACACCTGTGATTGTCACAGAGGAGGTGACCGAGAAGGGGGCGCGAAGAGGTGTGTTGGTGAGGTGTGCGAGCGACGAATGTGTGCCAAGGTGTTCGGTGGTCAGGTGTGTGACCAAGTCTGTGAGCGGAATGAGTGTACCGAGGTGTGTAAGGAAAGGTACGAGGAGCATGGGAACAGCTGGAGGTATGAGCAAGAAAGGGGTAGCGTATGCGTGTAAGCATGCAGGTGAGGCATCGACGGTAACCGGGTTAGCGGTTAGAGCGACTTTTAGCCGAATCGGGCCCTCGGTGCATGCCGGGCTTCGCGTGCCGCGAGAACCAGCGGGGATCCGAGCCACGGCGGGTTCGAAAGGACCGCCGTACGCGATCCACGCTGTGCCTCGCTTGGAACGGCTGCATCCGGGCTCCACTAGGCGGAGCGGGCAGCCCGATAGGAAGGGTCGTCATGGCGACCACTTTTTATTGAGACGTTCCGGCAGGTCGAGATCGGGCAATTGGATGGCTCCGCGCCGAGGTGGTGCGTGGGATCTCGGCACGGGTAAGCCCCCGTCCCTGCACCGAGTGCCGGACGCATCCAGCCGCCGGCACCAAAGAACCCACGTTCATTGCTCGGCTGTACGAAGCCGGGCTGTAGACGTGAATTGGTGCACCGAGAGGATCTAATAAGTAGACGGGAGATGAGGTTAGTGTTTTGGACCCAAAATTAGAAAAAGGCAAAATTTGATGATTGGTACGGTGATTGGCAGATGATTGGCAAAATTTTTGATTGGCTGAAATTTGGTGTGCCAAATTGATAGTAGGACCTCCCCGATGTGGTGGGATGGCAACTCTGTCATCCCTCACGGGGGGGGGGGGGGCAAAGGAGCACTAGCTTATGGGGTGTATGGCAGTGAAAACTAGCCCGGGTGGGTTAGGATATCGTGTGTAGGGACCTAGAAGATGACATTAGGTAACGTTAAGATTAGTTAGTGACAAGGATACCTGTAGTGGGGACGCAGGTAGATTAGCGTGGATGATAATGACGTGGGAGCGCAATAGTTTAAAGGGGCGACTGGGAAGCGCAAGTTTCAGAGGGGAGTAGTTAGATGAGATGATGCCGTGTGGTTGAGAATTGAACAGGTGTGATTGCACAGGTGTACAACTGAACAGGTGTGTGGAGCAGTGTTTGAGTGATAGTAGTGGTGATTGTGTATTGTGATGACCAAATGGTCCAGGAAGAAAGGAGGGTGCAGGTGGCACCAGGTATGAGTGCACAGGTGTGCAACAACAGGTATGGAGAATGGTTGTGTGGAATAAATGGTATGGGATATATGGCGTATTGGGATGGATGGTCGTGGAGTGTGTATGGTGGAAACTATGGAGTGGAGTGGATGGTGCGAAGGTGTGAATGGGGGAAGGATGGACCCCCATCACGAATACCCGGGGCGGGTAGTGTAAGCGTTAGGTAGAGGGTATAGGTAAATTGTGGTTGGATATTGGCATCTGGGGTGCGAGTGGAAGAATGATGTTTGGATGGGTGCATTAGTGTTGTGGAAATGGCTGGGCGTGTAGCCTGTTAGTGTGTGTAGTTGGTTTGGGCACTCCACCACTGTGAGGATGTCGGCCAGGTGAGGCCACAGGTGGGCTCTGGGAGCCGGTAGTAGTTGTTGTGGATGGGGCCCGAGGATCCGGAGGACGGACCCGGGTAGCCCAGTGCCAGAGGGCACCGAGTGGGGTGACAGAGCCAGGAGGGGTCTTCCCCAGTTAGTTAGGTTAGGGTGAGGAGCTAGGTAAGCTCGGGTGGCAACTACAGTGGTGGAGGTGTGCAGGTGGGTAGACCTGCTGGGAGAGCTACACGTCACAGCCTAGAAATTGTGCAAGGGCACCGGGAGATGAATCGGGGGAGTGAGACCCCAAATTGAGAAGCACCACAGTTTGGTCAATGGGAATTGGTTGTTAGAACCCATAGAGTAAGTGGCCAATGGATTGGCAGGGAGAGACCCCGGGTAGTGTAAAGTGTGTTAAAGTCATTTAGAGGATAGTTAGGATTGAAGTCTCCTCGCACCATCTGCATCCACTCACCTGAGATGAGGTAACTCCACACCATGCCATGTTTTATTATTTTTCATTAATGCAAATGTTTTGGATTGTGAGACGCATCATGACGTGGGTGTGACATTGTGCGTAATTCCATCTCTCCCTCCTTATGAGGATTGATGATGAATTGGTGATGGCAAATTTTGAAGTAGAGGGATTGGAGACGAATTTGGTGTAGAAGGGAAAGATGGGGAAGACAAGACGTAGTGACGAATTTGTAAAGGTGTAAATTCTTGTAAATATGGGGTAAGGGCAAGGGTAGTGTAGGTGACAGGGGGGGGGGGGTGACGTACGGTAGGGACGAGTTTTTCTCACTTCGCTCTCCGTACGCACTTCACCCTGCATTGCCTTTATTGACGTGTACCCTTGTGACCTTACCCCTCGCTCATTTGGCTTCCCCCCTTTTGTCTCCCACTTGAGGACCTGTGCGCCATTGGGTGCCGAGGGGAGTGTGCGTGAGATGGCCATTGTGCGCACGAGATTCTCAGAACCAGCATGCATTGCGTTGATGTACCACTTTATGGACCGCTGTTCTGCGGCCAAGTACCACTTGATGGACCCCAGGTTCTGGGGCAGGGCACCTATGTTGGAGACCGGCCATAGTGGCCAGGGAATCTTGCTTGCAGACCTCGGTAAGGCGGCACCTATGCCAAACAGGTGGACCACCCTTAGTTGGCCCCTGAGGCCCTAAATAAAAATGAACACAAGTTGTGCTTTTTATTATTTCCAAGTAGGCCGCATGAAGCCAGAAGACGTCGGGAAGAACATCGGCCCAGCAGAGAAAGAGAATACCACCACCAGTTGTTTTGTTGTGTTTATTATGAACCGTGGTGACTGTGCACCGAGTGGTGCTTTTGGTGCTTTGTGGTGCTTTTGGGTGCTTTGGTGGTATTGGTACTGGTGCATCGATGCAATGCGTGCTGTCTCCTCCCTCCCAACAGGAATTTCTTTTTCTTGTTCCCTAAAAAAAAAAAAAAAAAACACAGGTCCTGGGTTGCGTTGTAAATAAGAAATAACGTCACTGTAAATAATGCTCCCCACCGTAAATGTATAGTTTGAGAACAATTCCGTAATTCGGTTAGCTGTGGGCTTGAGTCTGTTAGACAGGGTGCAATGCAATAGGGGGACATACTTATTTGTGTTTTAAGATTGTCACACTCAGGGTCAGGTTAATTGTAGAGGGAATTACACCTACGTGTCACACTAAGTTAAAGTTTTGTAGGCCCGAGTCCGGGCCTGAAGAAAGGAGGGTGTAGTGTAACGAATTTGAGAAGTGTAACGGTTTTGAGAAGGGTAACGGTTTTGAGAAGTGTAACAATTTTGTAGAAAGTGTAACGAATGTGAAAAGTATGGTTTTGTTGTGTGTAACACCCTCGTAATGTAAATAATGGTCGCAGCCGTCCTCCTAGTTAATTCCATGAAACTTACACACAGGCCACGATATATCTTTTTAAATAGTTTATTTCCTTATTCTATGTAGGCTAAATATGTGTTTCCCACTAGATTGACTCTGCATTGCATCAAACGAAATAAAGCGTAGGCCCCTCCGATGATCCATGGCAGCTCAAGTGCCAGGGATTCCCCCACTTGAGCTTTCACAGCAAACGTTTATTGCAGTACTGAACTGATGAGCAAAGTGACGGCGCCTTACCTGCAGCTGCTGACCGGTTTTCGCCATTTGCGGCCATTAAGAACAAGGGGAGTGGCTAGAGAAGACGGGTCACCCCCCCTCGTCATAGGGGGGGAGGAGTAAGGTGGCCCCGCTCATCCAACCCAGAACAAGGGGTTTGGCTAAGAGAGGGCGGAGCGGGAACCCCCGAGAAAGTGCGCGAAGGTTCGGTGAGGAAACTAATATAAGTCGCCGCGGGACGCACTCTACTCTCTTGCCCCTCCAGCTCTTGCTCCTCTTGCTCTTGCGTCCTCCAAGCTCTTGCTTTGACCCCGTCCTCTTGCTTGCTGTCCCTCGTTGTTGCTGGGGAGAAGGAAGACGCCTGAACGAGCAGGTGTGTGCGAGCCATCGTGCGACCAGCTGCGCTGCAGCTAAGGGGGCAGCTAAGGGGCTGCAGGCCACGAACAGGACGCGCCAGGCAGCAATCGACGCTGGACCCTCCATTGCCTCCCAAAAACAACCATCCATCCTCAAGCTATACCTGCCTGCAATATCCCCCGTGTAAGTGTGAACGTCGTCTGTCCTAATCGTTGTCCTGGGGTTAAGTAAATTGAATAGTATAAGCTAACGATTCACTGTGTATCTGCTCCTTCCATTCGCTGAATATAACCGATTGCTCTCGTTGCTCTGGCTTGTGAAAATACTTAATAAATCCTGTTATTCCTCCGTACTCTGTCTTCTTCTCTCTTCCTTCTCGTTCGGTCGCTTTAGAGGTTTCCAAATTGAATATCTGTGGTGCGATCTGTTCAACGTTGGGGGAGTCGGGCCAATCGGGGATCCTGTAACGGTCGCGGTGGACCATCCGCTCGGCCCATCATAACATCTAAACCGTGATCCATAACAATACATTATGCATAGTTTGCTTGTTTGCAAGATTTGTTGGGAATTAGATAATCCTGTTTGTGATTTCAATCATATATACTCATTATTAATGCATTTATTTTCTTTGAGTTGTGTTACAATACCTGCATGAGTTTAATTTTTGAATTATATGAACCTGAAAGCAATTGTGGATGCTATTCTTAGTTTAGTAGAATTAAAACACATATCTGATTTGAATATTATTCGTGTGAAGTTGTTATAAAATATAGTGATTTCATGTTACAATGTACCCCATCTGATTCAATCTGTGTGGAGAGCAGATATAAATGTGGCTGAGTAAAGGGAAGACCAGATCACATCCCAAATGGAGTGCTAACGACATCTGGGAAGAAGTTTGAGAAAGGACAATTTGTGAAAAATGAAGTTAATCCTGGCATACACCCTCTTTCTCAAAGAATGATGAAGAAATACTCCTTTGTAAGATGGATGTTTACCTTCACCAAGGGAAAACTATGTGACCATTTGTCTGGGCCACACTGCAACATATGGAAAAGGGCGATCACTTACTTTTGTTCAAATACCTCGAACAGTCATCACATCAGCAATTGCAGGACGACGACATTTTACCTGCAACTTCTACGGGATACGGTGACGTGTGTCATTACTTCACCAACTTCCGGGGAGCCAGCATGGAGCTGCAAGCGAACGGCTGCGCCTTTTCCTTCACAACAGCTGTGCACGATTCTGCTGTGTGCTCCTGGTATGGACCATGGACAACTGAGTACCATGGTCCCAACATCATCATTGCGGATGCATCCGGCATCCCTGCCCCATATCTTGTTGACAAATCAACATCACATCAACACTTGCTCCATGCTCACGATGTGTGAGGAGGCAAGTTGACGACAACTGGATGGAGGCCTTGTTCAAATCTACTATGGCTCACAGCAAGAGTGGCAAGGATGCTGCATGGAGAGCAGGGTCAGTCTATGACTCTGCCCAGCTATCACAACAGCAGAAAATCCTATGCAAATAGTGTAGGTGTTATGAAGACATCAGAAGAAAAATGTTTCATGCTGGAATTTCAAACACAAGTAATCAACCCCGTTTTTCAAACAAAGAAAGTCAATATTTGATTGAAGGCAAACGTTTTGCCAAATGTTGCAGATGCTTTATTATTTTAATGATGAACTGAAATCATTGCGTTTTTGTAAAGGTGAAATGTTTTGTGATCTTTATGCAAATGAGTTGAATTGAATTATCAACATAGAAAGAGTCAATGAACAAGGAAATGTAATGTGATCAAAATTCTTCCAGAATGACGGTGTATGCCTTAGGAAATTGAATTACCAAATTGGTGGTTTGAATATTTAACATGGTAATGTTTAGATTAATGGTTAATATAAACATAAAAGAAAAAGCAGGGACTGTTGGGGAATAAAAATATTCATATTCACCATATTGTTAAAACTACAGAATGTGATCTGATGCAAATATGCTCTGTGGTGCAGTTTGGTAAAACTGTGAATCCTCTTGAACTATTTAGCTTCTGTTAAAGAGCTAACAGGTGGTCAAGAGAGAGTTAATTTAAGGAACAGAATGTGTAACGCTCTTGGACTGCCATCTGTCTATCGAAAATAGCCTATGTTCAGTCCACTGAACACAGGCTAGAAAATGCATCTGTCACCTCTCTGACAGTTTTAAATTCCCCCTCAGACAGGTCATACGAAAATGACCTCTCAAAGGGGTATGAAGCACTTTTAGCTTTCTATCCCAAACTATGGCTAAATAAGGCTTTTTGGATAAAGTAATCAGAGACGCTTGCAGGCTCTCATGTCCCAAGGGGAATTAACCCCTGGGTTGACCCGGCATGCTCCGTGACATCAAAGGAGTTTGGGCCTTTATAACCAAGAGAAAGTTGCGATTGGGGAGCAGTGAAACTGGGAGACCAACTGTGAAGTTCTGAAGACCTACAGACCGAGCTTCAACAAAGACCGACCGAACGAGCTTCAACAAAGACTGGAACAAAGACTCATTAAAGATCTCGGCTCAGTATACAACAAATTCTCTAAAGTGAATAAAACATTGATTTTGCTAAAACGAGTTTCTTGAAGTTTTAGTAGTAGAACAGTAGAAATTATTCTTCTTTGATAAGATCATACGATTATCTTGATCGGTTATCCTAAAATTTACTCTGTATATGGTTTTTGCTGACACAGGTAAATAGACAAGATTTTTTGGTTCCATATTGAATTTATAACCAATCGGTGTTGAGTATGTGCTGAATGAAAATATTATATTTGTTCTTATTCCATCGTTATAAGCACCATCAATCAAATCACAATGAATTAATACTGAATTTATACCGGAGGATATTTGAATGACATTATCACTGTAAAACGTTCCGTTAGTTTCAATCTTTTTTGAAGAGAAACCCAATAGCTCTCTAAACGATTTTTCAATGAAATCAACTTTATAATTATTTTTAAGTTTAACAGTTGATTTTGAAGTGTGTTTTTGAATATCTATTACAATATTTTTTGGTTCATCACCATTTCTTTCTTAAGGCGAGAGACTTCAGAAGATATTTGAGAAATCTCGTAAGCTCCGGGTGAAACTGTTATAGTTTTGTACCCACTTCCTGGATTATAACTAAACTTGTTGTTTTTCTCTGTGATATTAAAAAGTGTATTGTAAGTCTCCATTGACAACAAAGAAGCCTCATATGAGGTAAGGGGGTCAAGTTGTAGTGGGTAAGGGAATGAAGCTGTGTAATCACTCGTTGTGAAATTAAAACTAAGAATTGTGCTTCTCATCTTATTTAATATCTAATAAAATATCTTTGTATTGACATTTATTAATTATTTTCATATTCATCAACTGATCGAAAATGGCGGATGCTTCATTAAAACAATTGTTGTTTCCAGCCTTCTTACTACCTAACAACAATAATAACCTATTAACTAATTGTGATGGGTCATTTGGAAGAAAGCTAACACCCGAACCAAGCTTACTTAAAGCATCAATAATATGTTTCTCCTTCTCATTCTTCTTACTTTTACCGGCAACAGAAACTCCATAATCAAGTGAGTTTAGTAAATCAATATATACCCTATCTTCCGCATTTTCCATATCAAGTGGTTCATCAAAATATTTTGAACCGCTGAATCCGGAGTTTGTTAGAAGAAACATTAATCTTGGAGTTAATTCAACATTTGGTTGAGCAGAACTTAAGAACACCAATTTATCATTAAATATCAATAACTTTTCTTTCACAAGATGGAACTGTGCTGGTTCTTCTGTTGGAATGAGACCTGCTCTGGTTTTTGAACCCACCGAATATTCATTGTTTTGAAGAGCTTCCACAACATAATTAGGTGGTTGATTTACCTCCTCAACTGTCCGAAATAATCCCTCATCATCATATTCTAATTCTCCAAGTTCTTGTGCCGTCATTTGACTAAAATCTTTGAGCATTTGAAGTTTTTTTGGAGTAAATTCTACTGTGGGAACTGTAGGTGAGTGTTGAGTTTTCAAAAGTGGTTTAAATAATTTCTCTTGTTTTCTTTCAAAGACTTCTTCACCAGTTAGTTTCTGTCTCCGTTTCTTCTTTATCTCTTCCTGTTGTTTTACAACTTTTGAAACCAACTCTTGATGTTCTTTAAACTTTCTTGCTCTTTCTTCGGTATTCATCTTCTGTATTTATTTATTGGAAAATATCATTTAATGAATTGTAACGGTCAATGGGAAAATTTTCCTTTTCTTTGTCATTATAGTAAATGTGTTGAAATAAATACTTTTCTTTAAATATTTCATCAAATTCTTTATTGGTATTAATACGAGTTGTTATTTCTTCTTCACTAATACTTGTATCTCTGCTTTTCATATGTTTGCGTTGAGTCTCCTCATTGATATCAAAACCGAATGATAAAATCTTAACTCCATCACCACACAAATGTTTAATAATTTGTCTCATTCCTTCAGGATTCGTTTCTAAAATCCCAACACCGTTAGATTTTACTTTATTTAACTCACTCTTACAATGTGAATATTTTGTAGAACCAAGAGAGACCTCCTCAAATATTTGACCTTCGTTCCTCAATCGCATATGTTTCTCCATTGAAATGTAGTAATTATCTTTCCCTTCTACTTCTCCTGGTCGCATTGCTCTGGTTGTAGTACTTACAAAACGAATCATCGGGTGTTTTTTTTAAAAAACTTACAATCTTTTCATTTTTACTATTCAAGAGTTTAGATTTATGAAAGTTCTTTCCTGAAGCAGATTTACCCACAAGATTAATAATAATAGTTGTCATTTATGTGTGTAAAATATCAGTTAGTATCTCATCTTGTTTCACAACAATATATTTATATTTTCCAATAGTGTGTTTCATATAATTTTCAAATTCTTTTTTACTACATAACGTAGAGCAATTATCTCTCCAAAATTATTTACATCTATTGAATTTAACTTAATTAAAATAAAAGTATTGGCATTGTTTCTTATTGAGCGCAGAGGGAGTTGAAAATATGACTGACTAAGATAAATACAATTACAAGAAGAATGTCTCCCTCTTGTATAGTAGCTGTCCATTACTGTTTGGTTTCTCTCATTAACACAATCATCAAAGATGACGAGGTTCTTTTTTGATTTATCTAAATCTTGAGGTGAAGGTATATCATCCGTATTATCACTGAGAATACAAGTTATGGGTTTTGGTTTCGATTTTGATTTCTGTGTATCACAAAATAATTGTATTATATCTTCAATATTATAATCATTTAGTTTGTTTTGAAGTTTAAATAAACCGATAATGTCTTCCTTTTTAAGACCTGCATTAAAACCCTGTGAGAGTAGTTGATACTCGGGTTGAAAACTTGACTTTGTAAAAATTATTAAATTATCATAATCTAAAAAATTAGGACCAAGGAGCATCTTTAAAAGTAAACAGCTTTTTCCACATCTGCTTGAACCAACTATTAGACATCTCAATGAATATGGAATGTTTTTATGGTTATTAAATTTTATCTTATTTTCCCAAATGGGTAAAAAAATCATTCATTTATATATTTGGAAAACAAGTCATCGAACTTTTTTTGAGCTATTTTAGAAACTCTATATTTTATCCTGAGTTCGGGTTTAATTTCAAAATAATTCATTTTTTTATTTATATAGTATCTTGTATTAACATTTCCATTAAAATTATTTTGAATAATAAATATCATTAAACCCTTTTACATTTCCTCAATACAAATAGTCTCTTCCCTTGAAAGAAATGGTGTATTATCATCACAATACTTAACATTCATCTCTCTTATTAATCTTGTAAAGTAATTCATTTTTGGTTCTAATTTAAAAGTTATATATATTTATATATTTTTTATTATCATTAATTAAAATTAAATCACAGAAAATACATTGTTTATATGAACCCTCATTATTAAGCTCTATTCTATCACAAGCTGGACAATTCTCTAATTTATCATATGGAGAGTCTGGAAATTCTAAATATCCTTCTATCATATTTATAGAGTAAATTTTTACTTAAACTAAACGCAAGTTTATTCGTTAATAAATACAATGTTTCAAAGCACAAAAGACAAATTTCAATCAATCTCTACTTCAGTGAAAGATATAGAAAAATATGTCAAAGATGTTAAATTGAACAAAATTTTTGTTCCATAAATATGGAAATTTTTGGGTAAAACCAGTTATGGAAAATAACATGAGCCCCTCTATTTCATTTAAAGGAAGAGCTCTAACTATACCTGGAAAGACATCCATTAAAGTAAATCTAACAAAAGTTTCTCCTCTACTCCTGGCAATTTATTCAAAGCTTGAAAAAGTGATCGATCGTGATACTTTGAAAATGAATGATAAGACCATTAATAATTCTAGAGGAGACATTTGTATTTTCTTTAATAATCCAAAGGGTGTATATCTAAGTAAAATGAATGATGTTAATATTTCTGGTGAAATGTCATTTCGTTCTATGATAGTTAGAGATTATTTAAAGATAACTTTTGATATTAAAAATGTAGAGATTGAATCTGTTAATGAAAGAAAGTATATAGATATTGATGGGAATATTTTTCCTGCTAATTAAATATGAGTCATTACAGCAGTGAAGATTTTACTATTTTATTGAACTCGGACGATAGTGATGATAGTATTTCATTGAACTCGGACGATGGTGATGATAGTATTTCATTGAACTCAGATGATAGTTATGATGCTAATAGTTTGTGCTCAAATGATAGTTATGAGAGTAGCTTTATTGATGACTCTGAGTATGATTCTGAGTATGCATGTGATAGTTATGACTCAGATGATTCTGAGTGAAAAAGTGTTTTAGTTTAAGTATAGTTTCATTTATAAAAAGCCTGTAAAAAGGCACTTTCTTCGATAAGTGTTTTACTTGAAGCACAGTTTCATCTTTAACAAAGCCTCTAAAAAGGTGTTTTACTTTAAGTATAATTTTGCTCTATAAATATGATCAAAGCAACGTATTGCGACGTTTGTGAACAAGAATATAAACAATACAAAAGACACCTTAAAACTAACAAACACACATTTAATCTACTTCACCTACTATCTCCTATTCAGAAGGAAACAAAACACTGTTCTGCCTGTGATAAAAAATATCCTCAAGAAAGGCTTTGAAATACATCTTAAAACAAATCTACATTTATCAAATTTTATTACAACTAAAAACTCTGATGGCACATTCAAAGGACATATTAAAATAAGAGTCTTTAACTTCAAACCTCCTGAACCAGAGTCTATAGTTGATGCTGTAGAAATAGTTAAACCTGCTGTTCAAACGTTGATTGAAAAAACACTAAAAGAAATGAAACCACTTAAATTTTATATGGGAGTAAAATTAGAAATGACAAAGGACGAAGGAGTTATAGATACACCATACATGAGAACTGAGCCACACTTTATATCTTCATATCAAGATTTTAAAACATCAGGAGTCTATGATGAACTTATTAAACAAGAGCAAGATGTGGATAATTCAATCGTAGGAAGTGGCTTCAATATAGGAAAAATTATTTGCATAGACATTCATATTCTTAAATCAGATCCTCTAAAAGCTTCTTCTGACATTGATTTACCCAGTGTTATCAAAAATAGAAAAGCAGTTATCAATATCAAAAATAAAGACAATAAATGTTTTCTCTGGTCTATTCTAGCACACTTACATCCTCCACATTTTCATGATGAAAGAGTATCTCATTATAAAAAATATGAGAATACATTAAATACGAAAGATCTAAAGTTTCCTATGGCTTTAAATGATATTCCTAAATTTGAAAAGATGAATAATTTATCAGTTAATGTTTGTGGTTAAACAGAAACAAACAACATTCAGGTTTTAAAGCTTTCTGACAATTGTAAACAAACTCATATTAATCTTCTATATTTTAATTCAGACGAAAATTCACATTATACATACATCAAAGATATTACAAAATTAATAAATCCACAAGTATGTAAAAGAACAAATAAAATATATATTTGTTTGCGTTGTCTTAACTTCTTCCATACACAAGAAAGATTAGATAAACATTCAAATTATTGTGGTGAACATAAATCAACGGTAATCAACATGCCTAAAAAAGGCTCAAAGATCACATTCAAAGATGAAAAGAAAACAATAAAACATCCATTTGTTATATATGCTGATTTTGAAAGTATTTTAGAAAAAATTGATACTGCTTCTCCAGATCCAAAAGAATCATAAATATCAAAAACATACTCCTTGTGGTTTTTGTTATTATATCAAATCATCCGTTTGTGATGAATATAACAAGTTAGAGATGTATAGAGGCTCAAATACCCCAGAGGAGTTTGTGAAACGACTAGAAAAAGACTGTGTTCGATTAACCAAGATAATGAGAGAAACCAATAAACCAATGTCCTTAACAAGTAAAGAAAAAAGAGAATTTAGACAGCCAAAGGCTGCCTGTCATATTTGTGAGAAGAAAATTGGTAAAGGTCTAAAGGTTAGAGACCATTGTCATCTCACTGGTAAATATAGAGGTCCGGCTCATCAAAGTTGTAATATTAATTATCAACTCCCCTCTTTCAATCCTGTTTTTCTTCATAACAACGCTCATTATGATACACATCTATTTATCAAGGAACTCTCAAAGACTTCTGGAAGTATCTCAGCAATTCCAAACACGGATCAGAAATACATTTCATTCACAAAAACAATTCACACATCTCCTATTACTCATATCAGATTTCTTGATACATTTAAATTCATGGCAAGTCCATTGGCTAACTTGGTTCAAAATCTAAAAGAGTTTCCATGTCTTTCAGAGTATTTTTCAGATAAAGATTTACTAACACAAAAGGGAATTTACCCCTATGACTATATGGACTCATTTGAGAGATTCAATGAAACACAACTTCCTTTAAAAGAAAATTTCTATAACAAATTAAATAATAGTCATATATCTGATAAAGATTATGGACACGCACAAAATGTTTGGAAAAAATATAACATTAAGAATCTTGGTGAGTATCACGATTTGTGCCTCAAAACTGATGTGCTTTTGTTCGCTGATGTGTTTGAGGCTTTCAGAACAATCTGTCATTCTGGATATGGATTGGATCCTGCTCACCCCTTTGACACAGCACCTGGATTGGCCTGGAGTGCGATGTTGAAAATGACAAAACAAGCTTTGGATTTGATAACCGATGTTGATATGCTTTTGATTATTGAAAAGGCAAAAAGAGGTGGAATTTCACAAGTCTGCTCGAGTAGATATGCAAAAGCAAATTACAAATATCTTCCAAATTATGATTCAATGAAAGAGAGTTCTTACTTGATGTACTATGACGCGAACAACCTGTATGGCTGGGCAATGTCTCAGGCTCTTCCTTATGGAAAACTTAGATGGGTAAAGGAAAAAGACTACAAAAAGGTTTTACAAGATGTATGTATCTCTACACAAAGAGAATTGGATAAAGAAAAAGTTGGTTATTATTTTGAAGTCCATTTGAAATATCCAGAGGAACTTCATAACCTACACAAAGATCTCCCATTTGCTTGTGAAAAGGAAAGTCCAAAGAAGGAGTGGTTAAGTGATTATCAACAATCATTTAATATAGGTGAATCAACAGAAAAATTACTTACTACATTATATAACAAGAAAAATTATGTTCTACACCAAAGAAATTTGCGACAATATTTATCAAAAGGTCTAAGAATAGAGAAGGTCCATAGGGTTCTAAAGTTCAATCAAAGTCATTGGTTAAAGGGGTACATTGATTTTAATACACAAAGAAGAACAGAGTCAAAAACAGATTTTGAGAAAGACTTTTATAAATTGATGAATAATGCGGTCTTTGGTAAGACCATGGAAAATGTGAGGAAAAGACAAAATATCAGACTATCAACATCTTGGAAACAAGCATCAAAATTAATTAATAGACCGAGTTTTACTAGAGCTGAGGTCTTTACTGAGAACTTTTGTGCGATCCATTTGATTAAAGAGAGTATTGAAATGGACAAACCTATTTATATTGGAACATCAATTCTTGATTTATCAAAGTAGTGGGGCGGCTTAGCCCAAATATTCAAAAGAATTGTGCATTTTGTGATACAAGCACCAAATTTGGCACAAATGTACATTAATATGTTGCGAACATTTTCAGATATTGGGCCACTTGAAATTCTCTCTTTATGTCCGCCATATTGGATTTCAAAATGGCCGCCAATTGAAATCTACATTTGCTATTATCTCTGGACGTAATGCAGCTATTGACTTGATTCTGGTATCTAAATGTATGTTTTTGGGGGCAAGGAATCCAATGGTACCAATTTCAACTTAATATTATCTATCACAGTCTGTTATATAATTTTATTTGGAAATTATCTAAGCAAATATTGGATTCAACACAATACTTTGAAAAGAATGTCTTAGTTCTGTAAATATAAATAAATAAAAAAACTATACTAAATCACTAGTAACAACTCAGACAAGCTCATATATACTGGCAGTCTAAAATATAAATTCATATCCCATTAGGAAACAAAGTGACCCATTCATTTGTGTTTTTCATATGCATATTTTATGTAACATTACATTCATTTTGTCAATAAACACCAAACATGCATATTCCCCTTTTCCTAGACCCTTTAAGCCATCTTTTGTGTTTCTAGAGTACAGAAATTTCTTGTATAGGCTTCCATCTGTCTTGTTTCCTTAACAATGCACTGTAGCATGTCTTTAACAATGTTTACAAACATGACTCCACTACATGCAGTATATATAACAAAATGTTAACATTATATCATTGTATCGTTGCAGATTCAGAAGACAGTTCCACCATGTCCAAGAGCTTCAGACGAACTTCACCATCAACATCACAGCACCTCACCACAACTGACTGGAAGTTATGCCTTATATGTCAAGAGGACAAGACGGAGACACTGACCAAACCTGACCAATCAAAGAGAAAAGACATTGGGAGTGGGTACAGTTCACTCGCAGATAACTTGGTCAAATTCAGTGAACTTGGAGAGCTTCCAGGATCATTTCACCTGGAAAGACTCGATGATGGTCATGGCATTGAAGCTGCGATGGTTGCACACGGTGCAAAATATAATCAGACATGCAGGCTCCAGTACAACAACACCAAACTGCAGAGAGCACAAAAGAGAGCACTCAAGAAAGAATGTGAGAGCGATGAGGAACAAGCTGCATGCAAACGCACCAGGTTACATTCACGCTCATCGAGTACAGAGAAGAAGGTCCCAGAAAATTGTTTCTTCTGTGAACAACCTGCTGGGGCTGACAGTCTTCGGAAAGCTGCAACATTCCAAATGGACAAACGGGTGCGTGCCTGTGCAACCCTTCTTGGTGATACAGAACTGCTGGGCCGTCTCAGTGGTGGGGACATGATAGCGTTGGATGCCCAGTATCACCCACGGTGCTTGATAGGACTTTACAATCGCACAAGAAAGGCCCAGTCAACAGGATCACAGGACACAAAACAAGAGCGAGCAATGTCGGCAGTTGTCTTCGCTGAACTCGTCCTCTACATTGAAGAAACCAGACAAGATGAGGAGACGGCACCAGTATTCAGATTGGCTGACCTTGTCCAGCTCTATCAGTCCAGAATGGAACAGCTAGGAGTCCAGCTCGACACGAGAGTCCACTCCACACGACTGAAACAGAGACTGTTGGCTCAGTTTCCTGACATGCGGGCACACACCAAGGGGAGAGACATCCTGATGGCATTTGAAGAAGATGTCGGTGCTGCTCTTGCCAAAGCCTGCGAGCTGGACAGTGATAGTGATGCAGTCCATCTTGCCCATGCTGCACAGATTGTTCGCCGTCACATGTTTGGAGAAGCCAAGCCCTTCACAGGATTCCCTGAAGTATGTCAAGAAGAATCTGTGCCACCGTTGCTGCTTGCCCTAGTCAGTATGATCCTAGAGGGACCCAGCATCAAGGAACAGATGGCAGACACTAACCCTGCAGCAATTGCCACAGCTCAGATACTGAAGTTCAACAGCATCAAACACAAGCGAACACGTGGCACCACATCATCCACCAGTGTCAGGCACAGTGTTGCACAGGAGACCCCACTTCCAATATACATAGGGATGATGCTGCATGCTCATACACGCAAGAAGGAATTGGTCGACAGACTGTCACACCTTGGCCTGAGCATCTCCTATGATAGAGTGCTCCAGCTCTCAGCACAGATGGGCAACAGTGTCTGCCAACAGTTTCACAGAGAACGAGTGGTCTGCCCTCCGAAGATGCGTGGCAAAGTGTTTACAACTGCCGCTGTAGACAACATAGATCACAACCCCAGTGCAACAACATCAAAGGACTCCTTCCATGGTACCGCTATCTCCCTCATACAACCTCATACAACGATTGACCAGGCACATGAGCAGAATAATGCCTGCATCAAAGGAGACGGTGGAGCAGTTGGGCTCACTGACAACCCTAGTGCCCTACGTCGCTGGATGGTTGCGGGACCAGAAGTTGCCAGGGTGATCGAAGAATTCCAGGATGGGAACCAACACTGGAGACGGCAAACAGCAGACACACGTCATCATGATCAGACGCCAAGTGTACAGGCCTCATTTGTGAATGATGTTCGCTCTCTCGTCGGTGTCATAGAGGAGATGGGCAACCCATTCGAGGAGGAGAGTCAGGATGTAGTCAAACTGGACACAAAGGAGATCGCAGATCCTGCTGCTGTGGAGACCGTGATGAATGCCAAGAGGATTGGCCAAGAGCAGTTCGAGGCTTTCACCAGAGAGTGTCTGTTGGACAGAACAAAGGCAGTGGACGCACCCATTCCTCGTAACAAGCTGAAGGTGTTCAGCACTTCCACTCCAAGAAGCCAGAGCAAAGGTCAGCAACAGCTCGCCTCCATCAAGAATGACCGTGAACTCTTCGCACGCCTGTACATTGGCTGCCAGACGAGGGATGGAAACCTTGAGGAGTTCTTTTGTCACGAGAATCAGGCATGTCCTCCTGCATTGTCTGATGGTGGAAGCCTCTGCACTGGTACCAAGAGTGATCTCCTCACATGCTTGGAAGAAGTCTCCGACGCAAAGACAGAGACTCCTGTCACGACCTGTATTGTGCTTGATGGAGCAGCCATCGTCCAGATGCTGAAGCCGGCTGCATCAAAGACCTTTGAAGAGTATGCACAACAGATCTTCATCCCATATATGTCCACGAAGCTGCAAACAGTGTCACGCCTGGATCTGGTCTGGGATACTTACCTTGCTGATTCACTGAAAGGTAGTACACGTGCAAAGCGGGGACAAGGTGTGTGGAGACGTGTGGTGGCTGCCGCAGCCATACCAGGAAACTGGCAGAACTTCCTACGAGTGGACAGCAACAAGACCGAGCTGTTCAGGTTCCTCTCAGCAGCTCTCATGGAATGGTTTGACCAGGAGGACAAGCAACTCGTCATTACTGATGGAGAGGCAGTGCTCAGCAAGCCACTACTGCCAGATCTGACCTCACTCGCCCCATGTAACCATGAAGAGGCTGACAGTCGGATGTTGCTGCATGCATCTCACGCAGTCCAGCATGGACACCATGCAATACTCATCCGGACTGTAGACACCGATGTTGTGGTGCTGGCAGTGTCCCTGGCACAGGAGTTGCAACCAGAAGACAAACTGTGGCTGGCATTCGGAACAGGCCAGAGTTTCCGATACCTAGCAGCACACGAAATAGCAGCTGGATTGGGACGAGAGAAGGCTCGTGCACTGCCAATGTTCCACGCTCTAACTGGATGCGACACTGTGTCTAGTTTTCATAGACATGGCAAGAACACTGCGTGGGCAGTCTGGACGGTACTGCCAGAACTCACTGAGGCGCTGCTGCTGCTGTCCTCTGCACCTCGTGACATACCAGACGATGCAATGCGCATCATCGAGAGGTTAGTGATCCTGTTGTATGATCGAACCAGCAAATGCACAGACATTGACAAGGCCAGGAGGAAACTCTTCGCAAGGAAGAACAATGTGCAGCTCATCCCTCCAACGAAGGCAGCTCTGTAGGAACATGTCAAGAGGGCAGTGTATCAAGGTGGACATGTGTGGGGTCAGATACTGCTGCCAGCACCAGAGCTCCCTCCACCAACCAACTGGGGTTGGTCAAGGACTGGAGAAGGACAGTACACACCTTACTGGACCAGGCTAACTGAGGCAGCTCACAGCTGTATTGAGCTGGTTTCTTGCAAGTGCAAGAAAGGGTGTGTGAGGCGCTGCAAGTGCAAAAAGGCTGCCCTTCAGTGCACAGCCCTCTGTGTGTGTGAAGGGGACTGCACATGACGATGAGTCAACAACATACATGTACTTGTGGCAATGCTGAACTTGTTAACATGACACTGTTTATGTACACGTATCTTCAGTACCGGTATATACCTAGCCTCAGATACCAGTACACCTAGCCTCAAATACTAGACCATGTAGCACCATGTCAGTATTATACCTAAGACATTTACAGAACTAAGACATTCTTTTCAAAGTATTGTGTTGAATCCAATATTTGCCTAGATAATTTCCAAATAAAATTATATAACAGACTGTGATAGATCATATTAAGTTGAAATTGGTACCATTGGATTCCTTGCCCCCAAAAACATACATTTAGATACCAGAATCAAGTCAATAGCTGCATTACATCCAGAGATAATAGCAAATGTAGATTTCAAGTGGCGGCCATTTTGAAATCCAATATGGCGGACATAAAGAGAGAATTTCAAGTGGCCCAATATCTGAAAATGTTCGCAACATATTAATGTACATTTGTGCCAAATTTGGTGCTTGTATCACAAAATGCACAACAGGTTTGCTATGCTGCTACACTAAAGTCATTAGTGTATGATTACTTTTATAATAACTTGAGGAAGAAATATCAAAATGATGTTAATCTACTTTATATGGATACATAGTTTTATTTTGCAAATTAATACTGATGATGTTTATTCAGACATGAAAGAGGACATTAATATCTATGACACTAGTAATTACAGTCCAGAGAGTGAGTTGTTCTCTTCTAAAAATAAAAAGGTGATTGGAAAGTTTAAGGATGAATTAGGAGGAAATGTTATGAGTGAATTTGTGGGATTGAGGTCTAAGGCTTATGCTTATAAATACATTGTGAATAACGTTGAAAAGACTGTTAAGAAGTTAAAAGGTGTAGGGAAAAATGTTATTAAAGAAACAATAAACTTTAAGGATTATTATAACTGTTTAACAACAAAGAAAGAAGAGTTTAGAAAGATTAATGGAATAAGAAGTTATAAACATAAATTATATTCAGAAGAGGTGAATAAGAAAGCATTGGGGGCTTTTGATGATAAGAGGTTTATTTTAGAAAATGGATTTGATAGTCTCCCTTATGGTTATATAAGTATATAAGTGATAAGTTAAAAAAAGGGGGGGGGGTTAGGGATTTTAATGGGCTACCGCTGCCTTTTTACTATTATATAAATGATAGAACCAAGTACCAACCAGACTAAAGAGTGGAGGTGTAATCAACCTTGGTATATAAATGGTAAACATAACGAATGTGAAAAATATCAAATAGGTATAATTGAAAAGACAACTGGTAAAAAAATTTACAAAACAAATAAGAGAATTAATTGAAATACCGGTGAATTGGATAAAAAAGATGGAAATATTTTTGAGTGGACGGAAAACTTTGATGGTTGTCAGGAAAATATATACTTTAATTTTAAAATGGTATGTGGCACTGGAGGCGCTCAAACAAGAACATTGAGGGAGGTTTACCATTTTATCTTAGCTGAGTTAAAATATCTTAATAAAGAATCAAACTCAAACATCTTTTTTGTTAATATATTAGATGGTGAAGGGAGTGGCAAGATAATTAAATTATTTCCCACGCATAAACAAATATTTGTAGGATCGATGTTTGAGTGGTCTACTCGGGATCATTGATAGTAAGAGTACCATAAGACCAAGGGGGAATCATTGTTTGAGTGGTCTAATGCACAACATTAAGGATAGGTGTCAAAAGGCTAAAAGGTTCGTAAAGAGGTGAGAGGAAAATTAACATGTAAGTGAATGAGTCGATGTTTGAGTGGGTCAAAGATAATCTGCCAGATGATATGTAGAAGAAGGATTATAGGTCTATAAGGGAAAACAAATATTTGTAGTGTTTGAGTGGTCTAATGAACAACATTAAGGATAGGTACTATAGACAAAAGGTTCATAAAGATTAGGGTGGGAGAAATAGAGGTGTTAATGGGAAATGAGGTTAAGAGGAAAATTAACATGTAAGTCAATGGGAAAATGAGAGTGTCCCAGAAGCAACATATATACACTACTGATGAAATTTACACTATATTCGTTTAGTGATAGAATGGGTAAGGGAGCTGTTGAAGGTTTTATTCCTGATATGTCAACGGGAACAAATGCTGACCCTGGTTATAGTCAAAGGAAGTCAATGTATAATGATGAAACAAAAGTAGAGAATAGTTTTACCATAGCGGTACCTCTGAAAGGTATATTTGGATTTTGTGATTATGATAAAGTTTTGTATGGTCTTAAAATTAGATTTCAACTACAAAGGAATGATAATGTAAATAGGTTGCTTTTTGGGGCTGAAAATGCTTTTGGCGACAATAATAAATTTGTTATTAATGATTTGTGTTGGTATATCAGTGAATATACTCCTAATCTTAAAACGGAAGAGATGTTAAATAAAAGACTTAACTCAAAGACCCCGCTAAATGTATCATACCTTAAAAGAAGATGTCAACACGTTAAACTGGAACACACTACCTACACTTGGAATTTAGGTGTTCTTCAAGGAAAGCCACGATACCTCTGGCTCATTTTTTAAAAACCAGATGGAGAGGACGGTACTAATAAGAATAATGCACTGTGTGATAATGCTAAGGTGAAACAACTTCGGGTTTCTCTTGATGGAACATTTTATCCGCGAGATAGATTGGAAATTGATTGGGGAAAAAATGATTATGCGGAAGCCTACAAGTCTTACCAAAAGGTGTGTGAAAGTAATGGTAATAATAACACTATTTTGGATATGGTTGCATTTCAAAAACTTCATACAATCTACACAATTGACCTGAGTTCTCAAAAAGAAACTATAAAGTCTAATAGAGTGGACACTTCTCTATACATTGAAAGAGGGGAGAGTGAAGAGGTTAATACATATTGTTTGCTTTTGGAAGAAACAGAATTACAGATTAATACAGATAATGGTGTTATGATTAATATCAAATAGGTTTTTTCTCATAAATAAATGGTAGGGGTATATTCGTCAAATCTAATTCTTGTCAAAAATCATAAATCATAAATCGATTTATCGACGATTCGTCAAAAAAGGAGCTTGTCATAAATCATCAAAAAGGAGAAGGGGAATCAAATCAATCTTAATAAATTAACATCTTGTATTCAAAATCAAAAGCCTTGTATTATTAATGTTAATACAATTCAAAGAAAAGGAGCTGTAAAAATTGATGTTTTACTCACACACACACAAGTAAAAACACTAAATGATACTGGTTCACTTAAAATTAAAATGACAAAAACTATGTCAAAGAAATATTCAATAGACGAGTCAAGAGGAGGATTTCTCCCATTTCTAATTCCTTTATTTGCTGGTTTAAGTGCGGCGGGAGCATTGACTGGTGGTATTTCAGCAGCGGTAAAAACTGCTAACGAAAGGAAGGCACAACTAAAACCTCAACAAGAATTGGAAAGACATAACAAGGAGTTGGAGAAACAAATTAGTGGAAGTGGTGTAATTGTAGATTTTGCTCAAAAACTTGAAAGTCTACCTGATAAAGCTAGATTGTTGGTTGGGGATATGCTTTCCTCTATCGCTCAAGCGGGTGTTAAACTAACTAAACGGGGTAATGGATTGTATCTTTCTCATAAATAAATGGATAAATGGTTTAAACAATTTGGAAAGAATACAACGTCAAATACAGAACTAGCTAAGTATTGTAAAACACTAAAAATTGATAATGTGGATATTTGTATGAGAGATGAATTAATACATATAAATAAGAATACAAAGAATATTATTATGAATTTAGACACACAGAATGGTTCTCATTGGGTTTGTATTCATAATAGTCAGGATAAATATTATTTTGATAGTTATGGTATGCCACCACCTGTTGAAGTAATACAATTCTTACAGAATGGTGTTTATCAAACATTTCAAGTTCAAGAAATTAATTCTAAATGTTGTGGTCAATTATGTTTATATGTATTATTTCAACTCAACAACAATGAAAATTTTTATGATATCATTTTTAATCTAATATAAATGACATGTTGGAAAAGATGGTTCTATCTTTGGAGAAACCTCTCAGGATATTGATTTATCAAATTATTATACAAAGGCACAGGCTGAACGACAAAAATATAGTATAAGTAAAAATATTAATATGAAGAATACTTATAAATTAATCAATTATCCAAACCCTACAGATGCGAATGACTTAATTAGATTCAGTGATTTATCACAATATATATATATTTTAAAGAAAACAGCACGTTTTGTTAAACAAGTAAAATTTACAACCACAACACCTGATTATACTGACCATACACCTTTCCTCATTAAATTTAACTACCTGCTTACAATTGAATTTTATAAAGAAGGACATATAGTTAATATGCAAATTAATAAATGGGGGTATGATATGCCTGATTTAGGGTATAATTGGTATTTTTTCAATAAACTTAGAAGACCTACATGATTTGAATCAGTCTCGTAAAGAAAAATATTATCCGCTTGGCGAGGATAAGGATTTATGTGGAAGTACAATTAGTAAACAACAAATACGTGATTTTAAGAAAAGAAAAATATATGATAGTATAGCGATGGTTAGCATGACAAAGAAGGAAGGTAATGATATAAGGATAGAAAGCCGAGGAATACAAACCGATTTGGTAGTAGGAAGATGGGGTGGTATTACCTGTCATTATATTAATCTCACATATATTTCTGATACATAAATGGCAGGAAGAAGACTACAAGAGAATTATAATTTTTGTATTCAAGGATACCTACAAGAAAAGGGTGCTCGGTATTACATACCTTATGATTTGGAGCATATACATGGAAATTTTGTCATAAAAAACTGGCCTTATACTGATATTGCTAAACCCACAAATAGAGACTTGTTTAAAATATTAAATAAAAATGAACTTCTCAAAGTTATGAAATATAAAACTCTTTTAGAAATCATCAACAAATCTTATTGGTATCCTATTATGAGAAAAAGAATTATAGATACAAGAATATCTCAAAATCCAGACGAGTATATTATGTATAATATTCTTTGGGGCTCAAACTCAAGGGTAGCAAGGGATGAGGAAAGAGTTGAAGAAGAGAAGGAGGAAAGAGAGAAAAAGGAGAAGGAGGAAAGGGAGAAAAAGGAGAAGGAGGAAAGTGAGAAAAAGGAGAAGGAGGAAAGGGAGAAAAAGGAGAGGGAGGAGAGGGAGAAAAGAGAGAAGGAAGAGAGGGAGAAAAAGGAGAAGGAGGAGAGGGAGAAAAAGGAGGAGGAGAGGGAGAAAAGGGAGAAGGAGGAGAGGGAGGAAAGGGAGCAAAGAGAGAGGGAGGAAAAATATAAAAAGATGGAAATCAGTGAGATTCGTAAAAGATTGAGTGCATTGCAGCAAATAAATCAATCTCAACGCACCGAAGAGGAAAATAAAGAATTAACGACTCTTACTAAGATAATGATTTTTAAAATGGTTGAGATGAGTTCAGCGAGGAGATTTACATGAAGAAGACAAAGGTCATATAGTTGATGATGTTGGTGTTATTGACTTTAGTTGGTTTTTATTTGTAAATAAATGGAGGAGAGAGTGAAGGCATTCCTAAGGATTCTTTGTTTTAAAAATTAAGATAGAAATGTATATGTTGAAAACCAAAAAGGTTTTGATACTCTGTCGGACTTTTTCTGATCAATAAATATGAGTTATTTTCTCAAATGTAAAAGGAAAACTAAATCTAAAAATATCTTATGTTAAAGCTAAAAATTATAGAGTTTATCAAAAAGGAATATGTCAAGTGTGTGGCTCTAAAAAGTGCCAATTCATCTCTCCTAAAAGAGGAGGAGACATACAAAAGTTTCTGTCAGGAAGTAAATTTACAACAACTGGAATTCCGGGGGAATTACACCTTCCAGGGTATTCTTTCTGTGGTCCTGGAACAAACCTGGATAAAAGATTAGATGAGGCTGACAATCCTAAACCTTGGTCTAAACCTATAAATAGGGTTGATGAAGTGTGTATGAAGCATGATATTGCTTATGGGAATACCACTACATTGGATGAAAAACATGAAGCAGACAGAGAAATGTTGTATAATTTGTCCTTGATACAAAATCCTACATTGAGAGAGAAAGTTGATAGGTTTATTGTGAAAAAAATGATAAGTGTTAAATTGAAACTTGGTCTTGGTTATTCCCCATAAAACTATTAAACTCCAATGATGTTATCAAGACTGAGGAGCTTTTGGCTAATGAATTACATAAACCTATAATCACAAAGTTTAAAAGAAGGAAAGTTTATTCTAAATACACTGACCACATATGGTCCGCTGATTTAATCGAACTAAATAATGATAAGGGATACAGGTATGCTTTAACCTTTATTGATTTGAGGAGTAGATTTGCCTGGGTTGTTCCTTTGAAAAACAAGAGAGGTGATACTTTAATGTTAGCCTTTAAGCTAATATTTGATAGGGATAAAAGGAAACCAAAGAAGTTGGTTCAAGAAGAAGTTGGAAACCAAAGAAGTCCTTCAGCAAAGGACTTCTGCGACTCACTGGGACTGACACAATCTGTCAATTTCCCGACCCGGATCTCAGTCAACGGAACATCTTCTCTTCTGGACTTGGTTATGACTAACTTCCCTGAAAATGTCTGCTGCTTTTCTTCTGCTCCGATCGGATCATCTGATCATGTCCTTGTTAAAGTGGACATCTCTCTGACCATCCTCAGGGAGCCTGCTCAGCGTCGACGAGTCTGGCATTTCACTCAGGCCAACTGGCACGGTCTTCAAGCAGCCATCAATCATCTGGACTGGTCTCCCATCTCTACCACCTCTGACATCAACTCATCCTGGGAATTCTTCCAAAGTAAATTGCTCTCTCTCATGCACAGATTTATCCCATCTCGTCTTCAGTTGTCATACCCTTCCTCCCGTCCATGGTACACGGAATCTTGTGGTGAGGCTGTTGCCCAGAAACAACTTGCCTTCGTCTCCTGGAAAGCAAATCCAACGGAAGGAAATCTCATTTCCTTTCACAAAGCCCGAAACAAGTGTGTGTCCACCCTCAGGAGAGCCAGGAAACAATATCTCTCCGTTCTCAAGACCGAACTCTCTTATCTGTCTCCCTCTTCCAAATCCTGGTGGCGTCTGGTCAAATCCGTTTCTGGTGTTTGTTCCCCCTCCATCCCCTCCCTTACCTCAAACGGCTACACAGCTGACTCCGCACGTGAAAAAGCTGAATGCCTCAACTCTGTGTTTGCCTCTAAATCTTGTGTCCCAAACCCATCCCTCTCTGTACCCACCATACCCAGTCATACCCTGCTGCTCCTGGACTCCGTGTCCTTTCCTCCTGACAAGGTGGAAAAGTTTCTGTCAACCCTCGACTCTGATTCTGCAACTGGACCCGACGGCATCAGCCCACGGGTCCTAAAATCCTGCTCTGCTGCTCTATCTCACCGTCTCTCTGTTCTCTTCACCCTCTCTTTTGCTCAAGGTCAACTGCCATCTGCTTGGAAATCAGCCAACATCACCGCTTTGCACAAAAAAGGTGCAAAAACAGATCCTAGCAACTACAGACCAATCAGCCTTCTCCCAATTATCAGCAAAGTCATGGAATCCATCATTGCTTCGGATATGAAATCTTTCCTCTTCTCCAATGGCTTGATCTCTGATCATCAATTTGGTTTCAGACCAGGTCACTCTACTCTGGACATGCTGCTTCTGCTGTCTCAACAATGGATGGAGGTCCTCAATGCCAAACAGGAAATTAGAGCTGTCTCCCTCGACATATCATGTGCCTTCGACACGGTCTGGCACCCCGCTCTGCTCACCAAACTCTCCTCCTTTGGTATCCATGGAAATCTCCACGCATGGCTGGCGGACTTCCTCTCTAGTCGTCGTCAACGTGTGGCCCTGAATGGGTTTCTCTCATCTCCTCTTCCTGTTCAGGCTGGAGTTCCCCAAGGCAGTGTTCTGGGCCCCGTGCTTTTTCTGGTCTTCATCAATGATCTCTCTGACTCTCTCGAAAATCCTCTCTATCTCTTTGCTGATGACTCCACTCTCTGCCGCTCCATTCCTCTTCCCTCAGATCGGCAGTCTGCTGCCTCCTCACTCTCTGAAGACCTGGACAAAATCACAGACTGGTCAAACAAGTGGAACATGTCTTTCAATCCTGACAAATCTCACACTCTTACTATGTCTCTCCGAAAAGTTCGACTGGACAACCCTCCCATCTACTTTCTCAACAATCCTCTCCAAGAAGTTCTGTCGCTCAAGATTTTGGGTCTCACTATCTGCCATGATCTTTCTTGGGAAAACCACATTTCCAAGCTGGCCTCCAAAGCCAGTCGCCGACTGGCATCCTCCGTCGTGCGAAGTCCTTCCTCGGCACACCTGAGCTCCTCACCACATACAAGGCTTTCATCCGCAGCTCAATGGAATACTGTTCTCCCCTATGGGCCGGTGCTCCTGCCTCACACCTAGCTCGGCTTCACGCTGTTGAAACCAAAGCTTTCAGAATTATTGGAATCTCCCGCGATGAAGCTATCTCTGAGGGCCTTCCACTCACTCACCGCAGGCAGGTAGCTGGTCTTTCTGTCTTCTACCGACTCCTCTCCGGCCTTGCACCCCCAGCTCTCTCTGTGCTCTGTCCCCCAAATATTCTTACAGGTCGCACAAGATCTGCCAGCAACCCTCTGATGGTTAAACTGCCGAAATCTCGGCTCTCTGGTCACCTTCACTCTTTCATTCCTCTTTTCTCCCGCCTCTGGAACAAACTCCCTCACTCCCTTCAATCCCACTCCTCCCTCCAGGTCTTTAAAACAGCTGTTCACCACCATCTCTTATCTTCCCCCATCCAAAACCTTGATCTTTTCTACCCCCGCTAATTCACCCCAGATCCACCTTGTTTGAAATTCCAACTTCTTTCCTGGAAGTCCTGGCAGTGTCCATATGTTTTATACCTCTCCCACCGCCCCCTTCCCATGCCCCCCCCCCCCAAAGCCCTCGCCCTCTCTCAGATCTCTCGATGTCTCCATGTCTCTCGGTCCCTGCTCTCAAATGTTGTGTTTGTGTCCTTCCCCCTCTCTCCCCATCTTGTCTACCGCTCCCGATGTTATATGTTTTATGTGTCGGTTTGTCTTTCTGTGTGATTAATGTTCGCTCTTTCACGAGCCTCGATCTTGTATACAAAAAAAAAAACAAAAAAAAAAAAAAAAGTTATGGACTGACGAGGGAACAGAGTTCTATAACAAAATATTTATGAAATTTCTAAAGGGGGAGGGTATTAAATTATACAGCACCTTTAATGAAGGAAAAGCAGTTGTTATTGAGCGTTTTAATCGTACTTTGAAAGAGAGACTATATAAAAAATTCACACAACTCGGTTCTCAAAAATGGGTGTATTTAATTCAGGATATTGTAGATAATTACAATAATACAGTTCATTCATCAACAAAATCAAAACCATCGAAAACATTTACAAAATTAGAATATGAAAAGGAGATTAATTTGAGAAAGCCCAAGTTTAAAGTTAGTGATATTGTAAGAATATACAAATGGAAAAGTCATTTTGAGAAAGGTTATACACAAAAATGGACTCGTGAATTATTTAAAATCATTGATGTAATGGATACAGTCAGTCCCTTTGACCTTCAAATTATATGATTTAAATGGAGAAGAAATCTTGGGTTCATTTTACTCGCAAGAATTACAAAAAACACAAGTAAGCAGCTAATACCCTTGAAAATAATAAATAAATAAATAAAATGTAATGGGGATACGTTTTTAAATCTGTGAACCCCAAACACAGAATCCCTCAACTTTCCAGTTGGGGCTTAACTTTTGTGTGTGTATAATGGGGATACGTTTTTAAATCTGTGAACCCCAAACACAGAATCCCACAACTTTTTAGTTGGGGCTTAACTTTTGTGTGTGTATAATGGGGATACGTTTTTAAATCTGTGAACCCCAAACACAGAATCCCACAACTTTTCAGTTGGGGCTTAACTTTTGAGTGTGTATAATGGGGATACGTTCTTGAGATCTATGAACCCCAAACACAGAATCCCTCAACTTTTCAGTTGGGGCTTAACTTTTGTGTGTACAATGGGGATACGTTCTTGAGATCTGTGAACCCCAAACACAGAATCCCTCAACTTTTCAGTTGGGGCTTAACTTTTGTGTGTACAATGGGGATACGTTCTTGAGATCTGTGAACCCCAAACACAGAATCCCTCAACTTTTCAGTTGGGGCTTAACTTTTGTGTGTGTGTGTATGTGTGAGTGAGTCATAATAATATACAAACCCTAACCCAACCCCATCCGTAACCCAACCCCATCCGTAACCCAACCCCATCCCTAACCCAACCCCATCCCTAACCCAACCCCATCCCTAACCCAACCCCATCCCTAACCCAACTCCAACCCTAGCCCAACCCCATCCCTAACCCAACCCCATCCCTAACCCAACCCCATCCCTAACCCAACCCCATCCCCAACCCAACCCCATCCCCAACCCAACCCCATCCCCAACCCAACCCCATCCCCAACCCAACCCCAACCCCATCCCATACCTAACCCAACCCCATCCCTAACCCAACCCATCCCTAACCCTCACATTCAAAATCCCAACCCTAACCCAACCCCATCCCTAACCCAACCCCAACCCTAACCCTCACATTCAAAATCCCACCCTAACCCTAACATAATCTTTTTTTTTCTTCTTTTTTAAATACGTATTTCTTTTTTTTTTCTTCCTCTTCCTCCAATTCTGTCTTTCAAGGCTTTCAAGTTTCAAGAAGTAGAAATGGGAAGAAAGAATTTTCCAGCATTTTCTTCCTCGAACTTTCTTGATATTGCTTAAATCAAGCGTCATTAAACAAAGAACATTGTTCATTGCTTTAGAATGCAAAGAGTCTCCAAGATGGACCCCACAGGTAGAGTCCCCAAAATAAAACCAACTTTTTGTTAATATATTAGATGATGAAGAGAGTTGTAGGAGAATTAAATTATTTCCTACGCATAAACAAATATTTGTAGGATCATTGTTTGAGTGGTCTACTAGATGATCTGCCAGATGATATGAAAAGGCTCAGTGTCAATAGTAGAAGAAGGATCATAGGTCCATAAGGTTAGAAGGATCATAGGTCCTCAAGGGGGGTGAGAGGGAGCAAATATTCGTAGGATCATTGTTTGAGTGGTCTACTAAACAACAATGATCATTGATAGTAAGAGTAAAAGGCCCATAAGACCAAGGGGGGCAGGAATAGAGGTGTTTATGGGAAATGAAGAAAAGTGATGGTGAGAGGAAAATTTACATGTAAGTGAATGGAGATTTGGAGGTTCAATGAAGGATTGGTTCCAAGCTGTTAGTGTTCAGCTTGGTACATCAAGATGGGTTTACCATTCAGCCCTAGCTCAATTAAAATATCTTCATTATGTATTAGCCCAAGTAGATTAATTGGCTCATAAGGCCAATAAGCTCAAGGTTCAAAAGGCCAAAAGGCTCATAGAGTCTTTTGGATTAATAGGGGTGTTTTCCAAAAGTGGGAAAAGACAGGGGGGTAAATGACATTAGATAGGGATTTCCCATGTTAAATGGGTTTGTCCCAGGAACAACATTTATCATCTACTCTTGTGATAGTGTTGAAACCACAATTCGCATTTGTCTTAGTGTTGCAAAACCAATTTCCACACTTGTGCTGGCATTGAAAACCACTTTCCACACTCGTGCTGGTGTTGAAAACCACTTATCGCAATTGGGATATCATTGCAAAATCATTTTCTGCACTTGTGCTGGCGTTGAAAACCACTTTCCACACTTGAGCTAGTGTTGCAGACCACTATCCGCACTTGTTTTGGCATTGAAAACCACTTTTTGCACTTCCGTGGGTATTGCAAAACCACTTTCCACACTTATGATGGCATTGAAAACCAGTTTTTGCACTTGGGATAGTGTTGCAAAACCACTTTCAACACTTGTGATGGCATTGAAAACCAGTTTTTGCACTTGGGATAGTGTTGCAAAACCACTTTCAACACTTGTGATGGCATTGAAAACCAGTTTTTGCACTTGGGTTCGTGTTGAAAACCACTTTTCGCAATTGGGTTGGTGTTGCAAAACCACTTTCCGCAACTGCGCTGGTGTTGAAAAACACTTTTTGCACTTGTGTTGGTGTTGAAAACTACTTATCGCAATTGTGCTCGTGTTGAAAACCACTTTCCACACTTGTGTTCGTGTTGCAAACCACTTTCCGCAGTCGTGCTAGTGTTGAAAACCACTTATCGCACTTGTGTTATTGTTGCAAAACCACTTTCACACTTGTGTTAGTGTTGCAAAACCACTTTCCACACTTGTGCGAGCATTGAAAACCACTTTACGCACAAGTGTTGGTGTTGAAAACCACTTTCTGCAGTCGTGCTCGTGTTGCAAAACCACTTTTGTCACTTGTGTTATTGTTGGAAAAACCACTTTCCGCGCTCGTGCAGGTGTTGAAAACCACTTTTCGCACTTGTGTTGTTGTTGCAAAACCACTTTCCGCACTCATGCTCATGTTAGAAACCACTTATCGCACTTGTTTTAGTGTTGCAAAACCACATTTTGCACTTGTGTTATTGTTGCAAAAACCACTTTCCGCACTCGTACTGGTGTTGAAAACCACTTATTGCACTTGTGTTAGTGTTGCAAAACCACTTTCACACTTGTGTTGGTGTGGCAAAACCACTTTCCACACTTGTGTTCGTGTTGCAAACCACTTTCTGCAGTCGTTCTAGTGTTGTAAACCATTATTCGCATTTGGTTTAGTATTGCAAAACCACTTTTTGCACTCGTGCTGGCATTGAAAACCACTTTTAGCACAAGTGTTGGTGTTGAAAACCACTTTCCGCACTCGTGCTCCAAATCCACTTTTTGCACTTGTGTTGTTGTTGCAAAAACCACTTTCTGCACTCGTGCTCGTGTTGAAAACCACCTATCGCACTTGTGTTAGTGTTGCAAAACCACATTTCACACTTGTGTTATTGTTGCAGAAACCACTTTCTGCACCCGTGTCAAGTCGTAGATTCGTTATTGCTTAAAGTTCTGTATAAGACGTCGGTCGAATAATATGTTATGATTTTAATGTTGCTTATATGCTATTTTCATAAGTGAATAAAGGGTTTTTCCGCTCCACTTTAGTATAAATGAGAAATGCTCGCTTCGGTCGTGCTGGAAAAATGGTTTTTTAAATATACGTGTGCCCTTTCACCTAGATAAGTCCGGTCGTAAAAACCCTCTTTGATTCGCAGACGGCGCCTCGAGCCGCGGATGGACAAACGGATTAGGCGCGTGGAATGTGTAGTTTCATGTAAAATGCTCGGATTGTATACACAAACCTTTGAATAATGGTCTTATCTGGGCCAAGCATGCACTCTTCTCTCTGTGAGTTACATTTTCTGTCACCTCGGAGCTTTGAAACTACATCTGGTCCGAATGATAAGGTGCGTGCTGCACTCCCCCGAATGACAGAGCGGATAACGGTGGGGGCTAGGGATAACGGTGGGAGGAACTCTCGCCAGTTCCTTTGTTCTCTCGGAGATTTTCTGATAATCGTGTTCCTATATAAGTGAACTGTGAATCTTTGCATTTTTCAGGAAGGGCTGAACGTGGCATGAGGGCAAGTCGTGCTGTAGATGTTCGCTTTCCTCCGGATCTGTATAAGTTGGTATTTAATAAAGACCGTCATTCTCAGGCTGTTGGTGGAACTTCTTTTAAGAGCCAAGAGTTGTTTCTTCACAAATGGTACCAGAAGTGGGGTGCAGCAAGACAGTGACAGTCGAGGCGAATCCTGAACGATCCGAGGGGGGCTGCCTGAGGCCGGGACGCCGGTACGCTGATTCGTTTAAGGTGAGCATTGTTTTTTTTATCAGAGGGCAATCCAAATTCATACCCCCCTCCTCGAACAGGCACAGTTCGTCTCCCCTGTCACCTGTATTGCCTGCGCTCCGGACAGAAAAGGTAAACAGAATGACGTGTCTTTGTTAAAGCCAGGATAAACATTAAGGGTAAAGCTAAGGATAAGATTTTGCGCAGGATACCAGTAAGGATTTAACAGTAAGCTTAAAGTTACAGTTAGCACCAGGAGGGGAAAGTGAGGTCGGACAGCCATATAGGTTGAAGCCAAGATCTTTCCAGGAAGGAACAGCCCAGAGACAAGATGGGGTATGCCATTGCATGCCAGGGAACGAAGGGCTGTGGCTAACTTAGAGGGCCATAAGAACATGGCCAGTAAAAGGATAACGCGCAGGTACCAGGTAGGCCGGACAGAAGGAAGCAAGCAACAGAGGTCCAGATAGAACAGGCCAGGATCTGGTGAACAAGAGAAAATAAATAGGCTCACAGGAAAAGAGGCCAGGTGACCACAGGTACTCAAGGACAGGAATGGTTTTTGAAATATTGAAATTTTAAGCATTGCAGCTATGGTTATTGAAGCTACACCAGACAGAGGACAAGTAAGTAAGCAGTTAAGCAAGTAAATCAGCGATTGATGCCGCTGGACCAGATGCCAGACCAAGACCCCCCACCCCCCCCAAGCCCTGAGCCCTGTCCCCGGGCCACAGGCGCCACCTCTCCCACCCCCGCCCCTGTTCCCCCAGGGGTTAGACCCCCAGAAAACTAGACCAGCCGCCCCTCAGGTTCACCTTAGCCCGGGCAACCCTTTTAGAGGACAAGAAATTAGTGGGGCGGACAGCGGGTTCGCGGCCCCAGAAGGGCTAGGAGTATTGTATTGTACCCCTCAGTGGAAGGGCTCACGGAATCGGAGAACCCACAGCCTACAATCGAGATGTGTCCCTTTAAAAAACCATTTGAAAGAACCAGATTTGGCGTCTATGCAGGAGCGGGTGAGAACCTTGCTGGCTGAACAGCCCGGTCACATACCGGAACTTATGCGTTTGTGGATACAAAATACAGGCACAGATTGGCGGGACGTCTGCCACATGGGAAAGGCTGTATTGCCCGCGCGGGTGTGGGACCAGGCCAAAGTACACGCACGCTGGCCGAATGTAGCACCAACCCCGGCCCAGACCCTCGACGATTGGGGGGCCCTGGTCGACCTGTTGTTGGCCGGGGTACACACCGCACTAAGGCTAACCGACCAATTAGATGAAGCGGCCGAGCAGTGGGACATGGGCGACGATAAGAAGGCCGATGTAAAGGACGACATGTTGCAAATGCTTGTCCAGGAATCCATAAGGGCCCCCTCCCCAAAATTTGGAACCCACAAGGGCCCCCTCCCCAAAACTGGAACATACAAGGGCCCCCTCCACAGCCGCAGAATTGGGCCGTGCAAAAGGACCCCCCACCCCCCCAAGACCTGAGCTCAGTCCCGGGGCTCTAGGCAACACCCCAACACCCCGCCCTGCCTTCCCTTTTTCACCTCAACCCACCCCGTCCAACCCGTCCCAAAAATCCTTTTCCTTGAATGAGAGACGTAACATGAATGAGCAAAGATTGTACATGGGAGTGGCTGGAGAAAGGCATGATTTGAGTCGATCTGAGTTTCGCGCGAAGTCTGGGAGACTCACTGGTATATGAATGAGGAATGAATGTATATTGGGATATTAATTGACGTGTGTATCTGGCCAATGTATTTGTCTGTATGACATATGCAAAGCAGAGGGTTTCGGTGTGAAGCATTGTAAGTGGTCTGCTCGACATGCGGGAAATTCAGGCCGGGAATGTCCATTTTAGCGTCTATCCGAGGGAACAGGTGAGGTCCTGAACTGAGTCCGGATTTTCATCTGTTTGGGAGTTGTTTGGGAGCGAATTGATGTCATGTAGTGAGTGCATTTTGGGTCAGAGAGGTAAAGCGTCAGAGATCCTGTTTTTTTGCGATGTTTACGAGCTAGGGATGAGTTCTGACAGCTCAATGTTCTGACAGCTCACTGTTATGACGGCTCAATGTTATGACGGCCCTCATTCGAGAGCGGCGCGCAGTTTTGGTTGCCACGGCTACGGGCCTCGCAGGAAACCGCGAGGCGGGAGTGTTGGGATTCGTGTGGAGGCACGAGGGTGCGCGCCAGGACGGAGGGCGGCGTGGCGTCGTCGCGTTGAAATTGGTTGTGCCAGGTCGATCGGCGATCTCTGAATTTAAATCGGATTTTCGTCGTGTGTGTTGTGAAATTAACGTCTATCCGAGAATCCTGGCGATGTTCGTTTAATTAAAGTGTGGTACAAACCTGTGTTTCCGCCGTGCGGCTCCGTGGAAGTTTGGGTAGAGTTATTGTGCGTTCGGGCAGGAGCCGAGCGAGCCGCGAGTCACGGGTGTGCTGTATGAGGTTGCTCGGAGGATGTGTGCCCAAATGCATTGTGGGTCATTTCGACTTTGCTGGATGTCAGACGTTCATGTCAGTATCTTGTCAGAATCTTCTTCTTCATGTCATGTCCTTCATCCTTCATCTTCTTGTCCTTCATCTTCATGTCAGAATCAGACATGAGTCATGAGCCATGTCAGAATAGTGGGCGCCTGCGACATACATGCCATGCAATGTCACAGGAGGAATACGTTATTCAAGATGGATTTATATAAGGGGAATACTAAACAAGCAGGATAGTACGCGAAGTATATATAAACTGAGGTGATTATCATAGTCGAATGAAGGATTTCAAGACACAGTAATTAATTTCCGGTGCCAACAGGAAGTCTTGTTCATACAGTAAGTGAGGTACAGTGCGAATAAATGAGATTCAGAGAGATCTCTGATTGAGGTAGGCAGAAATGTCACGTTTTCAACAGAACGCTTATCCGAGGAAGGAGGACGGTCGAGGTTTCAACTGTCGGTATGTGGTGTGGCTTGTGCCAAGGTGTGGGCGCGAGGAGGATGTGGTTGTGTTTGTCTGTCTGTGGAGTTATACGGTTGTTGGATTCGTAGAAGCTAGCATTTTGCGATGTGGAGCCACGATAGTGGTCGTTTGCCTGTCCGGATGTGGAGTTCTTGCAAGGAACGGGAATGTCGCCGGACTTGTATTAGTTGTGGAATGAAAACTGGTACCACCTTTCTCCGTTTGAAGTTTGACCTTTTAAAGTTCATTTGACCTTTGTTCGAGATTTGTAAGGGAAAGAGGTCGGAGATAATTCACTAACCTTGGAAGAACGACAGGCTGTCAGTCTACTGGAGGTTGCTTTAACGGCAGGATATAAACTGAAATCATGTACGTAATTAGTGAACAGAGAATATTGGGACATTATATTGTGGGTTAAACCGAAATCATGTACGTAATTAGTGAACAGAGAATATCGAGTTCTTTTATTTTGTTGTTGTAATCGTCGTTGATGTCCCGATTCAGGGGACTCAATAAATAAACAGACTTCCGGTGCCGACCGGAAGCGTCAGGTACAGTACGCTTGAGTTTAATTTAACCGGGCCGAGCACAGTGACGTGTGTGATCGAGCAATGAGCAATGGGGATAGTCATGGTAAATGGAGGATATTTGGGAGGATGAAGAGATACAAGTAACATGGATTAAGTTGTGGTATCAAGAGGTGGGTGCTGTATATTGGTATATTGGTACATCAAGTAGGTATATTGTGGTCATTATAACTCGCTGATTATAGGGGGCGCCGGGCGCACCAAGTACAGATCGGGTTGCATGGTGGAGCAGGCGCAGGGTGGAACACCCCGTGTGGTTGGAGGTTGAAATGCAGTGAACATGCCCGATTTTGGCTTTGCGAGGCTCCGGATAGAAGTTGGCATTTCGATACTGTGGATTATATTGTGCCTGCCTGGAAAGGTGATGTCCTGTGCGGAGGCTGGCGACATGCCTCTGTTATTTGTCTGTCTGTCGGTCTGATTGTAAGTCTTTGATACTGGGAGGGCTAATTGAGTGCTCAGGCGTCATTGTTCCATGAAGGCAAGTACTGGGCCCAGGTACTCGTGGGAATGAATTAAACCCACAAGGAAATTCAGTCGCTGAGGTTGCCAGAACTGAAAATCGAACTCTGGGCTTTTCAAATGGTCACAAATTTGGACCTGGGATGGGATATAAGGTCAATGAATCAGGGAAAGGTAGATGTAACACAGAGAGATGGACAGGACAACAATGGAGTTTATATGGACGGGTTTGGGGCAGTTTCAATCTGATGATTACAGAGTGCTTTGTTCTGTTCACGAAACATGTAAAATTCATGGAGTTGAAGTGGTTTGCAAGAAGGCAGCAGAGTCAGTACTGGGATGCAACCTCGTCCAGGGGTTTTGGTCCAGCCTGCAAGGAGTCCAGGGGCTTGTTTCAGGGCTGGGTCGCCAAAAATGGGATGCTGTGCCCATCTGGATGTAAAATTATCCATCAAGGACGGGGAATGATGTGCAGTGTGATTGGGTAGGAGGTAAAGGCCATAAAACACCAACCCCATGAGGAACGAAATAAATGGAGACGTCGACAATCACATGATGGTTGGGATTGAAGAACAACCTACTGGGATTTCATGATGTGCAACAGTGTATGAGTGAGTAATTGTGATCTGTTTAAGTGTAAGAGGCGGTGGAGAAGAAAGGGGTGATGAAAAGTTATTTGTTTTAGTGTGAAGTAGGTTGGTTGCTTATTTGTCACAGTAAGGTGAGAGTTGTGTTTTTAAGCTTGGTTGCTGATATCGAGCTGGACTTGGTGTCAGTGAACTGCTAAGTGTGCATGGTAAATTGCATTTTCCCTGAGTTGATTTATCTGGTATGATTTATCTGGTACATTGGTGTTGAAATAATTGTGGCTTTGAATGAATTGTTGTTTGGAATGTGTTGATTGGAAAGTGATTTCTGATCACTGATCCGATCTGGTTTTGAATTGTTTGATTTAATTTTGAGTTGATTGGAGGTAATAAGGATTTGTGTTGATTTCTTGAGTTGAGTTGATCTGGAAACAAAGACAGATGGGATTAATGTGTATATCAGGAACATTTTGGAAAAGAAATATGGATATATGACATTACTAAAATATAACCAAGCAATTGAGAGTTCTTGGGTTAATGGGATATAAATAAATGCATCTACAAGTTGATGGTTTATAAAAATTTAGTTCTGGATGATACTTAAACGATGAACAATGTTGGCAATATACAAAGAATGTGACTTGTTTTTTGGGGGGAAAACATGTGGTTTAAAAATGGTTGGCTAAGTTTTAAAGATGGAGATGTTTCGCAGAACTCTTATGATTATTTATATGAGTGGTGGACTATTCCATGGCAAAGCAATTTTCAGTTTATTGAAAGTTGGATTTTGTAAAATAATGGTTTAATATAACCACAGTAGAAAATAATATACAGATTTGGGACATTTTGTAAACTTTCGAATAATGAGAAGATTCATAAAATTCATTTTATTTATTTTATGGAAAATATTTGGGTTGCAAGTGGAGAAGCATGGTTGAAATTACGATCCAGTGGATGATATATATCCCAACACCATACAGTTTGATAACGTGTGACATCTACATACCAGTGCCATTTGTATTCACTGGTGAGAGTGGAAATATGAAAATTGTAAATGTGATGATAAAACTAAAAATAAAAATAAAGAGGGAGTATCCAGGAAAAGGATGTTCAAGTGAACTTTGTGCTGTGAAAAGAATGTCGAGTTAATGGAAGTGTTTTGTTCGATTAATTTTGTTCAATTTGTGTTCAAATGATCAGTTTATCACAATTCATAAAAAAAATGCATCGTGCTCCAATTAATTGAATAAAATGAGTAATCTTGAACCAGAAAGGAAAGGGATGGACAGAGACGGGCGATGTTTTAAGGTGAAAGAAGGCTGTCTTTATGATCTGTTTAGTGTATTTTTCAAAGGAGAGGGTTTTGGTCAATGATGATGCCAAGATTCCGGATGTGAGGGAAGGTGGATACTGAGAAACCATCGATGTTGGGGGCAAAGTTATGGGTGGATTTGGTGAGTGGTTTTGGGCAAACGAAGATTAATTTAGATTTATCATAGTTAAGTTCGAGGAAGTTGATTTGAAGCCAGAATTTTATTTGGATGCCAGAAAGGAGAAAGGAGATGCTGAAAGCCAGAAAGGAGATGCTGTTGTCTACTCTGAATGACAGGTGGTGGTATCCAGGGCGCTGAGGAGTTTGTTCACGTTGTAAAGTTTGTTTATTTATTTGTTTATTTAGTTTGTTTATTGTAGAGAAGAGTGCTTTTGGGATTCCGGAGCCAGAGTGGATAATTTGAGAGTAGTAGGCGGAGTAGAGGGCATCTTTGCAGTGCTGTAGGTGGTCCTTGTGGGCTTGGGAGTGAACTGATTTGGGTTTAATAGGCACAAGCTGGTCTAAGCAGGGTGAGGAGGATGGTGTGATTGATGATGTCAAAGGCGGCGTTGAGGTGAGGAGGATGAAAATGTTGAGGTTGCCGGCGTCAGAGAGAGAGAAGGTCGTTGGTGATTTGAGGAGAGCAGTTTCAGTACTGTGGCTGGAGCAGAATCCGGATTGGGATGTTTCATACAGGTTATTGGCAGAGTGGTGATGTTTGAGTTGAGTGGCCACAGCACGTTCCAAAACTTTTGACAGAAAGGGTAGGTTGGAGATGGGTCTGAAGTTATTTAGGGTGTCAGGGTTTAGTCCAGGGTTTTTCCAGAATGGGGGTGAAGTTTCACGAGTTTTTGGGGAAATCGGTATGTGAAGCTGGATTAAGTTGGAACTGCTTGGTGAGCCATGGAGATGGATTGGATGTTTTGGTTGTTGGTTGTCTGGGAGTTCGGTTGTTGCATTGCCAAAGGTTTCTGTGTGGTGGACACACTCGTTGGCTGTTGTCTTGTGTGACGTGGGTGGAGATGTATGTGGCTGCGTGTGGCTGCCTGGAGTCGGGAAGGCGGCTACAGTGGTTGATATTGGTTGTGGATTGTCCGGGGTGCTTCGATTTGCATAGGGGGTGAAGATTGGGATATTACATTATTTTGAGTAAGTATTGGTATGAGTAATTACATAAGTAATTATGAGTTATTATGAGTATTAGTTATGAGTAAGTGATTATTACCTTCGCAAAAGCGGAAGGTTATGTTTTGATCGCTGTGTATTTATTTGTATGTCTGTGTGTGTGTGTGTGTGTGTATGTTATTCGCATAACTCAAAAAGTATTCAACCGATTCGCATGAAATTTGGTGGGATGATAGGTTATTATCCGGGAACCATTTGATTAGATTTTGGAATCGATCGGGTCAAAGGTCAAGGTCAAGGTCATGAAAAGGTCATGGATGTGATTACAATATCAAACTTTTGGCGGGATAGAATGGTTTAATTTGAAACAAATCTTCCCGCATGACAACGTAGGTGTGGCTTTGCTACACAGATCTTGTAGTCTTTTATTTTGGCAACAAAAGTAGCTGCGGCGAAGGTATGCGCTCTACCGAGTGCCCGTTCTAGTTTTAGTAAAGTTACATGTTTCGCTGTATTGTGGATCTGGGGACAAGCTAGTTTGATGGGTACCCTGGGGTCTTCGGCGTGTCTATGTGTTTGGCTGTCTGTTACACCGGACTCTTGAATGGGTTTTCATGAGACGAATTTCAGACATAACAGTGAGAATCTATTTTGAGCGAATCACAGTGGGTGAGAAAAACATTGTGCATGACCAGACACCAGAACGGACCATAATTGGAATTGGAATTAGACCAGGTTATTTCTATTATTTGTTTATTCGTGAAAATAAATAAATAATAGGGGGAGGTTCATGGAGGTTAATGGTGGTTTGTTTGTGTTAATGGAGGTTAATGGTGGTTTGTTTGTGTTAATGGAGGTTAATGGTGGTTTGTTTGTGTTAATTCTAGTTGAAACTCTAGCTGAAGTAATTTTCGTTTATTTTTATTTTTTTATTGATTTTTATGATTTTGATTGATTTTTTGATTTGATTTGAGATTTGAGATGATTGATTTTTATTATTTTTATAATTTTATTTTTATTGATGTTGGAAACAGGTAATGGGATGCTGAGAGAAGGATTGAATTTAATTTGAATTGGACTGGATGAAACTATGAATTGAATGAATTGAATCTATGAATTGGAGACCTGTAGACCAGGTGTTCCCAGGAGGCTTGTGGACCAGGTGTTCCACCAGAGGAAAAAGACCAGGTGTTCGTGGAGCACTTCACCTGCAAGAACGCCTTGGAACCAAGGTGGAAGGGACCAGTCCAGGTGTTGCTGACTACACCAACGGCAGTCTTTTGCGAGGGCAAGACCTCGTGGATCCACGCCACGCACTGTAAGTTGGCCATACAAGCACCAGACACTACACCACAGCAACCACAGTAAGGATGGGCCTAATCATAGGTACAATACTATTGATAGCGACAGCAGCTAGGGGAAACTCCGATTCCAATAGATGCGAAAACGAAACCCGACACCTCACCGTAACATGGGGACAAAGAGTATCACTACCATGTTTCGAACAGAAAGCCCTGCACACAAATTGGGTAAGCGTAAAATGGCTAGCACTGTCGGCAGGGCCTGGACGCGCTGGCATTGTACTACAAAAGCAACGAGAGTTCCGGGAAAACGGGCAAGCTAGCATTGAGACCTTGGCCCAACCAGGATACAAATGGGGAACCCCTGATTTTAAGCTACAAACACGCACGCGCCTAGAGAAAGGCATGACTATGCAGGTCCGGTGCAGCGTCTGGACCCCAGGAGCGGCCAGTGGCGAAACTAAACACACACCATGCATCGAATACATACTCACGCCACACCCCCAGGATAAGGCCCCAAAGAGGGGGGAAAACACATATTGGAAAGTGGCCAGGGAGGTGGCAACAATTCAAAATAGGACGCACTGCTGGTCGTGCATGCACTTTCCCCAAGCAGGCACCACAGGAATACACATGATAGTGCTACCTCTGTCCCTCAATGACCTCTGCTCACAACCTATCGATTCCCCATGTTTAGTCACCACGCTGGAAAGAGAAGGGGTTGACAACGGCAAGAGTTGCAATCGACAATTTAATTATCGCCCGTCAATGATTGCCCATGTGGCCGAGAGGCCTGCCCCCGTCTGGGTCAAACCACAGAAAGGGAGGGTCTGCCTCCAGGGTTCCGGCCACTTGCGTATGGGAGAATCAGAATGCGCCTACACTCTCCCCGGGAAGCTGGGACAAGGGAGCTCAGGGATTACATTACGAATAGTACTGCAAGATAAACACAACCACAACATAACGGCTATAACATTCTCTAGGGGGGTTAGTAGGATTAATGGGGTGGTAAAGGGACTCCGGTGCTTATCCACCCACCTGGTCCCACCCCATGGGACAATGTTTATATGCGGCGACAAGGCTTACCCCTATTTACCAAATAATTGGGGGGGCACATGTTATCTGGGTTCAGTCCTTCCTGACGTTGAGATACTGGATGAGCTAGACCCAAAGTCCTTGGACAGGCGTTATAAGAGGTCAGTCATGAACGAAGATGGAACCACTAAACTACACGGGAGCCTATGGGAAAAGGTGTTTGGTTTCTTCTTCCCAGGAGCGGGCACCGTCATGGATAGTTTCCGGATAGATAAATTGGCTTTGGCCCTAGAAAAGGTGGCAAACGACACCGCTACGGCTCATGACATACTATTGGATACGGTGATTCACATGCGTACAATGGTGATGCAGAATCGGGTGGCTTTGGACATGCTCTTGGCAGAGAAAGGAGGGGTATGCGGAATTATAGAGGGAAAATGTTGCACTTACATACCCGATCCATCTGAAGGAGTGTCAGCCGCAATAGTGAGACTAAGGGAAACTAGCCACGCCCTGACGATCGATCGGATCGCGCGCGAAAATTCTTATACATTTAGCTGGCTCACTGACTGGTTCCGGGGATGGACGGGCACCATAGTGAAGTGGTTATTGACCGCACTGGCTGTGATAATCGGGGTAGTAATTTGGGGGGCACTAATGAAATCTCTAGTCCTCCTCTGTATGAGAAAGTATTTTACAGGATGGAAAGTGAAGAAGCCGCCGACAACGACTATGGTTCTGACCACAGAGGCCGTCGACCTGAACGTGCCCTTCAACAAGGCAGTTGCGACCAACGCTCCAGAAAATTGTATTGAATTTTGTGACGACTGTGATACTTGTGTGGATCCCATGTGGGAACTGGCTGCTGCCTGTAACGGTGTATGTGATGACTGTGATACTTGTGCTATAAACCCCTTGCGTGTACTGGCTAACGCTGCTTATGTATTACAAGCTGACAGCTGCACGCCCCCTTCCGACCCAACTATGGATCTGATTGCGACGCTGGGTCTGGCGGTCGAGGGACCCGACGTGGATATCCTAGACCCGCAAGCCGACCAGGCGCCCATGGGAGACTTTGACATAAAGGAAGTTCCTCTCTTTGCTTCATATGTATTAAGTTCAAATGCTTCAAGTGAATCGGATTTTTACGCTCTGTACCCTGACCAGGAAATTGAGACACAAGATACTGACAATATTATGTATTCCCCAGAACAGCAGCACGTGAGGGACCTCATGGGCATGATCGTTGATTAACTTCGAAGATCTGCAAGGACCGAGTCTGCAAAGGGTGGGGGGAGCAAGTTCCGCAGGGGAGGTTGTTGGCCCCCTGGCGGAGCAGAACCTCATCTGGACCAGACGCCTTCGTTGTGGATCCGAAACGTTAATGGACTTTCATGTTCTGAGCCCTCAGGCTCCAAGCACGCACCACACGACACGTTCGCCAAATGCACGGGCGAGGCGCTATGGGCGCACGGTATGCCCTTGGGTGATACCCGCATTACACAATTATTTTTCAATAAAGCCCGATGTGGCACGTTGTCTCTTGAGATACTTTGTCTCGACGAGACAAGAGGAAGGAATGTCAAGTCGTAGATTCGTTATTGCTTAAAGTTCTGTATAAGACGTCGGTCGAATAATATGTTATGATTTTAATGTTGCTTATATGCTATTTTCATAAGTGAATAAAGGGTTTTTCCGCTCCACTTTAGTATAAATGAGAAATGCTCGCTTCGGTCGTGCTGGAAAAATGGTTTTTTTAATATACGTGTGCCCTTTCACCTAGATAAGTCCGGTCGTAAAAACCCTCTTTGATTCGCAGACGGCGCCTCGAGCCGCGGATGGACAAACGGATTAGGCGCGTGGAATGTGTAGTTTCATGTAAAATGCTCGGATTGTATACACAAACCTTTGAATAATGGTCTTATCTGGGCCAAGCATGCACTCTTCTCTCTGTGAGTTACATTTTCTGTCACCTCGGAGCTTTGAAACTACATCTGGTCCGAATGATAAGGTGCGTGCTGCACTCCCCCGAATGACAGAGCGGATAACGGTGGGGGCTAGGGATAACGGTGGGAGGAACTCTCGCCAGTTCCTTTGTTCTCTCGGAGATTTTCTGATAATCGTGTTCCTATATAAGTGAACTGTGAATCTTTGCATTTTTCAGGAAGGGCTGAACGTGGCATGAGGGCAAGTCGTGCTGTAGATGTTCGCTTTCCTCCGGATCTGTATAAGTTGGTATTTAATAAAGACCGTCATTCTCAGGCTGTTGGTGGAACTTCTTTTAAGAGCCAAGAGTTGTTTCTTCACACTCGTACTGGCGTTGAAAACCACTTAACGCACTTGTGTTAGTGTTGAAGAACCACAATTCGGATTTCTCTGAGTGTTGCAAAACCAATTTCCACACTTGTGCTGGTATTGAAAACCACGTTCCGCACTCGTGCTCGTGTTGCAAAACCACTTTTCACACTCGTGGTGGCATTGAAAACCACTTGATGCAAAAGTGTTGGTGTTGAAAACCACTTTCCGCACTCTTGTTAGTGTTGAAAAACCACTTTCGCACTTGTGTTGGTGTTGCAAAACCACTTTTCGCATTTGTGTTAGTGTTTCAAAACCACTTTTCGCACTTGTGCTAGTGTTGAAAACCACTTTCCACACTTGAGCAAGTGTTGCAGAACTACTTTCCACACTTGTTTGTTTGCACTTTAGACAGCATTGCAAAACACTTTAGCCAGCATTGGAAACACTTTGGCCAGCATTGCAAAAACACTCTGGGCCAGCATTGCAAACACTTTAGCCAGCATTGCAAACACTTTAGCCAGCACCTCAAACACTTTAGCCAGCATTGCAATCACTTTATCCAGCATTGCAAACACTTTAGCCAGCATTGCAAACACTTTAGCCAGCATTGCAAACACTTTAGCCAGCATTGCAAACACTTTAGCCAGCATTGCAAACACTTTTGCCAGCATTGCAAACACTTTTGCCAGCATTGCAAACACTTTAGCCAGCATTGCAAACACTTTGGCAGGCATTGCAAACACTTTAGCCAGCATTCCAAACACTTTGGCGAGCATCGCAAACACTTTAGCAGGCATTGCAAACACTTTAGCCAGCATCGCAAACACTTTAGCCAGCATTGCAAACACTTTAGCCAGCATTGCAAACACTTTAGCCAGCATTGCAAACACTTTAGCCAGCATTGCAAACACTTTAGCCAGCATCGCAAACACTTTAGCCAGCATTGCAAACACTTTTGCCAGCATTGCAAACACTTTAGCCAGCATTGCAAACACTTTAGCCAGCATTGCAAACACTTTCTCCAGCATTGCAAACACTTTAGCCAGCATTACAAACACTTTAACCAGCATTGCAAACACTTTAGCCAGCATAACAAACATTTTATCCAGCATCGCACACACTTTAGCCAGCATTGCAAACACTTTAGCCAGCATCGCAAACACTTTAGCCAGCATTGCAAACACTTTAGCAGGCATTGCAAACACTTTAGCCAGCATTGCAAACACTTTAGCCAGCATTGCAAACATTTTAGCCAGCACTGCAAACACTTTAGCCAGCATTGCAAACACTTTAGCTAGCATTGCAAACACTTTAGCCAGCATTGCAAATACTTTAGCCAGCATTGCAAACACGTTGGCCAGCATTGCAAACACTTTAGCAGGCATTGCAAACACTTTAGTCAGCATTGCAAACACTTTAGCCAGCATCGCAAACACTTTAGCCAGCATCGCAAACACTTTAGCCAGCATCGCAAACACATTAGCCAGCATTGCAAACACTTTAGCCAGCATTGCAAACACTTTAGCCAGCATCGCAAACACTTTAGCCAGCATTGCAAACACTTTAGCCAGCATTGCAAACACGTTAGCCAGCATTGCAAACACTTTAGCCAGCATTGCAAACACTTTATCCAGCATTGCAAACACTTCAACCAGCATTGCAAACACTTTAGCCAGCATTGCAAACACTTTAGCCAGCATTGCAAACACTTTAGACAGCATCGCAAACACTTTAGCCAGCATTCAAACACTTTAGCCAGCATTGCAAACACTTTAGCCAGCATTGCAAACACCTTAGCCAGCATTGCAAACACCTTAGCCAGCATTGCAAACACTTTAGCCAGCATTGCAAACACTTTCGCCAGCATTGCAAACACTTCAGCCAGCATTGCAAACACTTCAGCCAGCATTGCAAACACTTTGGCCAGCATTGCAAACACTTTGGCCAGCATTGCAAACACTTTAGCCAGCATTGCAAACACTTTAGCCAGCATTGCAAACACTTCAGTCAACATTGCAAACACTTTCTCCAGCATTACAAACACTTTAGCCAGCATTACAAACACTTTCTCCAGCATTGCAAACAATTTAGCCAGCATAACACACATTTTATCGAGCATCGCACACACTTTAGCCAGCATTGCAAACACTTTAGCCAGCATCGCAAACACTTTAGCCAGCATCGCAAACACTTTGGCAAGCATTGCAAACACTTTAGCCAGCATTGCAAACACTTTGGACAGCATTGCAAACACTTTAGCCAGCATTGCAAACACTTTGGACAGCATTGCAAACACTTTAGCCAGCATTGGAAACACTTTGGCCAGCATTGCAAACACTTTATCCAGCATTGCAAACACTTTATCCAGCATTGCAAACACTTTAGCCAGCACTGCAAACACTTTGGCCAGCATTGCAAACACTTTAGCCAGCATTGGAAACACATTAGCCAGCATTACAAAAACACTTTGGGCCAGCATTGCAAACACTTTAGCCAGCGTTGCAAACAGTTTTGCCAGCATTGCAAACACTTTAGCCAGCATTGCAAATACTTTTGCCAGCATTGCAAACACTTTAGCCAGCATTGCAAACACTTTAGCCAGCATTGCAAACACTTCAGCCAGCATTGCAAACACATTAGCCAGCATCGCAAACACTTTAGCCAGCATTTCAAACACTTTAGCCAGCATCGGAAACACATTAGCCAGCATTGCAAACACTTTAACCAGCATTGCAAACACTTTAGCCAGCATTGCAAACACATTAGCCAGCATTGCAAACACTTTAGCCAGCATTGCAAACACTTTAGCCAGCATTGCAAACACTTTAGCCAGCATTGCAAACACTTTAGCCAGCATTGCAAACACTTTAGCCAGCATTGCAAACACTTTAGCCAGCATTGCAAACACTTTAGCCAGCATTGCAAACACTTTAGCCAGCATTGCAAACACTTTAGCCAGCATTGCAAACACCTTAGCCAGCATTGCAAACACTTTAGCCAGCATTGCAAACACTTTAGCCAGCATTGCAAACACTTTAGCCAGCATTGCAAACACTTTAGCCAGCATTGCAAACACTTTAGCCAGCATTGCAAACAATTTAGCCAGCATTGCAAACACTTTGGCGAGCATTGCAAACACTTTAGCCAGCATTGCAAACACTTTAGCCAGCATTGCAAACACTTTAGCCAAACTAACAAATCCGCCAAACAAACACATCCACCAAACTAACACATACGCCAAACTAACACATCCGCCAAACAAACACATCCGCTAAACTAACACATGCGCCAAACAAACACATCCGCCAAACAAACACATGCGCCAAACAAACATCCGCAAAACTAACAAATCTGCCAAACGAACACATCCGCGAAAGTAACACATCCGCCAAACTAACACATGCGCCAAACAAACACATCCGCCAAACTAACACATCCGCCAAACTAACACATCCGCCAAACAAACACATGCGCCAAACAAACACATGCGCCAAACAAACACATCCGCCAAACTAACACATCCGCCAAACTAACACATCCGCCAAAGTAACACATCCGCCAAAGTAACACATCCGCCAAAGTAACACATCCGCCAAAGTAACACATCCGCCAAACTAACAAATCTGCCAAACGAACACATCCGCGAAAGTAACACATCCGCCAAACTAACACATGCGCCAAACAAACACATCCGCCAAACTAACACATCCGCCAAACTAACACATCCGCCAAACAAACACATCCGCCAAACAAACACATGCGCCAAACAAACACATCCGCCAAACTAACACATCCGCCAAACTAACACATCCGCCAAAGTAACACATCCGCCAAAGTAACACATCCGCCAAAGTAACACATCCGCCAAAGTAACACATCCGCCAAACTAACACATCCGCCAAACAAACACATCCGCCAAACTAACACATCCGCCAAACAAACACATGCACCAAACAAACACATCCGCCAAACTAACACATACGCCAAACTAACACATCCGCCAAACTAACACATCCGCCAAACTAACACATCCGCCAAACTAACACATCCGCCAAACAAACACATGCGCCAAACAAACACATCCGCCAAACTAACACATCCGCCAAACAAACACATCCGCCAAACAAACACATCCGCCAAACAAACACATCCGCCAAACAAACACATCCGCCAAACAAGCACATCCGCCAAACTAACACATCCGCCAAACAAACACATGCACCAAACAAACACATCCGCCAAACTAACACATCCGCCAAACTAACACATCCGCCAAACTAACACATCCGCCAAACTAACACATCCGCCAAACTAACACATCCGCCAAACAAACACATGCGCCAAACAAACACATCCGCCAAACTAACACATCCGCCAAACAAACACATCCGCCAAACAAACACATCCGCCAAACAAACACATCCGCCAAACAAACACATCCGCCAAACAAGCACATCCGCCAAACTAACACATGCGCCAAACAAACACATCCGCCAAACAAACACATGCGCCAAACAAACACATCCGCCAAACTAACACATACGCCAAACTAACACATCCGCCAAACAAACACATCCGCCAAACAAACACATCCGCCAAACTAACACATCCGCCAAACTAACACATCCGCCAAACAAACACATGCGCCAAACAAACACATCCGCCAAACTAACACATCCGCCAAACAAACACATCCGCCAAACAAACACATCCGCCAAACAAACACATCCGCCAAACAAGCACATCCGCCAAACTAACACATGCACCAAACAAACACATCCGCCAAACAAACACATGCGCCAAACAAGCACCTCCGCCAAACAAACACATCCGCCAAAAAAACACATGCGCCAAACAAACACATCTGCCAAACTAACACATCCACCAAACAAACACATGCGCCAAACAAACACATCCGCCAAACAAACACATGCACCAAACAAACACATCCACCAAACTAACACATACGCCAAACTAACACATCCGCCAAACAAACACATCCGCCAAACTAACACATCCGCCAAACTAACACATCCGCCAAACAAACACATGCGCCAAACAAACACATCCGCCAAACTAACACATCCGCCAAACAAACACATCCGCCAAACAAACACATCCGCCAAACAAACACATCCGCCAAACAAGCACATCCGCCAAACAAGCACATCCGCCAAACTAACACATCCGCCAAACTAACACATGCGCCAAACAAACACATCCGCCAAACAAACACATGCGCCAAACAAGCACCTCCGCCAAACAAACACATCCGCCAAAAAAACACATGCGCCAAACAAACACATCTGCCAAACTAACACATCCACCAAACAAACACATGCGCCAAAGAAACACATCTGCCAAACTAACACATCCACCAAACAAACACACCGCCAAACAAACACATCCGCCAAACTAACGCATGCGCCAAACAAACGCATCCGCCAAACAAACACATCCTCCAAACAAACCCACGCGCCAAACTAACACATCCGCCAAACTAACACATCCGCCAAACAAACACATCCGCCAAACTAACACATCCGCCAAACAAACACAGCCGCCAAACAAACACATGCGCCAAACAAACACATCCGCCAAACAAACACATCCGCCAAACAAACACATCCGCCAAACTAACACATCCGCCAAACAAACACATCCGCCAAACAAACACATCCGCCAAACAAACACATCCGCCAAACAAACACATCCGCCAAACTAACACATCCGCCAAACTAACACATGCGCCAAACAAACACATCCGCCAAACAAACACATCCGCCAAACAAACACATCCGCCAAACAAACACATCCGCCAAACAAACACATCCGCCAAACTAACACATGCGCCAAACAAACACATGCGCCAAACAAACACATGCGCCAAACAAACACATCCGCCAAACAAACACATGCACCAAACAAACACATCCGCCAAACTAACACATACGCCAAACAAACACATCCGCCAAACAAACACATCCGCCAAACAAACACATCCGCCAAACTAACACATCCGCCAAACAAACACATCCGCCAAACTAACACATCCGCCAAACTAACACATCCGCCAAACAAACACATCCGCCAAACAAACACATGCGCCAAACAAACACATCCGCCAAACAAACACATCCGCCAAACAAACACATCCGCCAAACAAACACATCCGCCAAACAAACACATCCGCCAAACAAACACATCCGCCAAACAAGCACATCCGCCAAACTAACACATGCGCCAAACAAACACATCCGCCAAACAAACACATGCGCCAAACAAGCACCTCCGCCAAACAAACACATCCGCCAAAAAAACACATGCGCCAAACAAACACATCTGCCAAACTAACACATCCGCCAAACAAACACATCCGCCAAACAAACACATCCGCCAAACAAACACATCCGCCAAACAAACACATCCGCCAAACTAACACATGCGCCAAACAAACACATGCGCCAAACAAACACATGCGCCAAACAAACACATCCGCCAAACAAACACATGCACCAAACAAACACATCCGCCAAACTAACACATACGCCAAACAAACACATCCGCCAAACAAACACATCCGCCAAACAAACACATCCGCCAAACTAACACATCCGCCAAACAAACACATCCGCCAAACTAACACATCCGCCAAACTAACACATGCGCCAAACAAACACATGCGCCAAACAAACACATGCGCCAAACAAACACATCCGCCAAACAAACACATCCGCCAAACTAACACATACGCCAAACAAACACATCCGCCAAACAAACACATCCGCCAAACAAACACATCCGCCAAACTAACACATCCGCCAAACAAACACATCCGCCAAACTAACACATCCGCCAAACTAACACATCCGCCAAACTAACACATCCGCCAAACAAACACATCCGCCAAACAAACACATGCGCCAAACAAACACATCCGCCAAACTAACACATCCGCCAAACAAACACATCCGCCAAACAAACACATCCGCCAAACAAACACATCCGCCAAACAAACACATCCGCCAAACAAGCACATCCGCCAAACTAACACATGCGCCAAACAAACACATCCGCCAAACAAACACATGCGCCAAACAAGCACCTCCGCCAAACAAACACATCCGCCAAAAAAACACATGCGCCAAACAAACACATCTGCCAAACTAACACATCCACCAAACAAACACATGCGCCAAAGAAACACATCTGCCAAACTAACACATCCACCAAACAAACACACCGCCAAACAAACACATCCGCCAAACTAACACATGCGCCAAACAAACGCATCCGCCAAACAAACACATCCTCCAAACAAACCCACGCGCCAAACTAACACATCCGCCAAACTAACACATCCGCCAAACAAACACATCCGCCAAACTAACACATCCGCCAAACAAACACAGCCGCCAAACAAACACATGCGCCAAACAAACACATCCGCCAAACAAACACATCCGCCAAACAAACACATCCGCCAAACTAACACATCCGCCAAACAAACACATCCGCCAAACAAACACATCCGCCAAACAAACACATCCGCCAAACTAACACATCCGCCAAACTAACACATGTGCCAAACAAACACATGCGCCAAACAAACACATGCGCCAAACAAACACATCCGCCAAACAAACACATCAAAACATCAAACACATCAAACACATCTGCGCCAACTAACACATGCGCCAAACTAACACATGCGCCAAACAAACACATGCGCCAAACAAGCACCTCCGCCAAACAAACACATCCGCCAAAAAAACACATGCGCCAAACAAACACATGCGCCAAACAAACACATCCGCCAAACTAACACATGCGCCAAACAAACGCATCCGCCAAACAAACACATCCTCCAAACAAACCCACGCGCCAAACTAACACATCCGCCAAACTAACACATCCGCCAAACTAACACATCCGCCAAACTAACACATCCGCGAAACAAACACATCCGCCAAACTAACACATCCGCCAAACAAACACATCCGCCAAACTAACACATCCGCCAAACTAACACATCCGCCAAACTAACACATCCGCCAAACAAACACATCCGCCAAACAAACACATGCGCCAAACTAACACATCCACCAAACAAACACACCGCCAAACAAACACATCCGCCAAACTAACACATGCGCCAAACAAACACATCTGCCAAACTAACACATCCACCAAACAAACACACCGCCAAACAAACACATCCGCCAAACTAACACATGCGCCAAACAAACACATCCGCCAAACAAACACATCCTCCAAACAAACCCACAAGCCAAACTAACACATCCGCCAAACTAACACATCCTCCAAACTAACACATCCGCCAAACTAACACATCCGCCAAACTAACACATCCGCCAAACTCACACATCCGCCAAACAAACACATCCGCCAAACAAACATCCGCCAAACTAACACATCCGCCAAACAAACACATGCACCAAACACATCCGCCGAACTAACACATCCGCCGAACAAACACATCCGCCGAACTAACACACATCCGCCGAACTAACACATCCGCCGAACAAACACATGCGCCAAACTAACACATCCGCCAAACAAACACATCCGCCAAACAAACACATGCGCCAAACAAACACATGCGCCAAACTAGCACATGCGCCAAACTAGCACATGCGCCAAACGAACACATCCGCCAAACGAACACATCCGCCAAACGAACACATCCGCCGAACAAACACATGCGCCAAACTAACACATCCGCCAAACAAACACATCCGCCAAACAAACACATCCGCCAAACAAACACATGCGCCAAACAAACACATGCGCCAAACTAGCACATGCGCCAAACTAGCACATGCGCCAAACGAACACATCCGCCAAACGAACACATCCGCCAAACGAACACATGCGCCAAACGAACACATCCGCCAAACGAACACATCCGCCAAACAAACACATCCGCCAAACAAACCCACGCGCCAAACAAACACATCCGCCAAACAAATACATCCGCCAAAAAAAACATCCGCCAAAAAAAACACATCCGCCAAAAAAACATATCCGCCAAACTAACACATCCGCCAAACAAACACATGCGCCAAACTAACACATCCGCCAAACAAACACATCCGCCAAACAAACACATCCGCCAAACAAGCACATCCGCCAAACAAGCACATCCGCCAAACAAGCACATCCGCCAAACTAACACATCCGCCAAACTAACACATCCGCCAATCAAACACATGCGCCAAACTAACACATGTGCCAAACAAACACATCCGCCAAACAAACACATGCGTCAAACAAACACATCCGCCAAACAAACACATCCGCCAAACTAACACATCCGCCAAACTAACACATGCGCCAAACTAACACATCCGCCAAACAAACACATCCGCCAAACAAACACATCTGCCAAACAAACATGCACCAAACAAGCACATGCACCAAACAAACACAAGCGCCAAACAAACACATGCGCCAAACTAACTCATCCGCCACCTGTAGTTAAGAGGATACGTTTTTGCACCATGTTTGTGTATTAGTGATGTTGGCTAACTTCTTTGCTCTTTACTTCTTCTGGTTCCTTCTGATGACTTCAATGCAGTATTTTGTTTTCCGTTTCATTCGGATTGTACCATATCCTGATGCTGTATGGATTCTGCTTCCCTGCTGATGGACCTTTGGTCGCTTGTAACTGTTGCTGCGTTTTTGCCTGAGGAAGAAATGCTGAAATCTATCTATTCGGGTTCTTCCCAACATCTATGTTCCTTTCACATTTCTTTCTACTTTTTCATATTTCTCTCTATTCCTTCTAATTCCTCCTTCTTTTTATTTCTCTCTTTCTTTATCTATCTGTCTATGGAGAAGTGGATTCTTGCAGAAATTTTTCTGGAAGGCTAACTTGGCTGCACCTGGATGGGTTTGAGGGTCAAGGAGTAGCAGCTGAAACCTGAATCCTGAATCCAGGTTCCTCCTGACGACTCCATCTTTACTCTTTACTTCTTCTGGTTCCTTCTGATGACTCCAATGCAGTATTTGGTTTTCCGTTTCATTCCAAGCAGACAGAAACTGACCCAGAGAGAACAGAGCAGAAAGAGGATGGGTAAGCGCAGCAGAGCAGGGTTGTAGGACACATGCACTGATGCCATCTGGGCCTGTCAGAGAATCCGAGTTTAGGTTTGCCAGAAACCTCTCCACCTTCTCAGATGAGAAAGAGTATCTAGAAGCAGCTGGATACAAGATGGTAGGGTCAGTACATAGAGAGTGAGGGGTTTGGGTACACAAAGTTTGCAAGCAAATACAGAATTGGGCATTCGGCCTTCTCACGAGCAGTCAGCTGTGATGCCATTTGAAGTGAGGGAAGGGGTGGAGGGGGAAGCATACACCAGATACCGACTTGACAAGACACCACTAAGTCTTGGATGAAGAGGACAGGCTTGAGAACTCAGCCTTGAAGTTGTACAGATGTTGTTTTCTGGGTTTCCTGGGAGTGGACACACTTGTTCAGGGCTTTGTGGAATGATCTGAGGTTGCCTTCGGTCGGATTTCGATAAGGCAAACTCTTTGAAGGTAACTGCCTCATACAGGATACCGTGTCCCAGCGGTGAGAGGATGAGTATGATAACTGCAGACGAGATGGTATAAATCTACAAAGCTCAATCCAGAATCGCCCATAATTATTGACTCCAGTGCATCAGGGTAGATTTTAAAAGTTTGCTCAAAATTTTACCAACAATAAAAATACATATTTATTTGGGGTTAGAGGCTCACACTCCAAAGATGTGCAGTGGGTTTAACCTGTTAAGAAATGTTTCTCATCTCAAACCAATGTGGTCACCAGTCCGTCGCAGTCTACTCGACTGGAGGTGCAGGAATTTGTAATTTGTTTTGGGTGGCGCCAATAACTCACCGATTCTTCACAAAGGACATCGCCTGTCTATCATCGACCAGTGCTGCCAGAGTTTGCACACCTCAAGGTTACCTGGCAGCCCATTCAAAGATTTACGCACAGTTGATACAATTTTGAGCACTGACATACCGACAACTCATTACACAGGTGTTGAGCAGAAGGGAAACTCAGTTTATTAACACATACAAGGTACAATGTACAAATCCCTCAAAGTTCACAAGCAAATAAAAACAAACAAACAAATAAACACAACAACCAAAAAAAAAAGCTTTGCAATTAAACTTTGGAATCCACACCAAAAAACTAGGGTGCTCCATCAACTATTTTGAAGTTTCAGAATGACATTCATAAATACAAAACTTTGAAACTTTCCACGCAATTCAATTATGTACAATCTCAAGACTTATTCATTCTTTCCGATGGGAAATTGCGACATTTAACAACTTTCAATCTATTGCAAGAAAAACGTGAAATTCGTGCTAGAAAAATGTGAAATTCGTGCTAGAAAACCTATCCATCCTATCCAACCTTTACCAGTGAAAGTGTAAATTGTGACGTTAACAAGGCGAACACAAAAAGCCCAAACATTTCTGAATTCCAAATCGGAATCGAGCCCTTAATTCAGCATTGTTTTTCGTCATCGAGGTGACCGTCACTTTGACTACCACATATTTCGCTATCCAGGTGACCCGTGGAAATGGAAGATGCAGTGACCAATCATCGGTCAGCCCAACACTCGCAAAAGACTGCAAAGCTTGCAAAAGAAGGCAGTCAGACAGTCTCAGGATATTACAGGTTAGGCCAAAGGTCAGGGTTAGCACTTATTCAGAGGAATTCACCCCCACTCGGTCCTCATCTGCCAAAGGGCATGCGAGGTAAACAGGCAAAGCACACATTCATGTCTGCATTTGAGTGGCGACACCTGGGCTCGCGGGCCTCCAGAAAGCTAGGCGTACTGGCCAGTGCACAGTGCATAACTACCGAACATGGCATGGCAGTCAACAAACGGTCAAATTCAAAACTCGGTCAAACAACTCACTTTCTTTAGAACAAACTCTCCCACGTTCACATATCCTCAGCACTCCTGCGAAAAATCTGCTGGGATAAACCGATGTGCCGGCCTACAATGGTTAAAAAAATGGTCTCGTTTACATGTGGTAAGCTGGGAAATAAATCAGATCACCATGGGAAGGGTTATTAAACACCTATCATTCCCAAAGTTATACCTGCCACCACGGATAATGTGATGCTACCACCAAATTAGCTTAAGCTCGTTCAGATTGTAGCAAGCAAGCTTACCGAACCATTAGTCCAATGCGTAGGTGGATGTGGACGGTGTGTGATCATTTGGTTTTGGTTCATAAGAGCTCAAAATTATTTGCTTCAATGAGTATTAACGCACACGACATTGAAAATAGCCTTTAAAAATCTTTATAAGCCGATGACGTTTTCTAGATCATTAAAAAGGTCACTTATACCCTCTCCAGCATCAAGGCCCCAAAGGTAATCTTGCACCAGTGGTGGAGAGAAAGAAAAGAGGCCGCCTGGTGAACATTGCAGGGACGATGTTGGTAGGGGAGATCTTGAGGGTGAAATGTGCTGTGGTGGAGAGTGTAGTGGTGAGGAGGGCAGAGGTGATGAGGGCAGAGGTGAAGACCCCATGGGTGAACTCAAAGGTGAGATTTCTCCAGGCTCACACCCAATGAACGCTGCACGCAGATCCCGCCGTACACCATCTGCATGCAGGCACACATTACATATGTAGTGCATTATTACATTACAGATCTACACATTACATATGCAGCACATTATTACATTACAGATCTACACATTACATATGTAGCGCATTATTACTTTACAGATCTACGCATTACATATGTAGCGCATTATTACATTACAGATCTACGCATTACATATGTATCGCATTATTACATTACAGATCTACGCATTACATATGCAGCATAGCGCATTATTACATTACAGATCTACGCATTACATATGTAGCGCATTATTACATTACAGATCTATGCATTACATATGTAGTGCATTATTACATTACAGATCTACGCATTACATATGTAGCGCTTTATTACATTACAGATCTATGCATTACATATGAAGCGCATTATTACATTACAGATCTACGCATTACATATGTAGCGCATAATTACATTACAGATCTAAGCATTACACATGTAGCGCATTATTACATTACAGATCTACGCATTACATATGTAGCGCATTTTTACATAACAGATCTACGCATTACATATATATAATGAAAAAAATAACCACCTTTAGAGGCCATTTTTCCCCGCAAAGCGGGGGTTGGCCTTTTTCGGGAACCGTGGTTGTTGTTCTTTTTTAGGTCCCCTTTTTGAAGCAATGTTTTACGGCCGGATGCCCTTCCTGACGCCAACCCTTTTTGCCGCCTTTAACGACAAACAGGGAATTACCAGTGAACTGGTACTCAATTAGCCGACCTCGGAAGGATGACAGGCTGAGTCAACCCCCCTGGCGTTAATTCAGCGATCGACCGGGATTCAAACCCAGGATCCTAGGATCCTAAGCCGGCACCCTAGCCGCTAGCCCAACACCAGGTCTACGCATTACATATGTAGCGCATTATTACATTACAGATCTACGCATTACATATGTAGCGCTTTATTACATTACAGATCTATGCATGACATATACAACAACAAAACAACATGCATTTTAAAGGCCATTTTCCCTGCTAGAGCGGGGGTTAGCCTTGCGGTCCCCATGACAATCTTCTCCATTTAGCCCTATTTTCTGCATCTCTCCTTGTTAACCCCCTTGCCCGCATTTCTTCTTCCACGATCTTTAGCCAAGTCTTTCTCGGTCTTCCCCGTCCTCTGCTTCCTTCTACATTCATTTCCACCACTCTTCTCAACCAGTCACTTTCATCCTTCCTCAACACATGACCAAACCATCTCAACCTGTTCCTCTTCACAGCATCAATCACAGGCTCTATTCCAATCATCTTTCGCAATTCATCATTTGTCTTCCTCTCTCTCAACGATACTCCGCACATCCGTCGAACCATTCGCATTTCCACCCTTTCCAACCTTCATTGCTGCTCTACGTTCATTACCCATGTCTCGCTCCCATAAATCATAACACTTCTCACACATGCAGCATACACCTTTCCCTTCAGCTTCAACGACACTCCCCTCATCATCAGCACGCCACTCAGTTCCCGAAACTTCTTCCATGAACATCTCACTCGAGCAACCGTTGCCGACTCTGATCCACCTGCTCCATTCAGCATGTCTCCGAGGTAGCAAAATGTTTTCACACCTTCCAGCTTCACGCCGTCTCCCAGATCCAACTCAACATTTCCTCCATCTGCAGCTCCCTCTGTGCACACCTTACATTTGAATGTAGCTGCCACACTGGTTAATGACCCTCTCAAACCACTACATTTTTGATGAACCCACTCAGCGCACATTGTATATTGAATGGAGTTCACTCCGACACCCTTCCTACACACAGCACAGGGCCACGAACCCAGTTCTTTCCACCTCACCACATGCTTTACCACTTGCCATCACCTTCGTCTTTCCGATATTCACCTTCAGACCTTTGTCTCCATACATTCCTTCCACGTGTTCATCTTTTCCTTCAGTCCATCCATACTTTCCGCAATCAACACCAGATCATCTGCATACAACAACTCCCACGGTAAACCCTCCTTTACGTTCTGAGCCAGCACCTCCATCACAGCTACAAATAGTAGTGGACTTAGTACCGACCCCTGATACACTCCCACCTTCACCTCAAACTCACCACTGTTCCCGTCCTTCGTCCCTACAGCTGTGCGCACTCTTTTGTACATTGCCATCACTACTCTGATCAACCATTCCTCCACTCCTAACTTCCTCAATGCCCATGTCAATACTTTGCGTGGTACCCTATCGAATGCTTTCTCCAGATCAACAAACCCAAGAAACAACTTCTTCCTCTTCTCCATGTACTTCTCCTGCAACTGCCTCACAATGAAAAGCGCGTCTGTCGTTCCTCTTCCTGGCATGAATCCAAACTGCATTTCGTCGATCTTCACTTTCTTCCTTATCCTCCTCTCCAACACCCTTTCCAATACCTTCATTCCATGCTCCAATAACTTTATCGCTCGGTACGAGCCACACTCCAGAGGGTCACCTTTCCCCTTGTATAGAGGGACGAGGGTACTCAGTTCCCAATCCACTGGAATGCGGCGTTCTTTCACCACCAGATTACAGATCTCTGTCATTCTCTTCACACCCCAACTTCCTGCTGCCTTCAACATATCTCCCACAACTCCCGTCGGTCCTCCCGCTTTTCTACCCTTCATTGCTTTTATCGCTTCCTCAACTTCCTTCTCAGTTATCTTCTCTGCCGGTCCTAAAACTGGTTTACTCTCTATGTTGCCATCCCATTCATTCTCTGTATTCAACAACATTTCCATATATCTTTTCCATCTTCCTTTAATTCCATCTGGGTCGACAACGATTTGTCCCACTTCATCCTTCAAGCAACTCACCCCAATCACATCACACCTCTCTTTAGCTATCTGCTTTGCAATCCTGAATACTGCTTTCTGACCCTCTTCCGAATCCAAGCGTTCTCCGAACATTTTCCTACATGCCTCCTGCGCCTTTGCTACCTCTTTCTTTGCAGCCTTCCTGGCTGCCTTATAACTTTCATGCTCTGCTGTTTCTGCTCCCGTAACCTTCGCCTTCTGCCACTCCTTGAACTTCTTCCTCTTCTCGTCAATCCTCTTTCCAACTTCATCATCCCACCACCATGTTTCCGAGTGCCTCGGTGGTCCTTTTGTCCATCCACATACCTCACCAACGGCTCCCAACAGATTAGCTTTCATCGACATCCAACCACTTTCAAGCTCAACCACATCATCCTCGACCCTACTCAGCCTCTCTTTTAATGCCTCCCTTACTGTCACCTCTTTCAACCTCCACATCTTCATTCTCGGTTGGTACTTCACCCGCCGAGCTCTCCTTGCACCTTTCACCCTTACGTCGCAGACAACCAAGTGGTGCTGTGAAACAGCCTCCTCCCCCGGGATCACCTTTGTGTCCCGGAGGTGCTCCCTATCTCGCCTACGCACCATCAGGTAGTCAACGGTTGTCGTCGACCCACCTGACGTGTATGTAACAAGCTTAGTATCCTCTTTCTGGAACTGAGTATTACAAATCAACAAATCAGCTCCATCAGCAAACTCCAAAATCCTTTCACCTTCTCCATTTCTCACACCATATCCGTAACCCCCATGAACTCCGTCAAAACCATCCATACTCCTTCCCACATGTCCATTTAGGTCTCCTCCTACCACAACAGCTTCCTCATCTTTCACGTTTTCCATCAGCTTCTCTATCGCACACCAGAACTTGTCCTTCTCTTCATCGCTTCGACCAACCTGCGGAGCATATCCCGAGATGACGTTCACCAAGAGCTTTCCAATCATCATTTTCACCATCATCAACCTATCACTCACTCTCATCACACTCACCACACTGTCTACAAACTCCTCAGAAAACAGGACACCAACACCATTCACGCCTTCCAGGCACCCTTGCCACACAAACTTGTATTTCTGTCCCTGCCTACCCTTCACCATTCTCACACCACTTCCCTTCCATCTCGTCTCTTGCACACAACATATGTGCACTCTTCTTCTGACCAATACTTCCACCACTTCTCCTGATCTCCCTGTCATTGTCCCTACATTCCATGTCCCAAACCTCAGAAACCGATCTCCACTTCGGGCTGTACCCTGCCCATATGTACTTGTAATTGTCATGGTTCCCTTTTTGAGGCAATATGCATTACATATGGAGTGCATTATTACATTACAGATCTACGCATTACATATGTAGCGCATAATTACATTACAGATCTATGCATTACATATGTAGCGCATTATTACATTCCAGATCTACGCATTACATATGAAGTGCTTTATTACATTACAGATCTACACATTACATATGTAGCGCATTATTAAATTACAGATCTACGCATTACATATGTAGCGCATTATTACATTACAGATCTACGCATGACATATGTAGCGCATTATTACATTACAGAGCTACACATTACATATGTAGCGCATTATTGCATTGCAGAGCTTAAACTACAGATCTATGCATTACATATGCAGCGCATTACTACATTACAGATCTACACATTACATATGCAGAACATTATTACATTACAGATCTACGCATTACATATGTGGCGCATTATTACATTACAGAGCTACGCATTACTTATGTAGCGCATTATTACATTACAGATCTACACATTACATATGCAGAGCATTATTAGATTACAGATCTACGCATTACATATGTATCGCATTATTACATTACAGATCTACGCATTACATATGTAGCGTAGCGCATTATTACATTACAGATCTACGCATTACATATGGAGCGCATTATTACATTACAGATCTAAGCATTACACATGTAGCGCATTATTACATTACAGATCTACGCATTACATATGAAGCGCATTATTACATTATAGATCTACGCATTACATATGTAGCGCATTATTACATTACAGATCTTCACATTACATATGTAGCGCATTATTATATTACAGAGCTACACATTACATATGTAGCGCATTATTGCATTGCAGAACTTAAATTGCAGATCTACGCATTACATATGTCGCGCATTATTACATTACAGACCTTCACATTACATATGCAGAGCATTATTACATTACAGATCTACGCGTTACATATGTATCGCATTATTACATTACAGATCTTCACATTACATATGTAGCGCATTATTACATTACAGGTCTACGCATTACATATGTAGCGCTTTATTACATTACAGATCTATGCATTACATATGTAGTGCATAATTACATTACAGATCTACGCATTACATATGTAGCGCATTATTACATTACAGATCTACGCATTACATATTTTAAAAAAAACAAAAAAAAAAACACCTTTAGAGGCCATTTTTCCCCGCAAAGCGGGGGTTGGCCTTTTTCAGGCACCGTGGTTGTTATTGTTTTTGTTGGTCCCCTTTTTGAAGCAATGTTTTATGGCCGGATGCCCTTCCTGCCGCCAACCCTGTTTGTCGCCTTTTACGACAAACAGGGCATTACCAGTGAGCTGGTACTCAATTAGCCGACCTCGGAAGGATGACAGGCTGAGTCAACCCCCCTGGCGTTAATTCAGCGATCGACCGGGATTCAAACCCAGGATCCCAGGATCCTAAGCTGGCACCCTAGCCGCTAAGCCAACACCAGGCTACATATGAAGCGCATAATTACAAAACAGATCTATGCTTTACATATGTAGCGCATTATTACATTCCAAATCTACGCATTACATATGTAATGTAGCGCTTTATTACATTACAGATCTACACATTACATATGTAGCGCATTATTGCATTGCAGAGCATAAATTACAGATCTACGCATTACATACAGTCACGTGAAAAAGTAAGTACACCCCATGTAAAGTTCAGACTTTTTCAACATATTTTAACATGCAGCTATTTGATCTTCATTTCAACAATATTGATAGATAAAGGTGACATAATATAACAAATATCATGAAACATTTACATTTTGTCGTCCATTGTATAATTTAAATAAACATAAATGCAAATTTAGCATGTGGAAAAAGCAAGTTCACCCTTGGCTCTAATAGGTGGTATTGCCCCCTTTGGCAGAAACAACCTCAAGTAGGCGTTTCTTATAACTGTCTACCAGTCTCTGACATCGACAAGGAGAAATTTTTGCCCACTCCTCCATGCAGAATTCTTTCAGCTGTGCAATGTTTGAGGGGTTTCTTGCATGCACAGCTCGTTTCAAATCCCCCCACAACATCTCGATGGGATTTAGATCCGGGCTTTGACTTGGCCACTCCAGAACCCTCCTTTTTTTTCTTTTCAGCCATTCCTTGGTGGATTTACTGGTATGTTTAGGGTCATTGTCATGTTGTAAGGTCCACCTTCGGTTGAGCTTCAACTTTTTGACAGATGGCCTCACATTATCCTCATGCACCCTCTGGTACAATGAAGAATTCGTAGTGGATTCTATGATGGTGAGCTGCCCAGGCCCTGATGCAGCAAAGCTGCCCCAAACCATAATATTTCCACCACCATGCTTCACAGTTGGTATCAGGTTCTTGTGGTCAAATGCTGTCTTTGGTTTTCGCCAAACATGTCTTCTGGTACTGTGGCCAAATAGCTCTACCTTTGACCCATCTGTCCGGAGCACATTGTTCCAGAAGTGCTGGTCTTTGCCTAGGTGTTCATTGGTAAACTTTAGTCTTGCCCTGATGTTCTTTCTGGACATCAAAGGTTTCCTCCTGGCACACCTCCCATGCAGATCAAATTTGTGCAGCCTCTTTCTAATGGTAGACTGGTGCACTTTGACATCAACAGTGGCAAGAGCTACCTGAAGGTCCCGTGATGACATTCTCGGGTTCTGAGAGACTTCTTTCAGCATCTTGCGGTCTGCTCTCGGGCTGAACTTGCTGGGGCGGCCTGGCCTGAACAAGTTGGCAGTTGTTTGGAATCTTCTCCACTTGTAGATGATCTTCCGGACAGTCGAATGATTGATTTCAAATTGTTTGGAGATCTTTTTAAATCTCTTCCCAGACTCGTAGGCATCTATATCCTTCTTTCTGAAGGCCTCAGAGAGCTCTTTTGATCTCGGCATGGTGACGCCGCACACTTCAACAACAAAGTGCAAACCAAACTAAATGTCTGAGGTTTAAATAAGACAGGTTCCTCCGAGATCCTCTCTAACGATGTTCTAATCATTTGCACCTGAGCTGGTGCACCTGATTCTAATTTTAGGTATTTGAAGTAGTGATAAATGTTGGGGTGTACTTACTTTTTCCACATGTGAAATTTGCATTTATGTTTATTTAAATTATACAATGGACTACAAAATGTAAATGTTTCATAATATTTGTTATATTATATCACCTTTATCTATCAATATTGTTGAAATGAAGATCAAATAGCTGTATGTTGTAATATGTTGAAAAAGTCAAAACTTTACATGGGGTGTACTTACTTTTTCACATGACTGTATGTAGCGCATTATTACATTACAGATCTACACATTACATGTGCAGCACATTATTACATTACAGATCTACGCATTACATATGTGGCGCATTATGACATTACAGAGCTACTCATTACTTATGCAGCACATTATTACATTACAGAGCTACACATTACATATGTAGCGCATTATGACATTACAGATCTACGCATTACATATGTAGCGCATTATTACATTGCAGATCTACGCATTACATATGAAGCGCATTATTACATTAAAGAGCTGCGCATTAAATATGTAGCGCATTATTACATTACAGATTGACACATTACATATGTAGCGCATTATTACATTACAGATCTACGCTTTACATATGTGGCGCATTATTACATTACAAATCTATGCATTACATATGTAGCACATTATTACATTACAGATCTATGCATTACATATGTAGCACATTATTACATTACAGATCTATGCATTACATATGTATCGCATTATTACATTACAGATCTACGCATTACATATGTAGCGTAGCGCATTATCACATTACAGATCTACGCATTACATATGTAGCGCATTATTACATTGCAGATCTACGCATTCCATATGTAGTGCATTATTACATTACAGATCTACGCATTACACGTGTAGCGCATTATTACATAACAGATCTACGCATTACATATGTATCGCATTATTACATTACAGATCTACGCATTACATATGTAGCGTAGCGCATTATCACATTACAGATCTACGCATTACATATGTAGCGCATTATTACATTACAGATCTACGCATTACACGTGTAGCGCATTATTACATAACAGATCTACCAAATTACACATGTAGCGCATTATTACATAACAGATCTACGTAATTACATATGTAGCGCATTATTACATTGCAGATCTACGCATTACATATGTAGCGCATTATTAAATTACAGATCTGCGCATTACATATGTCGCGCATTATTACATTACAGATCTACGCATTACATATGTAGCGCATTATTACATTGCAGAGCTACACATTACATATGTAGCGCATTATTACATTGCAGAGCTTAAATTACAGATCTACGCATTACATATGTAGCGCATTATTACATTACAGATCTACGCATTACATATGTAGCGCATTATTACATTACAGATCTACGCATTACATATGTAACACATTATTACATTACAGATCTACGCACTACATATGTAGCGCATTATTACATTACAGATCTACGCATTACATATGTAGCGCATTATTACATTACAGATCTACGCATTACATATGTAGTGCATTATTACATTACAGATCTACGCATTACACGTGTAGCGCATTATTACATTGTAGATCTACGAAATTACATATGTAGCGCATTATTACATTACAGATCTACGCATTACATATGTAGCGATTTATTACATTACAGATCTACGCATTACATATGTAGCGCATTATTACATTACAGATCTACGCATTACATATGTAGCGCATAATTACATTACAGATCTACGCATTACATATGTAGCGCATTATTAAATTACAGATCTACGCATTACATATGTAGCGCATTATTACATTACAGATCTACGCATTATATATGTAGCACGTTATTACATTACAGATCTACGCATTACATATGTAGCGCATTATTAAACTACAGATCTACGCATTACATATGCAGTGCATTATTACATTACAGAGCTACACATTACATATGTAGAGCATTATTACATTGCAGAGCTTAAATTACATATCTACACATTACATATGTAGCGCATTATTACATTACAGATCTACGCATTACATATGTAGCGCATTATTACATTACAGATCTACGCATTACATATGTTGCGCATTATTACATTACAGATCTACACATTACATATGTAGCACATTATTACATTACAGAGCTACACATTAAATATGTAGTGCATTATTACATTACAGATCTACACATTACATATGTAGCGCATTATTACATTTCAGATCTACGCATTACATATGTAGCGCATTATTACATTACAGATCTACACATTACATATGTAGCACATTATTACATTACAGAGCGACGCATTAAATATGTAGCGCATTATTACATTACAGATCTACGCTTTACATATGTAGCGGATTATTACATTACAGATCTACGCATTACATACAGTCACGTGAAAAAGTAAGTACACCCCATGTAAAGTTTTGACTTTTTCAACATATTTCAACATACAGCTATTTGATCTTCATTTCAACAATATTGATAGATAAAGGTGATATAATATAACAAATATCATGAAACATTTACATTTTGGAGTCCATTGTATAATTTAAATAAACATAAATGCAAATTTCGCATGTGGGAAAAGTAAGTACACCCTTGGCTCTAATAGGTGGTATTGCCCCCTTTGGCAGAAAGAAACTCAAGTAGGCGTTTCTTGTAACTGTCTACCAGTCTCTGACATCGACTGCGAGAAATTTTTGCCCACTCCTCCATGCAGAATTATTTCAGCTGTGCGATGTTTGAGGGGTTTCTTGCATGCACAGCTCGTTTCAAATCCCCCCACAACATCTCGATGGGATTTAGATCCGGGCTTTGACTTGGCCATTCCAGAACCCTCCATTTCTTTCTTTTCAGCCATTCCTTGGGTGGATTTACTGGTATGTTTAGGGTCATTGTCATGTTGTAAGGTCCACCTTCGGTTGAGCTTCAACTTTTCGACAGATGGCCTCACATTATCCTCATGCACCCTCTGGTACAATGAAGAATTCGTAGTGGATTCTATGATGGTGAGCTGCCCAGGCCCTAATGCAGCAAAGCTGCCCCAAACCATAATATTTCCACCACCATGCTTTACAGTTGGTATCAGGTTCTTGTGGTCAAATGCTGTCTTTGGTTTTCGCCAAACATGTCTTCTGGTACTGTGGCCAAATAGCTCTACCTTTGACTCATCTGTCCGGAGCACATTGTTCCAGAAGTGCTGGTCTTTGCCAAGGTGTTCATTGGCAAACTTTAGTCTTGCCCTGATGTTCTTTCTGGACATCAAAGGTTTCCTCCTGGCACACCTCCCATGCAGATCAAATTTGTGCAGCCTCTTTCTAATGGTAGACTCGTACACTTTGACATCAACAGTGGCAAGAGCTACCTGTAGGTCCCGTGATGACATTCTGGGGTTCTTAGAGACTTCTTTCAGCATTTTGCGGTCTACTCTCGGGCTGAACTTGCTGGGGCGGCCTGGCCTGAACAAGTTGGCAGTTGTTTGGAATCTTCTCCACTTGTAGATGATCTTCCGGACAGTCGAATGATTGATTTCAAATTGTTTGGAGATCTTTTTAAATGCCTTCCCAGACTCGTAGGCATCTATATCCTTCTTTCTGAAGGCCTCAGAGAGCTCTTTTGATCTAGGCATGGTGACGCCGCACACTTCAACAACAAAGTGCAAACCAAACTAAATGTCTGAGGTTTAAATAAGACAGGTTCCTCCAAGATCCTCTCTAACGATGTTCTAATCATTTGCACCTGAGCTGGTGCACCTGATTCTAATTTTAGGTATTTGAAGTAGTGATAAATGTTGGGGTGTACTTACTTTTTCCACATGTGAAATTTGCATTTATGTTTATTTAAATTATACAATGGACTACAAAATATATATGCATTGCAGATCTACAGATGTATATATATATATATATATATAATATATATATATATATTATATATATATATATATATATTGTGAGGTGTAGAGGTATATATATATATATGTATATATATATATATATATATATATATATATATATATATATATATATATATATATATATATATATATATATATATATATATGTATGTATGTATATATATATATATATATATATATATATATATATATATACACAAAGAATTAAGTTAACCACCCCTACACAACGAATTAAGGTAAGCACCCCCTAATATATATTCTTTGTGTATATGTATACATTGGCATATATTCTAAGGTATGTGAGATCAAATAATGATTGGTATGACATTAGCAATTATCCATTGATGAAATGCAGATACACAGGGTCTATGAGACGTAGGGTTGAGTCAGTGATCCGATCACGTGGGTCCTACACACGTTATTGACGCAAAGATCGCTAGAGGTCTTCTCAGAACAATGACTGTACGTTAGAAAACATAAACGTCATCCACACTGTCTGTGATGGACCTATAGCTCCATACTTAAATTGAGGTGCAAATATGCCTAAAATTCCCAAAAAATTTCACCTTAAATTATTCAGAATAAAATATTGAAAACGGCATGATTGTTATGTTTTTATGTGACCATAATATCACTTCTCCAGAAAATATAGCAATATCATGGGTATATTACACTGTTTTGACGACAACAAACTTGTAATGTGCGAGGTTGTAAAAAAACGGGGGGGGTGCTTAACTTAATTCTTTGTGTATATATATGTATATATATATATATATATATATATATATATATATATATATATATATATATATATATATATATATATATATGTTCAAAACACACCTGGTCACAAGTGTGCCGCACTGACCGGGTCCTCAGTCGAGGTCCTCAGCATCATCCGGTTTCGGCCCTTCAACCTCGATACGGTCAGCTAAGGTGGGCCAGCAGGGGCACGTACACATCCACATGCAGCAACTGCATCTGGATGCGTACATGCCCCCACCCCCAGCCAGTGCGAACAACAACAACAACAACAACACCTCCACATCCAGAATCCACAGCACCAAACAAACATGGTGGAACACTCAAACACCCACCTTTATACCCTTCACCATTCACCAACAAAACACACCAGATCATTCATACACACACATACACACCCATACACACATACATACAGAACACCAACCAAACAACCACCTACACTTACATCATACATCACTCAACACACAAAAACACACACTCATGCAAAAATTAATTCATGCAAAAACACACACCCTCACCCACTCACTCATATACACAAAATAAGAAGTAATAATGGTAACAACAAAAAAAAAAAACACACACACACACACACACACACACAACCAACCTACACCATTCGACGTGCCTCCATAAACTTCCTCCATATCCAAAATGAGCCTTTCAAGGCAACCTGGGCCACCTTGTCACACATCCTCCTTCTTTCTGTCCCACACACTCCCAGCCTAGCAAGAAATGCAGAAAAGGAATTGCCAATATACCCTCTACACCCCACCTCAAATGGCTGACATGAAACACGCCAACCCTTCTCCCGGCACTCTGCCTCCAGCTCACTGTACTTTCCTCTCTTCCTCTCGTGCACCTCCTCCATGTTCTCTTCCCAAGGTACCGACAACTCCCCTAAGATGACCTGTCTTGTTGCACTTGACCAAATGACAATGTCAGGCCGCAACCTTGTCACACAGATCTCATCTGGGAACACCAATTGTGGCTTTAGGTCTGCCACCACCTGCCAATCACAAGCATCTGACAGCCCTCTTGCTTTCCACCTCCTCCTCCTCTTTCCACCTCTTTGACAAACCACACCTCTCCCCCATCAGTCTCCTTCTCCACTCTTCTCTCTCTCGATCTCAGCACCTCTTGTTGCACCATCTGCACCACCACCGCCAGCACCTGATCATGTCGCCACCTGTATCTTCCTGCTGCCAATGCTACTGAGCATGCACTTAGTGCATGCTGCACTGTTCCCACACCTCCACACAAATAACATCTCTCCTCCTGCAACAACCCCCACAATCTCAAGTTTACTGGTGACGGAAGCACATCATACGTTGCCCGCAACAGGAAATTCAACAATATTGGCTCCATCCTCCAAATCTCTTGCCACTTCAATATCCTCACCCGCACACCTTCCCACTTAGTCCAAGCACCTTGCTGTGCCTGACCGACTGCTTTCACATATCTCCCCTCCTCTTCTTTCTTCTTAACTCCCTCTCAACCATCTTCCTCCTCTCTTTCACACATGCCTTTCCCTATCGCTCATGCTCCATCCACCCCAAGCCATGCTTCCCATGCTGTACCATCACCATGACCTCCTCCTGTTGCAACCGCTCCTCCATCTCGTCCACCTCTGCTCTTGCATTCCACTTCCGACTTCCCTTCTTCTCTGGGAGAGCATTTTTTACCACTGCATCACTTGAATCCCGCAACATCATGAACTCCCGCACCCTCACCACCTTAAACTCCTCGGTTAATGATGTCAAGGGAAACTTGAGTTTTCCACCCTGACCATAAAAGGCAATGTTCGTCAAACAGCGTGGCACTCCCAACCACCTCCTCACAAACCCACTCCAAACCCAAACACAAACCGATATATATATACAGTCACCTGAAAAAGTAAATACTGTACACCCCATGTAAAGTTTTGACTTTTTCAACATATTTCAATTTGATCTTCATTTCAACAATATTGATAGATAAAGGCGATATAATATTTTATTTTTTTATTTTTTTTTTATTTTTTTGTATACAAGATCGAGGCTCGTGAAAGAGCGAACATTAATCACACAGAAAGACAAACAGACACATAAAACAAATAACATCGGGAGCGGTAGACAAGATGGGGAGAGAGGGGGAAGGACACAAACACAACATTTGAGAGCAGGGACCGAGAGACATGGAGACATCGAGAGATCTGTGGGAGGGAGAGGGCTTTGGGGGGGGGGCATGTGGAGGGGGGGATGCATGTGAAGGGGGGGAGGCATGTGAAGGGGGGGTGGGAGGTATAAACATATGGACACTGCCAGGATTTCCAGGAAATAAGTTGGAATTTCAAACAATGTGGATCTGGGGTGAATTAGTGGGGGTAGAAAAGATCAAGGTTATGGATGGGGGAAGATAAGAGATGGTGGTGAACAGCTGTTTTAAAGACCTGGAGGGAGGAGAGGGATTGAAGGGAGTGTGGGAGTTTGTTCCACAGGCGGGAGAAAAGAGGAATGAAAGAGTGAAGGTGAGCAGAGAGCCGAGATTTCGGCAGTTTAACCATCAGAGGGTTGCTGGCAGATCTTGTGCGACCTGTAGGAATATTTGGGGGACAGAGCACAGAGAGAGCTGGGGGAGCAAGGCCGGAGAGGAGTCGGTAGAAGACAGAAAGACCACCTACCTGCCTGCGGTGAGTGAGTGAAAGGCCCTCAGAGATAGCTTCATCGCGGGAGATTCCAATGATTTTGAAAGCTTTGGATTCAACAGCGTGAAGCCGAGCCAGGTGTGAGGCAGGAGCACCAGCCCATAGGGGAGAACAGTATTCCATTGAGCTGCGGATGAAAGCCTTGTAAGTGGTGAGGAGCTCAAGTGTGCCGAGGAAGGACTTCGCACGACGGAGGATGCCCAGTCGGCGACTGGCTTTGGAGGCCAGCTTGGAAATGTGGTTTTCCCAAGAAAGATCATGGCAGATAGTGAGACCCAAAAGCTTGAGTGACAGAACTTCTTGGAGAGGATTGTTGAGAAAGTAGATGGGAGGGTTGTCCAGTCGATCTTTTCGGAGAGACATAGTAAGAGAGTGAGATTTGGCAGGATTGAAAGACATGTTCCACTTGTTTGACCAGTCTGTGATTTTGTCCAGGTCTTCAGAGAGTGAGGAGGCTGCAGACTGCCGATCTGAGGGAAGAGGAATGGAGCGGCAGAGAGTGGAGTCATCAGCAAAGAGATAGAGAGGATTTTCCAGAGAGTCAGAGAGATCATTGATAAAGACCAGAAAAAGCACAGGGCCCAGCACACTTCCTTGGGGATATCAAATGTCATGAACATGATAACATATAACAAATATCATGAAATATAACAAATATCAGGCGATATAATATAACAAATATCATGAAATATTTACATTTTGTACTCCATTGTTTAATTAAATAAACATGAATGCAAATTTCGCATTGTGGAAAAATTAAGTACACCCTTGGCTCTAATAGGTGGTATTGCCCCCTTTGGCAGAAACAAACTCAAGTAGGCATTTCTTATAACTGTCTAACAGTCTCTGACATCGACTGGGAGAAATTTTTGCCCACTCCTCCACGCAAAATTCTTACAGCTGTGCGATGTTTGAGGGGTTTCTTGCATGCACAGCTCGTTTCAAATCCCTCCACAACATCTCGATGGGATTTAGATCCGGGCTTTGACTTGGCCATTCCAGGACCCTCCATTTCTTTCTTCTCAGCCATTCCTTGGTGGATTTACTGGTATGTTTAAGGTCATTGTCATGTTGCAAGGCCCACCTTTGGTTGAGCTTCAACTTTCCGACAGATGGCCTCACATTATCCTCAAGCACCCTCTGGTACAATGAAGAATTCATAGTGGATTCTATGATGGTGAGCTGCCCAGGCCCTGATGCAGCAAAGCTGCCCCAAACCATAATATTTCCACCACCATGCTTTACAGTTGGTATCAGGTTCTTGTGGTCAAATGCTGTCTTTGGTTTTCGCCAAACATGTCTTCTGGTACTGTGGCCAAATAGCTCTACCTTTGACTCATCTGTCGAGAGCACATTGTTCCAGAAGTGCTGGTCTTTGCCTAGGTGTTCATTGGCAAACTTTAGTCCTGCCCTGATGTTCTTTCTGGACAGCAAAGGTTTCCTCCTAGCACACCTTTTTTTTTTTTTCTTTTTTTTTTGTATACAAGATCGAGGCTCGTGAAAGAGCTAACATTAATCACACACCCCATGTAACCACACACCCCACACCCCACACACATTAATCACACACCCCACACCTCCCATGTAGATCAAATTTGTGCAGCCTCTTTCTAATGGTAGACTCGTACACTTTGACATCAACAGTGGCAAGAGCTACCTGTATGTCCCGTGATGACATTCTGGGTTTCTTAGAGACTTCTTTCAGCATCTTGCGGTCTGCTCTCGGGCTGAACTTGCTGGGGCGGCCTGTTTGGAATCTTCTCCACTTGTAGATGATCTTCCGGACAGTCGAATGATTGATTTCAAATTGTTTGGAGATCTTTTTAAATCCCTTCCCAGACTCGTAGGCATCTATATCCTTCTTTCTGAAGGCCTCAGAGAGCTCTTTTGATCTAGGCATGGTGACGCCGCACACTTCAACAACAAAGTGCAAACCAAACTAAATGTCTGAGGTTTAAATAAGACAGGTTCCTCCAAGATCCTCTCCAACGATGTTCTAATCATTTGCACCTGAGCTGGTGCACCTGATTCTAATTTTAGGTATTTGAAGTAGTGATAAATGTAGGCCTGTATGGGTGTGCTTACTTTTTCCACATGCGAAATTTGCATTTATGTTTATTTAAATGATACAATGGTCTTCAAAATGTAAATGTTTCATGATATTTGTTATATTATATCACCTTTATCTTTCAATATTGTTGAAATGAAGATCAAATAGCTGTATGTTGAAAAAGTCAAAACTTTACATGGTGTGTACGTACTTTTTCACGTGACTGTATATATGCATATTGCAAGCAACTACTCAAGTGCATCCTCTGCATACATATTAAATATGATGAATTAACACATGTGGGAAAATTACATGCCCAGATCAGGAATCGAACCCAGATCCTCTGGTGACCCATACCAGTGCTCTGCCATCTGAGCTATCTAGGAGACCAACCAAGCATGTAATTTTCCCACACATAGATAGAATTGCCCATCTTCTTCTGTCACTACTTCTGGGGCACTTACTGCCAACAAGTGCAGTGTTCCACGCTGTTGGTGCTCCAACAGCGTGTTCACGAGAGGGTCTTCCTCCAGTGGGGGGTGGGGGGGGGGGGGGTGGAGACAAATCCATGTCCGCTATTATAAACACCACTGGTGGTGTAGTAACACAATTATATAAATGAACAGAATTATAAATAATTAACTGACGTGTGTGTACATGCTTGGTTAGGGCCGCTCAGATGACAGAGCGCTGGTGTGGTTAACTAGAGGACTTGGGTTTGATTCCTGGTCGGGGCATGTACTTTTCTCACAAATGTCAATTAATTATTTATAATCCTGTTCATTTATATAATTGTATTGAATATAAGCTTTATATATTTGATGATGTGGATTGTGAAAGAGCCTTGTATGCAAGGGCACAAGGTTACAATGATATGCTAGCTCAACTAAAAATGTTGCATATTAAAAATGTACTTAATGAAGCAATGACCAAAAGAATGGCAAGTCATGTGACCCAAAATGCATTATAATCAAACATGCAATATCTCAAGTACATGCAATATCTCAAGTGTGCTATCATTACGATTATTTAGTAATTAACAAATTGCTAGTTATTAAGATATCTTAGTAATTAGCAATATTTCAAACTATCAATACTTAAACAAACACATCATAGATCAGAGATATCGACATCTTACTATAATTCACCAAATGTCCCTCCGTCTGTCTGTCTGTCCGTCCGTCCCCAGGCACGGCAAAAATGGCTGAACCGATCGCAACGAAATTTTGGGTGGGTAATCCTGGGACCCCCTGGAGTAAAATAGACTATATTGTTTTTCCAATTTGAGCTTTGGTCTCCAGCATTTTCAGGTTTGGACTCCTGCCTAACTTTATTGTCCCGGGTGCCGCAAAAACGGCTGCACCGATCGCAACAATACACCTCCATGCCTGTGGGATTGCCATGGGTGACCCCACGAGTAGAAATAATTTGTAATTGTTTCCTTTCTAATGTGTAAAGTCCAGTCTCCTTCGACTGTTTTGAAGGCCTATTGTGGCTGCATTCCGCCAACAACTACAGTTGTGGCTGAAAATATTGGCACCCTTGCACTTTTTAAAAATAACTCACACTTTTCTCTAAAAATAAGTTGAAATTGACAAAAGTGTTTGGTCTCCACAATTCTTTATTTCACTGTTAATATTGCAGAACCTTTGTTTTTGATTCAGAACTTAATATATCCTTTTAAATCAGAAAATAAAAAGAAATGGCATTGACAAAATTATTGACACCCTAGACTTAATATTTGGTAGCAGAGCCTTTGGAATAAATAACTGCAGTCAAGCGCTTCCTATAGCCATGAATGAGCTTCCTACACCTCTCTACTGGAAGTTTGTTCCACTCTTTTTGTGCAAACTGCTCCAGTTCTCCCAGATTTGAAGGGTGCATTCTCCCAACTGCTGTTTTCAGATCTCCACACAGGTGTTCAATGGGATTTAGATCTGGACTCATTGCTGGCCACTTCAGAACAGTCCAGCGCTTTGTCTTGAACCATTCCTGGGTGCTTTTTGAAGTGTGTTTGGGGTCATTGTCCTGCTGCAAGACCCATGACCTTCGACGGAGACCCAGCTTTCTGATACTGGGTTCAACATTGCGCTCCAAAATGCCTTGGTAATCTCCTGATTTCATGATGCCATGCACACATTCAAGGCACCCAGTGCCAAAGGCAGCACAGCAACCCCAAAATTTCAGCAACCCCAAAATTTCACTGAACCTCCTCCATGTTTGACTGTAGGGAAGGTGTTCTTTTCTTTGAAGGCTTCATTTTGTTTTCTGTAAACATAGAGATGATGTGTTTTACCAAAAAGCTCCAATTTGGTCTCATCTGTCCACAGGACATTCTCCCAGAGGGATTTCGGCTTGTTCAGGTGTGTTTTGGCAAACTCCAGTCGGGCTTTCTTAGCAGTGAGGTCCTCCTGGGTCTCCTACCATAGAACCGACTTTCATTGAGTTGGCAAGGGATGGTGCCAGTTGAAACTGTCGTACCTTGTGTCTGAAGATTAGCTTGAATCTGTTTGGCAGTTGATCGAAGTGCTTTCTCCACCATTCAAACAATCCTTCGCTGCAATCTTCGATCAAGTTTTCTCTTGCGGCCACATCCAGGGAGATCGGCTACAGTGCCATGAGCCTTACATTTCCTGATAACATTGCGTATGGTGGACACAGTAACATCAAGGTCTCTGGAGATGGACTTGTAACCTTGAGATTGTCCATGCTTAGCTATAATCTTGTGTCTGACCTCCTCAGACAATTCTCTGGTTTTCTTTCTTTTCTCCATGCTTACACACAGTGCCACAAAACAGCAGAATCACTCCTTTTCACTATTCAAACTGGTTGAATGAGTGATTTTTATATTGCAGGCACCTGCAACTCACCACAGGTGAGTTCATTTCCAAAGTAAAGGAGAATCACCTGCTTGAAATCTAATTATTTATAACAACTTCTAAAAGGTGCTAATAATATTGTCCGGGCCATTTTAGGATTTCTGTGCGGACTAAGCTAAGATTTAGGATTATTTCAGCTTTTTTTTTGTTTTGTTCCACTGCAAACCAAAGAAATACATATGTAGATACCAAAATATTTTTTAATTTCAACAATTTTCTGGAAGAAATGGTGCATTATTTGAAAAAAGTGCAAGAGTGCCAATATTTTTGCCCACGACTGTAAATATCTCAAGCAAATCAAAAATTGGTAATTAGAAAGAGCTCTATATTTTAAAGTTTATAGCTAACTAAAGTGATTATTCCTGTGCTTAAGGGTGTAGTACTGGTGAACAGGTGATTTTTTTTTTGTTTGTTTAGCTGAACAGTTTCCTTATAGTCTTATAAACAAGAATCATGCTATTAGAGGTCATAGAAGTACCCCTAATTATTGAAAAATTCAAATTTCAATTCAATTCAATATAATATTTTGCATGAAATTTGTTATAACTTGGGAAATGCATAATTCTTTTGGGCTGAAATTTGGACAGGATATTCAGAATATCACTTCCTTTAAAATGATGAAGGCTTTTGTTTATAGGAGTAGCCATTGTGGATTTATTGAAGGACAACCAAGTTTTATCTGGTAATTGGCATAATTAGCTAATTAGTGAACATTTGACATAATTTCACAAAATCCTCTCATCAGGTAGTAAACACATGTATAATACATGTACCAAGTTTTGTGTGAAAAGAATGATAGGTGACATAGAAGATAGAAGTAGAAATGTGTTCTTTGTTTTTCCTTGTTTTTTATTGACGGTCTAATTTATGCAAATTATATGCATGTAATATGACAAAGAAGCGTTGAAACTGGTCTGAGTTAAAGCCAAGATTATATCTTTCAAGAAAAACTGAAAATTAGATATTAACTTGACTTTGTTTTTGTGTAAAGGCCTCTCAAAGGTACCTATGTAGTTTTCTCAATTTTTCAACAGTACTACACCCTTAAAAGAAAAACGGGGGGTTCTTGTACCGTCTGTCTGTCCATCCGTCACACTATCTCCTCCTAAATCCTTGATAGTTATGATCACCACATGGCAAGAAGGTGCAAGAGCAGTGTCATTTTTGGCCCTACCTCTTGGGGCGGGGTGAATGGGTCACACATATAAGACGAGTGGGGCATGCTTGCACACTGCAAGCAACTACTCGGGTGCATCCTACATGCAGATTTCGGAAATACAAGCTGTATATATTTGATAATGTGGATTGTATGAGAGCTTCATATATTTGATGAAGTATATTGTGCTTGCATTCTGTAAGCAGCTAAATAATTTAAGTAAATCAAGAATTGGTGATTAGAATGAGCTCTTTATTGAAAAGTTTACAGCTATAGTAGTTTTAATGTAAATACGGCAAAAATTATAAAATAAGATGCGGAGGAGGCTTGTGTTGGCATTGCCTAGTAACCAATTTAAGTGTAAGCTCCATTATCTTGGGTCACGTGACTTACACTCAGCAGATCAAGTCTGCACTGACCTACTTTAATTTACGGATATTTTTGTTTACAGTGAGGGTGTAGCGAGTGCAGGCAGTGGTGAGGTTGTAGCGAGTGCAGGCAGTGGTGAGGTTGTAGCGAGTGCAGGCAGTGGCGAGGGTGTAACAAATGTAGGCAGGGGTGAGGGTGTGGCAAGTTCAGGCAGTGGTGAGGCTATAGTGAATGCAGGCAGTGGTTAGGGTGTAGCGAATGTAGGCAGTCGTGAATGTAGGCAGTGGTGAGGTTGTAGCAAGTGCAGGCAATGGTGAGGGTGTAGCAAGTGCAGGCACTGGTGAGGTTGTAGCAATTGTCGGCAGTGGTGAGGGTGTAGCAAATGTAGGCAGTGGTGAGAGTGTAACAAGTGCAGGCAGTGGTAAGGGTGTAGCTAATGCAGTCAGTGGTGAGGGTGTAGCTAATGCAGGTAGTGGTGAGGGTATAGGGAATGTAGGCAGTGGTGAGTGTCCAGCAAGTGCAGGCAGTGGTGAGGGTATAGTGAGTGCAGGCAGTGCTGAGGCCATTGGGCGTGCAGGCAGTGTAGCGTGGGTTAAGGAATGCAGGCAGTGGTGAGGGTATACCAAGGGCAGGCAGTGGTGATGGTAAAGTGAGTGCAGGCAGTGCTGAGGGCATAGCGAGTGCAGGCAGTGGTATGGATGTAGTGAATTCAGGAAGTGGTGTGGGTGTAGGGAATGCAGGCAGTGGTGAGGGTGTCGTGAATGTAGGCAGTGGTGAGGCTGTAGTGAATGTAGGCAGTGGTGAGGTTGTAGCAAGTGCAGGCAGTGGTGAGGGTGTAGAAAATGTAGGCAGTGGTGAGGTTGTAGCGAATGTAGGCAGTGGTGAGGGTATAGTGAGTGCAGGCAGTGCTGAGGGCATAGCGAGTGCAGGCAGTGGTATGGATGTCGTGAGTGAAGAAAGTAGTGTGGGTGTAGGGAATGTATGCAGTGGTGAGGGTGTACCAAGGGCAGGCAGTAGTGAGGGGATAGTGCGTTCAGGCAGTGGTTAGGGTGCAGCAATAGAGATAGGTAGGAATGAAGCAGGGATACAGTTTTTATTAGTGCTTAAATTATTAAATATGTAGAATCTTCATTCCACAAAAAGGATCAGAGACAAGAGCTATGTGCAGTTTTGAAGGAGCACGAGTTAGGGACATTGAAGAAAGGTTAAATGACATCGAATCGGGTGATGTTGGATGGTGTTGGTTGTGGTACTCCAAGTAGCAAATGTAGGGAATGTTTACTTGGAGGATTTGAATAATGTGTACAGAATATTGGCTAAGTGACTGAAAGCAAAGAGTTGTGAAGTCATGTTTTCTGGTGTTTTCCCCAAGATTGGGATATCAAATCGACTTTATTAAGCAGAGTGATAGATGTAAACCAATGGCTGGAAGAATGGTGTGAGGAAGAAGGTTTTGCATTGAAGAAGTGTGAATCATTTTGGGGCAAAGGAAGTGTTTCCAGAAGGTTGTCCATATACTAATTATAAAGGGAGCAGCAAGATTTGCAGTGGGAATTGAGGAGGGAATTCATACTTTTAGGTTAGAGGAGGGTGGAGAGACTACACAGGAAGGAACCAATGATGTAATTGTGATTAGTAAGCCCAGCCCAGAAAATCAATTTCAGGAAGGGAAAAGTTAAACATATTCTATACCAATGCCAGGAGTTTAAATAATAAGATGGAGGAGATTGAGGCCAAAGTAGAGTACGGTATAGTTGCAGTAAGCAAGACATGGTTTAAGGAGGAGAGTAAATGAAGGTCAGGATTGGAAGGCTACAAGGTGTATTGATGTGATAGAAAGGAGAGAATAAGATGAGGTGTCACAATCTGGGTAAAGGAGAGGATTGCATCGAGAGAAAGGGATTGCAAACCTTAAGGAGGGAATTAATTTGGAGGATTCTGTATGGGTAGAGATCAGAGATTGTAAAAAAAAAGTAGTAAGATACTGGTCGGATGCTTTTATAGGGATCCTGGTGTGAAGGAAGAGGAGGAAGGAAGAGTACATGAAGAATTCAGAAGGCATATGGTAAGGGAAGAGGATGGATTTTGGGGGATTTCAACTTTCCATGGATATATTAGGTCCAGAAACAGAAGGCAGAGCAAATGAGGATTTCCTCAATCTAGTCCAGGATTGCCTTTTTAACCCAATTTGTAGATGGGTCCACTCGGGGGAGTTTCGTGTTAGACCTTATTTTAAGTAACAATCCCAATATGGTGGAGGACATGGGCGTATGAGAGCATTTAGGATTAAGTGACCATCATATAGAGCGAGAAGGCAAGAAAGCCAAAAGAGAGAATGAGAAGGACAGGGCAAAGAATATTTTTCTGATTGGATGGATAAGGCAATGGCAGTGGACATAATATATCTAGACTTTGAGAAGACATTTAATAGGGTACCACATCGGAGGTTGTTAGCCAAGATGAGGGCTTGCGGAGTGGCTGGTCAGGTAACTAATTGGATTGGAAACTGGATTAGTGATAGGAAACAAAAGGTGGCTGTGAGTGGGAGGATGTCTTGCTGGGAGGATGTAAGTGGTGGGGTACCTCAGGGCAGGGATCAGGACTCGGTACCATTATTATTCATCAACGATTTGGATAGTGGGGTGAAGAGTAAGCTTTCAAATTTGCAGATGACACTAAGCTTGGAGGTAAGGTAGCTAGCAGGGGGGAGGGGGATAGAGGTGGGGAAGGAGGGTGATCAGATTCAGGAAAGTATTGATACCTTCATAGATTGGGCAAAAGATTGACAGATGCAATTTAACATAAAGAAATGTGATGTGCATGCAGCATGTCATGGGTAAGAATAATGAAATAGATTACATGATGCAATTTTGGAGCGTTTCACACAGGAAAAAGGATCTGGGGCGGTCGTAGATATGGGAGGTAAGCAGACAAGACAATGCCAGGCAGCTATAGGTTAAGCATGGGTTTAGGTTATATTCGTGGGCGATAAAGTATAAATCAGAGGTAGTTTTAACACTTAACAGGAATTAAGTGAGGCCTCATCTTGAACATTGTGTGCAGTTTTGGTTACCATATCTGAGGAAGGACATCGTCGACTAGATGGATTTATGAAAAAAGGCCATGTATAAGCTTATAGGTGCATTTTTTGGTAAAAGTTGGGAACCTCACTTTTTAACATAATTAGAGTATGCTGAATTCGATTAACCCGGTTCTCAAGCCGAATTTTGAGGGTTTTTTTGACTTTTGAATAAACTGATGAACTTGGGCATTGGTGAACTCACAGAGGAGACAATCAAATCTGCAGAAGCGTTCGTCTGCAGAATATATAATGTGCACAGAACAACCTCTGTTGATTCAGCACGACATATGTTGTTCTCCAAGACTGGTAAACCAGAAGCAATGTCACCGACAAGTGAAGCTCTTCATTTCCATTTGATGCGAGTACACTATCAAGCCATGGTATGGAGAAATGCTCATTGTGCCATACCTGACCTTCCTGCACCTGTGGAAATGGGATGGAAACGTGGTTATTCAGGACTAGAGCCTATTCTGATGACACTGAGTCCAATCTCAGAAAGTTTCCTCGAGATGATTTGTTGTGCATGCCAGAAGCAATGCAAGACTCAACGCTGCAAATGTCGCTATTCAGAGTTGAGGTGCACATCAATGTGTACCTGTCAGCAATAGAGTGATGATCAGACCTCTTGTATGAATTTGATGTAGTTTGGCAAAACAACATGTGTGACATTCCTGAATGTTTGTGCTTCATGGCCATGTATACTTAATTTTAGAATAAATGGTTGTATGAAACATTGTCTTATTAAAACCATTTCCCATTTTATAGTGTCCAATTTCAATATCAGTTTGAATGTCTCTTTCAATACGTCGCCAACCATAATATAGACTAGACTGATTTATGAAAAAGGCAATGTATAAGCTTCTTGGTGCATTTTGGGGTAAAAGTTGTAAAGTTAAAGTAAAAGAGCTGCCTGTATATACATGATATATAAATGCTTGTTCAAAGAAATTGTCCAAAAATGGCAATTTGGTGGCCATTTTGTTTATGCTAATTAGCAGGTCAAAAACTCAAAATCTGGCTTGGGAACTGGGTTAATCAAATTCAGCATACCCTAATTATATTAAAAAGTGAGGTTCCCAACTTTTACCCAAAAATGCACCGAACATTCACATTTCTCAGAAATCCGTCTGGTCTATAGCTGCCACAGAGAGGGTTCAGCATTGAGTTACTAGATTGATTCAGGGCCTAGCTAGATTCAGCTATGAGGAGCGGCTGAAGAAGACAGTGCTTTATACATTAAAAAGGAGGCAATTACCAGATCTGATAGTGTTTTTGTATACAGTATATAGTTGAGGCTTGAGGAAGAGCTAGTACACCGAATGGATCAGGAAGTAACAGACATAAACAAGACGCAAAACACGCATGCATGGGGTGGACAACATGGACACAGGACGCATGGGGCAGACAACATGGACTAGATGGATACAGAAGGAAACTCTAAGGAGGGAAAACTGCAAAATTGGAAGGAGGAGGGACTTTAAGAGGGATTAACGAGGGTAGAAAGGATCATAGTTTTGGACTGGGGATGATCAGATATGGTAGTGAACAGGTGGCTTGAAGACCTGGAGGAAGGAATGAGATTGAAGAGGATGGGGTGGTTGATTCCACAGGTGGGAAAAATAGGATGAAATGAGTGGAGGTGAGCAGCGATTCTGGATTTAGGCAGTATCACCAAAGTAGATAGGAGTGTTTGCCAGACGGTTCTTTCAGAGAGGGATAGTGAGTGTGAGATTTGTCTGGATTGTAGACCCTCACATCACCCGCTCGCTATGCACAAGGAATCCCAAGGAGGTCATGTCTGCACCGCCTACTCAAGCGCTTGTAGACCCTCACATCACCCGCTCGCTATGCACAAGGAATCCCGAGGAGGTCATGTCTGCACCGCCTGCTCAAGCACTTGTAGACCCTCACATCACCCGCTCGCTATGCACAAGGAATCCCGAGGAGGTCATGTCCGCACCGCCTGCTCAAGCGCTCGTAGACCCTCACATCACCCGCTCGCTATGCACAAGGAATCCCGAGGAGGTCATGTCTGCACTTGGCATGGGGGCGGTGTACTTTGAATGTATCTGTACTTGTTTGTTGTACACCGCACCTTTGTCTTTCCGTCGCGGTCCCCCTGTGCTGTCTTTCCCTCAAAGAATTGGACCCTCACGGTCCCCCTGTGCTGTGCAGCCCCTGTGCTGTCTTTCCCTCGCGGTCCCCCTGTGCTGTCTTTCCCTCACGGTCCCCCTGTGCTGTCTTTCCCTTGCGGTCCCCCTGTGCTGTCTTTCCCTCGCGGTCCCCCTGTGCTGTCTTTCCCTCGCGGTCCCCCTGTGCTGTCTTTCCCTCGCGGTCCCCCTGTGCTGTCTTTCCCTCGCGGTCCCCCTGTGCTGTCTTTCCCTCACGGTCCCCCTGTGCTGTCTTTCCCTCACGGTCCCCCTGTGCTGACTTTCCCTCACGGTACCCCTGTGCTGTCTTTCCCTCACGGTCCCCCTGTGCTGTCTTTCCCTCACGGTCCCCCTGTGCTGACTTTCCCTCACGGTACCCCTGTGCTGTCTTTCCCTCACGGTCCCCCTGTGCTGCCTTTCCCTCACGGTCCCCGTGTACTGTCTTTCCCTCGCGGTCCCCCTGTGCTGTCTTTCCCTCGCGGTCCCCCTGTGCTGTCTTTCCCTCGCGGTCCCCCTGTGCTGTCTTTCCCTCGCGGTCCCCCTGTGCTGTCTTTCCCTCACGGTCCCCCTGTGCTGTCTTTCCCTCACGGTCCCCCTGTGCTGACTTTCCCTCACGGTACCCCTGTGCTGTCTTTCCCTCACGGTCCCCCTGTGCTGTCTTTCCCTCACGGTCCCCCTGTGCTGACTTTCCCTCACGGTACCCCTGTGCTGTCTTTCCCTCACGGTCCCCGTGTACTGTCTTTCCCTCGCGGTCCCCCTGTGCTGTCTTTCCCTCGTGGTCCCCCTGTACTGTCTTTCCCTCACGGTCCCCCTGTGCTGTCTTTCCCTCGCGGTCCCCCTGTGCTGTCTTTCCCTCGCGGTTGTCAGCTCTTTCACGAGCCTCGATTCAGTATACAAAAAAAAAAAAAAAATTGAAAGACATATTCCAAGTGTTTGAACAGCTTGTGATATTTTTTGAGGTCTGAAGAGAGGGAGGAGGCTGCAGCCTGCCGATCTGAAGGATGAGGGATGTCATGGCAGATGCTGGATACATCAGCAAATAGATCAATAGGATTTTCCAGAGTCAAGGAGATCATTGATGAAGATCAGGAATAGGATTGGCCCAGAACATTTCCTTGGGGCATTCCAGCATTGACAGGGAGAGGAGATGAAAAGATTCTGTTGAGAGCCACATGTTGGCTACGAGATTAAAGGAAGTCAGTAAGTCATGTGTGGAGTTGACCTTGGATGCTAAAGGCAGGACATTTTCGAGAGCAAGGCAGGATGCCAGAAAGCATGACATATGTCCAGAGAGATGGCCCTCATTTCATGTCTGACATTGAACGCCTCCATCCATTGTTGAGGGGGAGTAGAAGGAGAGTAGAAGCAGCACGTCCAAGGTTGAGTAACCTGTTCTGAAACCAAATTAGTGATCTGAGATGCGGTTGTTAGAGAAAAGGAAGAATTTCATATCAACTGCAATGATGGATTCCATCACCTTGCTGATTATTGAAAGTAAGCTGTTAAGTCTGTAGTTGAGGGGATCAGTTTTTGCACCTTTTTAATATAATGCAGGGATGGTGGCAGATTTCCAAGCAGATGGAAGATGAGCCAGTTCAAATGACTAGGTATAAAGAGCAGAGAGAGGATGCGAAAGAGCAGTAGAGCAGGCTTTTGAGACATGTGAGCTGATGCCGTCCGGTCCAGTAGCAGAGTCAGAGTTGAGGGTTGAAGGAACCTTCTTGACATTCTCGTTTGAGTGTGTAGGGTGCGGGTGAATGTTTGAGTTTGTGGGGTGTAGATGAAGCTTTGAGTGTGTGGGGGAAGGTTTTAGAGGGAGAGGTGAGCAGGAAGCGTTTAGTGGATGGGCTGAGAGTGAGTGATGCAGAAGGGGGAAGGGGGACATGAAGCTTTGAGTGGGTCGGGTGAGGATGGGTACTTTTCCTGATTCTATATTCCCAACTTTGCCAAACGGAGATAAAGATCATGGGATGGGGAATTAGAAAGCTTGTTGAACACATGGAGAAATGCTATGCTGTATGAGTGGGAGTGAAGGAAGTAGGGAGGGGGGAAGGTTTGTGGATGAGGCACGGAGCAGACAAACACCTCATAAAAATAATTTTATGGAAGAGGAAGAATAAGAGACATATATCGTGGTGGAGAAGAAGAAAATGTGCACAAAACATGTGTACAAAACAAATAGCACAAAACAACGAGTTAATTAACATGAAATATTGCACGAGACTTAACAGCAACAAATTAACGAACTAGAACGGCACTCGGTAGAGCGCATACATCCACCACACTGAACAGTTTATGTTTTGTAACCCACTGATAAGCCGGATCTGGATCTGGACCTGCACCAAAACCTATCAACTTGCTCTCATCAACGAACCAACTCTTCCACCTAGTTTTGTCATAACTCGTCCACAACTTTTTGAAATATCATGCTATATATCATTTTTTTGCCCCATCTCTCAATGGTGAATAATCACTTTTAAACTTTTTGAGATATCGTGTGACAAGTCGCTTTTGGCCCTATCTCTTAATGGTGAAGAGCCAAGCAAAGAATTACAGTATCTGGATCCAGATCTGCACCAAAATCGAATAATTTCATCCTTGTCACACACACAAGCACTCCACCAAATTTCGTCCGAATCCTTCCACAACATTTTAAGATGACCTGTTCACAGACAGAGATGCAGACAAACAGACAGACAAGGGTGAAAACGTAACCTCTGTCCACCATGACACAACACAAAACACGACAAATCCAGTTCGGAAAACTCAGCTTTGGTGAGGTGTAACCGAGCAGCTCAAATTTCACCATGCACGCATGAAGAACCCAAAGCGGATGTCAAATTTTCAAAGATATTTAAGAGATGTTTAAGATCATGAAGTGTAAGGACAAGATATGTGCAGTGGAGTTTTCAGCACAGTGGACAGACAGTATTAGGACCAGGGGCTATAGCCCTTTGGAGAGTTAGGTAAAGCAAGGAACTTTCACTCAGAGAGTAGTTAATGCATGGAATGGCCTCCATGAAAAGGTGATGGCAGCAAAAACAGTAGATAAGTTTAAATTGGAATTAGGTAGGTACCTGGAAGCATTGGAGATAGAGGGGTGCAGGGATATTGGCAGGACTTGTGGGCAACTTGAATATTGATGGGTGATTGTGTACATGTGTTGTGATGTCAATGAGAGGGTCTCATCAAGGGATCAAGGGACCTAAAACCACTTTCGCCAACCCCCAACTCCCTCAAAAAAAAAAAAAAACACAAAATAAAAAAATTCTTTTTACATTTTTATTTTTAACACCCATGTCATATCCCTGATCCTGCCACACTTTTCACATCCCCACTCCTCCCCCGTTCCCCCAATGAAATTAAGTTGTTTTGATGGATAAAAGGATTTATTTAATCTGGTGTTGGTGGCACAGGCATGGCCTCCTCTGGCGTCTAATTTCTTCTCATTCCTTGATATAACGTTACTGCATGAAATAGGTTCGCAATGTTATTACATGAAAGAGGCCAGCAGCATTATTGCTTTAAATAAGCTAGCAATATTATTACTTGAAATAGGCTAGCAATGCTATTGCTTAAACTCGGCTAGCAATATTATTTGAAATACGTTAGCAGCATTGTTGATTGAAATAGGCCAGAAACATTATTGCTTGAAATAGGCTAGCAACGTTATTGCTTAAACTCGGCTAGCAATATTATTTGAAATACATTAGCAGCATTGGTTGATTGAAATAGGCCAGAAACATTATTGCTTGAAATAGGCCAGCAACCTTATTGCTTAAACACGGCTAGCAATATTATTTGAAATACGTTAGCAGCATTGTTGATTGAAATAGGCCAGAAACATTATTGCTTGAAATAGGCCAGCAACGTTATTGCTTAAACTCGGCTCGCAATATTATTTGAAATACGTTAGCAGCATTGTTGATTGAAATAGGCCAGAAACATTATTGCTTGAAATAGGCCAGCAACGTTATTTCCTAAACCGGCTAGCAATATGATTTGAAATACGTTAGCAGCATTGTTGATTGAAATAGGCCAGAAACATTATTGCTTGAAATAGGCTAGCAATATTATTACTTGAAATACGTTAGCAGCATTATTGCTTGAAATAGGCCAGCAACGTTATTGCTTAAACACAGCTGGCAATATTATTACTTGAAATAGGCTAGAGACATTATTGCTTGAAATAGATGAGCAATATTATTACTTGAAATAGGTGAGCAATATTATTGCTTGAAATAAATGAGCAATATTATTACTTGAAATAGGCTAGAAACATTATTGTTTGAAATAAGTTAGCAGCGTTAATGCTTGAACTAGGCTAGCAACATTATTAGTTAAACTAGACGAGCACATTATTGCTTAAACTCGGCCAGAAAAATTATTTGAAATACGTTAGCAGCATTGTTGATTGAAATAGGCCAGCAACATTACTGCTTGAAATAATAGGCCAGCAGCGTTATTGCTTAAACTCGGCTAGCAATATTATTACTTGAAATAGGCAAGGAACATTATTGTTTGAAATAAGTTAGCAGCGGTATTGCTTGAACTCGGCTAGCAACATTATTGCTTGAACTCAGCTAGCAATGTTATTGCTTAAACTCGAGTAGCAGTGTAATTGCTTGAACTCGGCTAGCAATGTTATTGCTACAAGTCGGCTGGTAGCATTATTGCTTGAAACAGGCTAGCAATGGTATTACTTGAAATATGCTGGCAATGTTATTACTTCAAATAGGCTAGCAATGTTATTACTTGAAATAGGCTGGCAATGTTATTACTTCCAATAGGCTAGCAATGTTATTAACTTTAAATATGCTAGCAATGTTATTACTTCAAATAGGCTGGCAATGTTATAACTTGAAATGGGCTGGCAATGTTATTACTTGAAATAGGCTGGGAATGTTATTACTTGAAATAGGCTAGCACTGCTATTACTTGAAATAGGCGAGCAATGTTATTACTTGAAATAGGCTGGCAATGTTATTACTTCAAATAGGCCAGCAATGTTATTACTTGAAATATGCTAGCAATGTTATTACTTCAAATAGGCTGGCAATGTTATTACTTCAAATAGGCTAGCAATGTTATTACTTGAAATAGGCTGGGAATGTTATTACTTGAAATAGGCGAGCAATGCTATTACTTGAAATAGGCGAGCAATGTTATTACTTGAAATAGGCTGGCAATGTTATTACTTCAAATAGGCTAGCAATGTTATTACTTGAAATAGGCTGGGAATGTTATTTCTTGAAATAGGCTAGCAATGTTATTACTTGAAATAGGCTAGCAATGTTATTACTTGAAATAGGCTAGCAATGTTATTACTTGAAACAGGCCAGTTATTGTTTGAACTGGGCTAATATCATTGGTAGATATTATATGAATGGAATAACTGAAGCTATCAAGAGAAAAACAATATTCTGATATATTATTCTTTAAAAAACAAATCAAAATAAAAATTATCTTTGGAGATCAAAGGATGTTTCATGTCAATGACATAATGTAACCTCGGCCATGCGGATAGTCTTTTGGCGCATCCTTGTCCTGGTGAGACAGAAAGCTTTGGGTCAAAGCCAGGCTATGTTTGGAGTCTTGGCTGGGGCGCACATCAGAAATCTCGTTGTGAGACCCAGGGCTGCCGTTTTCCTCTTCAGGACAGAGGTAAACATCTATGGCACCCCTCGAGCTTAGGAGATTCATCTGCAGGCTCTAGAGTAGATGGGGAAAATTTGAATTAGTCTTCACTTGCAAGGCACGGCTCACACATTAAAAAGAGATGGAGATCGATTTAAAATCAACAGTGAGGATAATCAATAAAACAATTACAAACCCATACACGGACCCATCAAGCTCAGCAAACAAATGACAATCAACAGAAGATGATGAAAAAATAAAGCAGGAAAGAAAGACAAACAACCAGGTTGCAATGTGAAAGCAACATCACGAGGCACATTCCGTGGGAAAGTGCAAGATGGTACCCCAACCATACGCAGGTAAAATCACCAGATTTGGTTTCATTCCTGTAAGTGTTCCAATCTGAATATCTGGAATCCAAATTAAAATCCCTTCCACCATAAGAGTTTCTCCATTGTCTACAAATGTCTGTCTAATTCAAGTAAAAGTACATTGATTTCTTCAAATAATGTCTTTTGTCCTTTCATGTACAAGGTCCTCAATTAGGCTTAGGTTTCTTCCTATCTGACCATATGGGTTGCTATTACTAACTGACAAAACAACGTTTCTTGTTTTCCTCGTCTCCACAATGGCTTCAGCTGCGTCTCCAGCTCTTTTGTCCTCAAATGATGTGCTCCCAAATTTGCTCCTATTTTCTTAAAAGATTTTCAACCTCTCCTACTGAATCTATATTTACCCAACCTCCTAAAAGTCTGCCCTGTCCCAAAGAAGGACGACATATCCGATCCCTCAAATTACTGTCCAATTGCCATGAATGCCAATATCTCCAAAGTCTCATCAATAAACAACTTTTAACTCATCTCAAAACCTGCTCTTTCAATAGCCACCTCCACTGGTGACCTCCTCGCTTACGTTGGCAAAAAAATTTCTTCAGCTCTCGAGCACATCGGAAAAGTGGTGTTGTTGCACTGGACATCAGCAATGCCTTTGACAGTCTGGCACAAAACGCTCCTAAAAAAAGCTCTCCATGTGTGGGATTCAGCCTCGGCTCATGTCGTGGTTTTCCAGCTTCCTCGTTGGGCAAACCATCTCAATCTGTGTTGATGGTGCTCGGCTAGCAGCATTATTGCTGCTGTGGGATCTTTAATCTTTAACGATCCTGTAGGATATTTAACGTCCACCAAAGACCAATGCTAGCAGATGGGTCCTCCGGAATGTACGTGCCTTCGATGGAGGGCGCACCAATTGATGTATTTACTCTGCCTGCAAAAACCAGGATGGCAGTTTATAGCTTGGCTGGGATTCAAACCTAGTAGTACGGCGGATAAGCTCTCATATTATAACAATTGTGTATTTTATGAGAAAAGCATGAAATTTCTAACATAGTTAGTGCATACCATAAGGTTTATTTTCAGATGTGGAGGGGAGTCAGATTTGACCTCTGAGGACTGTGAGAGGTCAAATCCAAAATGGCCGCCAGTCCACTGGGTCTAATGTTCAATCGTGATTAATTTTGGAACCAAACAGTTCTGTCACAAACTTGGTGTACTGCTCCTCACCAAGGGTCTCAATCCTTCTCACAGTTTCATCCACTTGGGTGTCCATGATGTCCCTTGTGTCAATGACTAGTAGGTCTTGGCTGTGTTCTATAAATGGATTCCCCATCTCTTCCAGCACTGTCACAAGTGCCTTAACGTCCTTCAGGAATACTGATTGCACTCCAGGTTGCTGGTCATGGTGATGGTGTCCTGTGTCACCAGCACCATCCTGTTGCTTTATGGCCTGTTCCTCAAACTCTGCAGTGCTCCTGGCAATTTCTGGCCCTGCTACCATCCAGTGTCTGAGTGCTCCTGGATTGCCAGTCAGTCCAATAGTCCCACCAGAACCTTTCACCATTGCATTGTTCTGCTCATGGGACTGGTCAAGTGCCATGGCAGAGAACTTGTTGCTGGTTTTGTGCACCACAAAATTTCCAGACTTGAATTCTGCTAGGACATCTGGGTGTTTTTCAGCAAGAGTCGTCATGTCACGGATGTGTACGGGAAACCATCTGGAGTAGTGCGTGTGATCTAGGGCAAACATCCAGGGCTTGATCTGCGTCAGGGATTACACGTACAGCTTGAAGTTACCTTCACGAAGTGACCTGATGTACCGCAGCAAGAGAAGCTCCAATGACAGGGCTTTAAGCCAGTAGTCAAAGTGGACACTGGCCTTTGCTTGCTGTATGCACCACTCCTCAAAAGGCGGAGTATCTGGTTGCATTGGATGTATCATTGGATGTGCAGTCTTCACTGTAAGCTTGTTGGAGGAGTGTATAAAGGCTTGCAGCTGTGACCTGCTGTGCATGGCGGGTCTTGGTGACATGGCTGGCATGTATGAAGGAATTTGCTGTTCCGGAACTTGCAATGTCAGCCTGTACTAGGGCGTTCGTCCAGCCACTGTCTTCCAGCCAGTCTCCCAGCAACTTCAACGTGGCCATCTCGATGTGTGATCCCAAATGAATGGGCATCCCCAATTTAGTTGGAAATGACTCCTATAATGTTTTTCTACACTATTTGGTTCCAAAATTAAGCACGTTTGAACATTAGACCCGGTGGACTGGTGGCCATTTTGGATTTGACCTCTCACGGTCCTCAGAGGTCAAATCTGACTTCCCTCCACATCTTAAAATAAACCTTATGGTATGCACTAACGATGTTAGAAATTTCATGCTTTTCTCATAAAATGCACAATTGTTGTTATCCGCTGTACTATAGGTGAAACAGTTCAGAGGTGTGCACATATACCACTAAGCTATCCTGTCAGTCCAATGTTTGATCAATTAAGAGTGCTCTAATATTAAAATGTATGCAAGATAACAATCATGAAGACAATATAATCCAAATTTGACATTCAGTCACAACTTCCAAAAGCCCAAACTTCTTCAGAAGAATGGTCTGCCTCACAAATTCTTCTGTGATCCACCTTCTCTGGTACTCTTCTTTCTCTTTGGCAGAGTTCTCCTCTGGGCCGTCCCGCTAACAGCTTCTATTGAGACTTCCAGCTCGACAGCACACTGTGCCACGATGGCTGGTGCACACTGGCCAGAGACAGATCGTAATGGTCTTTCGCAAACGTGTGATATGCTTTTTGTGACAGGAATTCCTCACCTGGCCACACCCACAAACAAGAGGTGGTTACACCGACAATATTACTGTGACTATCCTGTCTGTACATTCCATACGCTGCATCCCTAGTGTCACGCGTAACAAATTACTTATTCTGACAGGTCCCCGTTACATGGCAATCTAACCTATTCAAAACACACGGACCATGTTACACTTAACACAGTCTAGCTATGAGCCCCCCACCCTCTTCCACATAACAATATGTAACCCATCCACATTCTCTCAATACTTTGTGTTCATTGAAGGTGCTGGAAAGTAGCAATCTCATCTCATACATATGAAGATGGGAGGTAGCCATCCAAGTTGCTGTGTAAACAAGACCCTGAACTCCAGTAATACATTATTACCCTTGCCAGAGGAGAGGGTATTGCATTTGAGTCCGTTTGTCTCTTTGTTTGTTTGTCCGCACAGAATAAATATGATTTTCTCTGCAACCGTTGGTCTGATTGACAGGAAATTTTCACCATAGGTGCAACTCCACCTGTATAATTTTTTAATGATAATTATGACGTCATAGGTCACGTGGTTCGGCCGCCATCTTGGAAAATCGAAAAACTTTGCACCTCCATATCTCCGAAAGTGCTGAATAGAAAAATTGAGACATGGCTCATTGCAAAGAACTCTCCATGGGGAATAAAATATGTTAATGATGATGTCATATGTGCCTCCATTATGACGTCATAATTCGACAAGTACAAAACTTCATCCGATAAAGATGAAATTTCTTGAGCATAATCTATGAATAAAATAGTTTCGAAAAAAAGAATGATGCCGTCATCGGTCACCATATTTGTTTAAACACAAAAGCCTTAATTAAAAACCACAGAAAATACATCCTGGCGAGGGTTTGCATTCTCTGGTTGCTCTTTTTCTTGTTCTATATGTAAAAACAGAGGCACCCATGATCACATCTGTCTCTCCTGAATTCTGTGGAATCTACAGCTCTCAACATTATTTGAATCTCCCTTGAGGAGGCGAAAGCATAAGATTTCTAGCTTTCACATTTCAGACAGGTGGGTGGTCTATCTGTTTTCTACTGTCTATTCTCCAATATCACCCTCTCCACTCACTCGATCATCCAACCATCCCTATATAGTCCAAGATGTACACGTTCTTCCAGTGACTGCACATCTCAACTCTTTGCCATCACTTCTCCCGTCTATGCAACTGCCTTTGAGAGGCCGCTCCTTCCCAATCTTCACTCTAGGGTTTCAAGCAGGCAGCGCACTGGTGAGGGTTTGTAAGGCCGGCAGTTCAATTTTGGCCCAGGCCAAGTCAAAGCAAAGACTTCAAAAATGGTACAAGCTGCTTCCTCGCTTGGTGCTCAGGATTTAGAGGATAAAGCATGGACGGTTGGCATCCTACGAAGGAGGAGGGAGGATTTATGTAATTCTGATTGTGGAGAAGAAAAAAAAAAGGCTCTTGGGTGATATTGAAAAGCACACACATGCACGCACACCTCTACATCAATCATACAGAGATGGCAAAATGCTATCCAGCCAACCATGGACCAAACGATGGCAGCATGCACAAAATAAATGCACGAAAACCAGGAACATCCAGAGGTTGTGGATTTTCTACCAAATGGTACAATTCCATATATAAACATGTAAATTGGATTTTGCAGTTGAGGGGCTTTGAAAAGTCAGTTTCATTTGAAAAGTGGTACACAGGGTCACAATGCTACCCTTGAATAAAGCACAAGCCTTCATTTTTGAAGGCGATTGCAGAACGAAAGAGGAAACTCAGCCTAAGCGGAAACATAGAAGGTGTGATGCAATTGTAAGTGGAATCATTCCACACCAGACCTGTTGCCATTCTCAACTGATGAACTCTCTCCTTAAAAGTACCTGACATGCCTATGCACACTTCCTCAGCAACACAACAACAACATGCATTTTAAGGCCATTTTCCCTGCTAGAGCGGAGGTTAGCCAAGTTAGGTTAGCCTTCCTCAGCACTTCCCATTTAAAATATGCCATAAGAGTGAAGTGCACAATGCGATATTGACTTCTTCGTTCCACTCACAATCTCTTGGAATATGGGATCATTGCACATGCCTGGAATACTCAGTCTAATTCATCATTCCATCTCTGCCATACAAATATTTATTTAATATGTGAACATATCATTGATAAGCAGCCATGCCAAGTTTGTGATGTGTCCTTATTTGTAAAGGGCAGCGAGGGAGGACAGGATGCGGTGTGACCGTAATAATGGTGAAAGGACTTGGATGACCTTTATCTTCAGTCGTAAACTTCTGTAGACTAACTCAGTCAAATTTTTACATGTAGAACCCATGCCACCACTTACTGCAAAGAGATAAGCAAAGCAATATGAACCTCCTCCCATACCTGGTTGGAGTTGCAGGGAACCTCGAGTCGGGTTTCAGGGGGTGCCTTTACTACCAACACGGTCTGCTTCCGAAAGCTGTTCAGGCTGCGGATGTCATGGTATGTCACATAGGCTAGCGTGGTCCATCATTAAGGAAATGACACCACGGAAGGAGATAAAACCGGTACTTTCTCTCAACACCTGCTCAAAGCATTCATTCCCTGTGCAGCCCCTCTCCAAACCACACACAACAACAACAACACAACATGCATTTCAAGGCCATTTTCCCTGCTAGAGCGGGGGTTAGCCGTGCGGTCCCCATGACAATCTTCTCCATCTTGCCCTATTTTCTGCATCTCTCATTGTTAACCCCCTTGCCCGCATTTCTTCTTCCACCATCTTTAGCCAAGTCTTTCTCAGTCTTCCCGTCCTCTACTTCCTTCTACATTCATTTCCATCACTCTTCTCAACCAGTCACTTTCATCCTTCCTCAACACATGACCAAACCATCTCAACCTGTTTCTCTTCACACCATCCATCACAGGCTCTATTCCCATCATCTTTCGCAATTCATCATTTGTCTTCCTCTCTCTCAACGATACTCCGCACATCCATCGAACCATTCGCATTTCCACCTAAACCACACACAAACACAGAATAACTGCAACAGCAAACAAACATCCAATGTTGCTGACAAATACACAAGTGAAGTTGAGCTGTGTTAAGGACCCTGCTCAGGAGCAATTTTACGATGTGAGCAGGTGAAGGATATCCAAGTTCAGTGTAGTGCTCAGTAAGGTTTTGCAGCTCTGCTGAAGCGGCAGATATCAGCTCATCCAGATGTTTCTCTTTGCAGGCCAATTCAGTCAGATCAGCCTGGAGGAAGGGGCTCTGCGTCCACCCTGCTTCCCCATCCAGCGGGATGCCCAACCTTGCAGTACAAAAGAAAAACGACAACAATTCAGCAATCAAACCAGACAACGTAACACTTTCACATCAATGTGAACGAGCCGTTTGCAGTCAAAATAAAAATGCAAGTCAAATCCAGGACCATTATACAGTGCATTCAGAAAGTATTCAGACCCCTTCACTTTTTTCACATTTTGTTATGTTGCAGCCTTATGCTGAAATCGTTTAAATTCATTTTTTCCCTCATCAATCTACACTCAATACCCCATAATGACAAAGAGAAAACAGGATTTTAGAAAGTTTTGCAAATTTATTCAAAAGAAAAAACTGAAATATCACATTGACATAAGTATTCAGACCCTTTGCTATGACACTTGAAATTTAGCTCAGGTGCCTCCCATTTCTCTTGATCATCTTTGACATGTTTCTACACCTTGATTGGAGTCCACCTGTGGTAAATTCAATTGATTGGACATGAGTTGGAAAGGCACACACCTGTCTATATAAGGTCTCACAGCTGACAATGCATATCAGAGCAAAAACCAAGCCATGAGGTCGAAGGAACTGCCTGCAGAGCTCAGAGACAGGATTGTGTCGAGGCACAGATCTGGGGAAGCCTACAAAAAAAGATTCGGCTGTATTGAAGGTTCCCAAGAGCACAGTGGCCTCCATAATTCTTAAATGGAAGAGGTTTGGAACAACCAGGACTCTTCCTAGAGCTGGCCGCCCGGCCAAACTGAGCAATCGGGGGAGAAGGGCCTTGGTAATAGAGGTGACCAAGAACCCGATGGTCACTCTGGCTGAGCTCCAGAGATCCTGTGTGGAGATGGGAGAAACTTCCAGAAGGACAACCATCACTGCAACACTCCACCGATCTGGGCTTTATGGCAGAATGGCAAGACGGAAGCCTCTCCTCAGTGAAAGACTGTTTATTCTATGTTCCTTAGGCTTTAGGAACACATCAAGAACATTGTTGTTTACAGCTGTAGCAAAAATAAACTCAGGAGTACAACATGTTAATGATGAGCCAAATGGCGTCTTCATCTCCTTGTTTAAAGTCGTACAGGATTGTGAGAATCTGCAATACCTCAATATGAGTAGGTTTTTCTTAATCTTCCCACAGAAGTCAAGGATTATAGAAGAGCTAAATATGACAGATGTCTGTAAGGTCGATGAACCGATAGCAGGAAAAAAAATTAACAAAAGAAATGCACACGAGCAAGTTCTGCAAGTTCTGAACTGGTTACCTCCACCACCGAATGTGGATGGATGTTATGTTTTCACCAATGTTTTCACCAATTTTTTTGAAGTACTGTAAGCCTCTCAGCTGTCTGTCACCATGGAAGTGAAGAGATTGCAGTGAGACACTGGTTTATTCTATGTTTTGAGTCAACAATGAATGAACCATACACCGCTTCAATCTGCAACTTTGCAGTCACGACAAAGGGATTACAGTTTTACGATTATATTTACGCTATTATTATTCTTATTCTTATTAACATTATTAGTATTGTTATGAATTTGGGTAGAGTGATATATAGAGTCAGATAGATCTGTACAGGTAGGTACTCGACTGTCATGATAGGGAATCTACCTGTAATAAGTTCTATATTTAGCCCGGTTTGTCGGTATAAGCTGTATTTGTGGCCCCGCCGCGAGGGGGGCGGGGCATGCTAATTAGTACAGGGATTATGGGTAATATTCCTTTGTTTGTCGTTCCCCCTGTCGCCAAACCTGTGTCCCTTATGGCAATACACACTCACAAAGACACAAGATAGATCCCTCAGAGCACACATTAAATAATTCCCCTCCCTTACAATAAGACTTTGGAAGACAAGCAGGCAGCAGCTGCGCAGTACCCTACCATGGGCGACCAAGCATCGAGCAAGGCTGGGAGCCAAGCCCAGGAGGACTGTTGATTGGCCAGGGGAAGGGGTGAGCAACACCACAGGGCGGGAAGCACTTGGCCAATGGGAGGGCACAAGCGCAGTCAGAACATTCAAGAGGTCGAGAGACGAGGCTCTGGTTGGGGCAGGAAAAGGATTGACGTCACACGCCAGGTGACAAAAGGACTGGCTCGGTGACATTTTCTCTCTCTCTCTCCCCCTCGTGCTTGAAGCTCGCTCTCTGCTCTGCGCTGGACTCTTGCCTGGGGTTGATTCTCGCTCTTCCCTGCGTTCTTGACTGGTGGTAGTTGGTTCGTCATCTTCTTGGTGCTTGGAGCGGTGCTCGGTGCTCGGAGCGGTGCTCGGCCCTTCTCGGTGCTTTTGGTGATGGGAGCGAGGCTCGGTGCTGTGAGTGGGCGGGACCTCGTGTGCGATCGACGAGGAGCTTGGAGCGGGGCGGGTCGCTCGGGGCCTGGCTGAGCGCACGAGCGAGGCGGACTGAGGGAGCCGCGTTGGACGACGGACACACCACTACGAACAGATAAGCACGCTCCACATCTTACACAAATCCATGACGAACGTGTTATTTTATTAATTCATTCATTCCTTTGTCTCGTTTCTGAAGTGAGGTGCGGGGATGTCCCAATTTAGAATTAGATTTTATCATCGCGTTTCTTTGTATCGGGTACCGTAATAAATCTTTATTTTTGTACATTGAATTCTGGTTTCGTTTGAGTTGCTTTCCTCCAGGGTCGGAGTTGCCGTCGCGGCTAAAGGTACGCGCTTCCGCTTCTTCCTCTTCATTCTTCCTCCCGTGCTTTTATAGCCGAATCCAATTTGATCGTCGCCTCCATTAAAGCCGTTTGGTCATCCGCGAGCCCTGGTGTTAACCGAAGGGATCGCCTGACAGTATTATTACGAAAACGATACCACTGTATTGAGAAACCTGAGCTAATTTTTCCGAAGCGGCCTGAAGGTGAGGCAAGAAGGCATGAAGCCTAAGGCCTATAGTACTGTGTCATTGTAAGACCTGCAACGCCTATGCTTTCGATATTTTATGGTCATTTTAACAATCTGTTTGTTTGTGTTTCACACTGAATAAAATATGTAGAAGTAGAGCATGGCGATTGTGATATATGACAGGTTCGACGATATGTTCGGCCTGAACGGCATATAAATTAAAATGGCGGTTTGTGGAGTCAGCCATCGTATGCCGTAATGACATCACAGACGTAATCACAACACATCATCCCTGTCATGTGACCAGATCCTCAGCTTAGATTGGTGTACGTTTGTGAGGCACATACATACATACCTATATACATGCATACATACATACATACCTAAGGACAGACAAACACTATTCGAGATGGCTTTGCCCTACGGGCTACGTCGTAAATACAGCGATTTGCACTCCTTTGTCGTCATGTGTCCAGCATGCTTTGAAAACTGCTGTAAAAAGGATAGCCTTTATGCCACTTTTGTGTCAATTTTGTCAGGGATTTTGTCACAGGAAAGGGAAGGGAAAAGCAATTGTTGAAGAAGGGAAAAAGGAATCGCCTGTGAAGTTGCCTAGAGGTATGCACACTCGCATCTAAGCTCTCTAGCATGAGTTCTGATCTCAGCCAAGCTGTAACCTGTCACGCTGATATTTCGCAGACTGGACGAGGCATCAGAATGTGTGCTATTCCCCGGATGGACATTAAACTGGGCATTCTGTCTGCGAGCTGTAGTCAGTGGACATTAAAGATCCCATGGTGTCTTTCATGAAGAGTAGATGAGCTGTCACTGGCACCATGGCCAAATTTCAAATTCCTGCTCTAACCTACAGAAGGCACAGCATCAGCAGCACAGTCATGCTCCCAGAAAATGATGCTACCTGGATTCATGTGCTGCATATGAAATAAGAAGGAAGAAGAAGGGGCTTATTTGCTTATTTGCTTCGTGTACTGATTAGAATCTTATCAAATCCATGTGATCATTGCACACTGCCCCTTTTTCGGCAGTGATCGATTGTCGTGGCCCTGTAAGATCTCAGCCTTCAACCCAAACCCCTTTTCACCTCAAGTGTTCCAAAAAGAGCAGAAGATGGAATACTGTTGTAAGAACAAATTAACCAATAGTGTGGAACAAATTAACCAACAAATTAACATGTGAGAAACTAAATGATAAATAAAAGCAAGAGCTGTTGAAAAGAAAGTCGACAAGTTTCATTTGCATTTCAAAGGAAAAAAAAAACTGATGGAAAATATGAGCAAGATGATAATATATTTAAAGTATATCCACTTAACAACACTCGGTGACGTAATGGCTGGAGCATCAATTCTGAGTCTAGGAGGTCGGTGGTTCGAATTCCGGCAGTCATTCAAAAGACATAAACATAGTATGTGCTGCTTTCTTGCTCAAGATGCTCAGCATATACAGGGTCCGTCAGGGAGGTGTGACGATTTTCAGAAAACTCGTACACAGTTATTTTTAGTCAAATTTCAATTTTTTTTTTTTAAAGACTACATATATAATGCCATGTAATACACTGCAACAAAGACATTTAAAAAATGTAATTCATGTTTGAAAAATGACATCATCTAAATGGCGGCCGTTCTTGTCTAAGCATTCTTGCAGACGCGCGGAAAAGTTCCAGCATTTCTCAGCACAGCAGCATCCCTCAGCAGGTCCAGCATTCTTTCTGCGAACGTAAACCGCCGTACAAAATCATTCTGCTGCAGTTCTTGAACCACCATGATTTTGTACGCGTGATAATGAAGGTCCAAGTGCAAAATTCGACGAACTGATCCGTCTGACATCCGTAGAGCGCGAGCGTGCCGTACCGCTGACCGACGAGGGCTGGCCTCCACAGCTTGTCGAACCCTTTCGATGTTTTCCGGGGTCCTAACGGTTCGATCACCTCCCCGAGCTGCTCCCGGCCTCACAGATACAGTTGCCCTGAAGTTTTTTACCCACTTCAATATTGTGTTTCGAGACGGAACGGCGCCACGTCGACCAACATTGAAGTGAGTACGAAATCTGCGCTGTGTAAGCACCACCGAACTACCCGTTTGAATAAACGTCTCAACAACAAAGACGCGATGTTTAATCATCCACAGCTCCATGGCTACTGAAATGGCGCCTAACAACGAGTAACCAACAGCCATCACGCATGTGCTAGACCCCCCACTTGCATTGTTATACCCAATTCAAACATGAATTACATTTTTTTAATGTCTTTGTTACAGTGTATTAAATGGCATTATATATGTAGTCTTTAAAAAAAATAAAAATTGAAATTCGACTAAAAATAACTGTGTACGAGTTTTCTGAAAATCGTCACACCTCCCAGCCGGACCCTGTATAAAGATAGAGCACAGAAAAAAAAATAACCACAGGTTGGCAACCATAGTGTGAATTGATGGGCCTAATGTCCCGCTCTTGCATTAAAGGTCATTTTTAAGGGACAAGCAAGATTTCAATGGACTCGCAAGATAGAGCGAGATAAAATAGAATCAGCCAGCCAAGACACTGCTGGTACTTTGTGGGTAGAGTGAGGCACAAAAGTATGCCATCTTTCAGATGGGACCAAGGGGAAAATGGCCATCGGAAATAAAATGTGGGTTCACTGAATGTAACAAGTTCCGGCTTGTCTGACATGTGTAAATGTTTATGCAATGAACAAGACAGCGTCAATTGTCATGTGACACCGACAGGTGAAGGCCAGGAAAGTTACCATGAAACTTGGAATGTCAGAGAAATATGTATTTGATTATTGATTTAAATCTGGTGATGCTCAAAGTCTCATTAGAATTGGTCCAGAGAAACTAAACTTAGAATGAAATCAGAAAGGAATAAGGTGATCAGGGAAGGAAAAAAAAAAACAGTCATCAACGAATGGCAGAACTTGTCCATGTTCCAAATAAAATTGTGAAAAGTGACTGTGTGCCCGAACCACAATGTTTCCTGAACAAAATAAGTAAATGCCAAAGCTGTTAATTAATCAAAGTACCAGAAAAAATGTATTGCTGGTGATTTGCTTCTCTTAAACACAGGCTGCAGGGCAAGAGTGAAACTAGAGACACAGTTCAAAATGAAAAGCCGATGCCGATGAAAAAGTGCTCCTGCATCAGCCTCTTAACAGAAATATTTAGGGACCCACAATTTGAATTAATGAATGCACTGTAATACATAAGCCTTTTTCTCCACTGTACTTTATCAAGAGTAAATGGAGACAAGTACAAGCTCTTTGATAAACGCCTAGACCATAAAAGAATGTATGTGTGAGTGAGTGAGTGGGAGTTAGAGAACAAGACAGACAGAGCGAACGAGTGAGACAGACAGAGCGAACGAGTGAGACAGACAGAGCGAATGAGTGAGACAGACAGAGCGAACAAGTGAGACAGACAGAGCGAACGAGTGAGACAGACAGAGCGAACGAGTGAGACAGACAGAGCGAACGAGTGAGACAGACAGAGCGAACGAGTGAGACAGACAGAGCGAACGAGTGAGACAGACAGAGCGAACGAGTGAGACAGACAGAGCGAACAAGTGAGACAGACAGAGCGAACGAGTGAGACAGACAGAGCGAACGAGTGAGACAGACAGAGCGAACTAGTGAGACAGACAGAGTGAACGAGTGAGACAGACAGAGCGAACGAGTGAGACAGACAGAGCGAACGAGTGAGACAGACAAAGCGAACGAGTGAGACAGACAGAGCGAACGAGTGAGACAGACAGAGCGAATGAGTGAGACAGACAGAGCGAACGAGTGAGACAGACAGAGCGAATGGGTGAGACAGACAGAGAGAAAGAGTGAGACAGACTGAGCGAACGAGTGAGACAGACAGAGCGAACGAGTGAGACACACAGAGCGAACGAGTGAGACAGACAGAGCGAACGAGTGAGACAAAGAGCGAACGAGTGAGACAAAGAGCGAACGAGTGAGACAGACTGAGCGAACGAGTGAGACAGACAGAGCGAACGAGTGAGACAGACAGAGCAGACGAGTGAGACAGACAGAGCAAATGGGACAACGACAGACAGAGTGAGAGAGTGAGTCAGTCAGTGGGCAAGGGACAGACGGGCTGGCCGAGTGACAGACCGAACTCTCTTATCTGTCTCCCTCTTCCAAATCCTGGTGGCGTCTGGTCAAATCTGTTTCTGGTGTTTGTTCCCCCTCCATCCCCTCCCTCACCTCAAATGGCTACACGGCTGACTCCGCACGTGAAAAAGCTGAATGCCTCAACTCTGTGTTTGCCTCTAAATCTTGTGTCCCAAACCCATCCCTCTCTGTACCCACCGTGCCCAGTCGTACCCAGCTGCTCCTGGACTCTGTGTCCTTTCCTCCTGACAAGGTGGAAAAGTTTCTGTCAACCCTCGACTCTGATTCTGCAACTGGACCTGACGGCATCAGCCCACGGGTCCTAAAATCCTGTTCTTCCGCTCTTTCACTCCCTCTCTCTGTTCTCTTCACCCTCTCTTTTGCTCAAGGTCATCTGCCATCTGCTTGGAAATCAGCCAACATCACCGCTTTGCACAAAAAGGTGCAAAAACAGATCCTAGCAACTACAGACCAATCAGCCTTCTCCCAATTATCAGCAAAGTCATGGAATCCATCATTGCTTCAGATATGAAATCTTTCCTCTTCTCCAATGGCTTGATCTCTGATCATCAATTTGGTTTCAGACCTGGACACTCTACTCTGGACATGCTGCTTCTGCTTTCTCAACAATGGATGGAGGTCCTCAATGCCAAACAGGAAATTAGAGCTGTCTCCCTTGACATATCACGTGCCTTCGATACGGTCTGGCACCCCGCTCTGCTCACCAAACTCTCCTCCTTTGGTATCCATGGAAATCTCCACGCATGGCTGGCGGACTTCCTCTCTAGTCGTAGTCAACGTGTGGCCCTGAATGGGTTTCTCTCATCTCCTCTTCCTGTTCAGGCTGGAGTTCCCCAAGGCAGTGTTCTGGGCGCTGTGGTTTTTCTGGTCTTCATCAATGATCTCTCTGACTCTCTTGAAAATCCTCTCTATCTCTTTGCTGATGACTCTACTCTCTGTCGCTCCATTCCTCATCCCTCAGATCAGCAGTCTGCAGTCTCCTCACTCTCTGCAGACCTGGACAAAATCACAGACTGGGCAAACAAGTGGAACATGTCTTTCAATCCTGACAAATCTCACACTCTTACGATGTCTCTCCGAAAAGATCGACTGGACAACCCTCCCATCCACTTTCTGAATAATCCTCTCCAAGAAGTTCTGTCACTCAAGCTTTTGGGTCTCACTATCTGCCATGATCTTTCCTGGGAAAACCACATTTCAAATCTGGCCTCCAAAGCCAGTCGCCGACTGGGCATCCTCCGTCGTGCGAAGTCCTTCCTTGGCACACCTGAGCTCCTCACCACATACAAGGCTTTCATCCGCAGCTCAATGGAATACTGTTCCCCCCTCTGGGCCAGTGCTCCTGCCTCATACCTAGCCCGTCTTCACGCTGTTGAAACCAAAGCGTTCAGAATCATTGGAATCTCCTGCGATGAAGCTAACTCCAAAGGCCTTTCACTCACTCACCACAGGCAGGTTGGTGGTCTTTCCGTCTTCTACCGACTCCTCTCTGGCCTTGCCCCCCCAGCTCTCTCTGGGCTCTGTCCCCCAAATATTCCTACAGGTCGCACAAGATCTGCCTACAACCCTCTTATGGTTAAACTGCCAAAATCAAGACTCTCTGCTCACCTTCACTCCTTCATTCCTCTTTTCTACCACCTCTGGAACAAACTCCCTCACTCTCTTCAATCCCACTCCACCCTCCAGGTCTTTAAAACAGCTGTTCACCACCATCTCTTATCTTCCGCCATCCAAAACCTTGATCTTTTCTACCCCTGCTAATTTCACCCCAAATCCACTTTTTTGAAATACCAACCTCTGTCCTGGAAGTCCTTGGTGTCCTTGTGTTTTATACTTCTCCCACCCCCCCCCCCCTTCCCACACCTCCTCCCCCCAAGCCCTCTCCCTCCCACACATCTCTCTGCTCTCAAATGTTGTGTTTGTGTGCTTCCCCTTCTCTCCCCATCTTGACTTCCGCTCCCTCTTTTTATATATTTTGTGTCTGGTTGATTTGTTTGTGAAATAAATGTTAGCTCTTTCACGAGCCTCGATTCAGTATTCTTATTTAAAAAAAAAAAAAAAAAAAAAAAGACTGGGTGGGCGAGTGACAGCTAGGGCAGGTGAGCCAGCGGGCGACTCACATGGTGAGCGAGCGGGTGAATCATGTGATGAGTGAGCGGGTGACCCAGGTGACGAGTGAGCGGTTGACTCATGTGACGAGTGAGCGGGCGACTCACGGGGCGAGCAATCAACAAATGGGGCGAGCGAGTGAGCACCTCACAGAGTGGGCGACCGGGTGACAGACGGGGCGAGCGAGCAGGAGCTCACGGGGCGAGTGAGCGGGTGACTCACGTGGCAGGCGAGTGGGCGACACACATGGAGAGCGAGCGGGCGACACACATGGGGTGAGCGAGTGACACACAGGAAGAGCAAAAGTTTGACACAGGGGGTGAGCCAATGGGTGACACGGGGTGAGCGAGCGACACGGGGAGAGCGAGCGACAGACGGAGCGAGCGAGCGGCAACTCACAGGGCGAGCGAGCGGGCAACTCAAGGGGCGAGCAAGTGGGCGGCACACAGGGCGAGCGAGCGGGGAACACACGGGGCGCACAATACTTGGAGTGAGTGAGCAAGTGACAGACAGGGCTGGCGAGCGAGCAAAACAAGGCGAGAGAGCACGAGAGCCAGAGTGACAGAGCCAGAGTGAGAGTATGAGAAAGCCAGAAGACGAAGAAGAAAAATAAAAGGAGTCAAAAATAATCTCCCAAGACTTACCAGACTCGGTGGAGTAATGGTTTGAGCATCAGCTCCGAGTCTGGGAGGTTGGCGGTTCAAACCCAGGCCAAGTTATGTCAAATACTTTAAAAAATAGTATGCACTCCTTCCTTGCGTTATGTTCAGCATTTATACGGTAAAAAACACGGGCAATCGCAATCGGTAGACATCCATGGGGAAGAGAAAGTTATCCTTTTAGAAATGCTTTACGAGTGCAATAGGAAAAGCAGCGTTAATGTTGCAACATCGCTGGTACCCAGAGTAACCAAGGAAGTGATGGCATTTCCCCCAAACTCAGTGGCTTTGTTTGTCTCGTCTAACAGTCCTGTGTTGTGGCCGTATGTTTGGAGTGTGTGTGTGTGTGTGTGTGTGTGTGTGTGTGTGTGTGTGTGTGTGTGTGTGTGTGTGTGTGTGTGTGTGTGTGTGTGTGTGTCAGCTCCACTACGAGCCTCAGACTATTTTTAAAAAGAAAAAAAGACTTACGTCCACTGGATATGGTTTTTGGATTTCTTGCGAATCAGCCTGATGCCTTCCAACACGTTGGTGATGTCATAGATGCGACGCTTCTGAACCGAAAGTATCTCAGATGCTTGATTGAGGTCAACAACGCCATCCGTGGATTGGCGGAGGAGGCCCACAAACCGCTTGGTGAGAAGGCCCAAAGAGGTGTCATATCGTGAGCGCTCATAAGGTGACCGAGATGCTTGAGAAAGAAATGAGATGGACATTAATGAAGTGGGATGAAGGTCATTAGTTGGAGAAGAGGTGGGAGGGTGGTCTGGTGCTGGTTTTCTGCCACAGCCACCTTTCCACTGAATGCCTTACTCCACCCTTTTACTAGCCTCTACCTTGAACTCCAAATGGCAAATTCACCACCACCACCGTCCCGCCCCCTTCCAAGCAGAACACGCCCACAAGTTTAACATAACAATAAAAACACCAGAAGCCCTAGGTGATGGGTGAAGTTCAGATAACTCACAGCGTGGACTTGAGTTGTTCCACAGTGAACCACCTTTGCCTCTGGGGGTCTTGAAAGCTGGTCGCATCTCAGCATAGCCATGCTCTGTCCCCTCCAGGTCGAGTCTCCTCTTGGCCTGATGGCAGATGCACCTCATGTGAGACAAAAAGGTTGCAGTGGAGGATACACCAGAGCTGGTGATGATAACTTTGATGAGAAAGACATCAGTAATTGCTGATCAAAGTTAATGTAAAAGCATTTGGGGGAGGGGGAGTGGAAGAAAACAATCCTGGCAACATGGGGAGGTCGGTAGATGCAGGAAAGTGAGAAGAGGAAAGGAAGGGTGACATTCATAATAAAAACGGGAAAGAAAGGGCCAAGAGAGACATCAAAGTTAGTGAAAATAAATAAAAACACAAGAAGGCCAAGGGGGGGGGGGGGGGGGGTTACATTGCCAGAATAAGAGTGCAGGAAATTTTGATAGCCAACAATGGGAAGAAGGAAGGAAAGAATATATGGCCAAAGCGAGGGGGAAGAGAGGGAAGGGACAGGAGGGACACCTTTATGGTAAAAGCAGAGCGACAAAGGGATGACGTAAAAGGAAATTGAAAAGTTTTCCTTCTCTCAGTTTTAAAGGATCCAAGGTTCATGGTCGAGATTGCAAAAATATCACAGGTAGGACAGGGACACGAAGAGACAAGGTGTAACTATAACACAAATTACAGCAGGGATAAATCAACACAATTAATGGGAATTTGAACTTGGGATCCCAGCACAACTCGCCATGATTGCAGATGAGAAAGGTAAAAATGTCGTCTCGACATTTTCATTTGAAAACCTACGAGAATGAAGGTAGAGGAGGGGGAGGGGTGGATGGTGAAATGAGAAGAAAAAAAACAGCAATAGAAAAGGACTGAAAATAAAAGGAAAATAACTTGAAGAGTGCACACAGCTGGAGAAGCAAGAGGGAGGGAAAGTTGGAAGTGAGACTTCAGTCAAACTGGTTGGACCTGAAGTACAAACCCTGGGGTGATAGTGGTGGTGAACAACAGCTTTGCAAGAGTCACTGTCAAAACCAAAAATTAATAACATCCGTGGCCTTCTGAACATCACCTTTTATCCGACGGTAATTGATAGGCAGTGTAGTTTGAAAAAAAACAAAAAACCTCATGGTTAAAACAATATCAACGATTTTGTCCTTAACCTGGCAACGGCGGCTTAATGGTTAAGAGTGTTCGGTCTGAGTTTGCTGAGTTTGGGAGATCGGGGGTTCGAACCCGACCCAGGCCACGTCTTACCATGGACTTTTAAAATGGCACATGGTACTTTAAAAAATGGTGCCAGCTGCTTCCTTGCTTAATCAGCATTTTAAAAGGCTCATGGACAAACAACCATATGTTGGCAACTATGGCACAGGCCACTGGACCTCCTCCTCCATCGAGGTTCCTTGTAAGAAACACAGACTCCTCCCTCCCCCACAAGGAAATTCTCTCTATGTATATGTGTGTTGGGCTAGTTGGGCTAGCGGCTAGGGTGCCGGCTTAGGATCCTAGGATCCTGGGTTCGAATCCCGGTCGATCGCTGAATTAACGCCAGGGGGGTTGACTCAGCCTGTCATCCTTCCGAGGTCGGCAAATTGAGTACCAGTTCACTGGTAATTCCCTGTTTGTTGTAAAAAGGCGACAAAAAGGGTTGGCGGCAGGAAGGGCATCCGGCCGTAAAACATTGCTTCAAAAAGGGGACCAAAAAAACAACAACAACCACGGTCCCCGAAAAAGGCCAACCCCCGCTTGCGGGGAAAAATGGCCTCTAAAGGTGGTTTTTTTAAAATTATATATATGTGTGTACGTGTGAAAATTATAAATAAATAAATAAATATTAAAAAAAGGCAGGGCCACTCCACCAAATTTTACAAATGTGTTCGGTGTATCCAGGGGTAGATCATAGGGACAACGAGAGTCCCTATACACACTAGTAGTGAAAGCTTGCAATTTGAAGCCATTTTGTTTCCATCGAGTGTGGCACACCGAACCTGTTCCCATTGTGCATGATGAAGCGTTATGGGTCCGCTTTCTAATCAAACCGTCTTTCTCTGCACCCAAAAGAAAGATTATATTACTTAATGATTTATTTTAATTGTTCAAACGAGTCCGAATGAGCATAGAATCAGACAGGACTGATTTAACCTTAACACATATCGCAGAAACCGTGACAAAATGAAGCGAAATGCACTTGTAAAGATTCACACTGATGAGTGCCTAATTCAAGGTGTACAGAGCGAGTGAGTGGAAGAAACACACACAGGTAGTGACAGAATGCAGAAATTTGAAAGAAGTGGAAGAAGGAAAGTGAAAGACAAAAATGGAGGGCACACCATTCATGTCAGATGCACACACCACACCATTCATACCAGATGCGCACACCATTCATGCCAGATGCACACACCTTCAAGAGAGTAGATAGTTAGAAAAGATAACAACTGTGAATGAAAAGAGAAAGAGTTTGAGAAGATTGATCGATTGTGTGCTCTGCCTGAAGGCAAATCCTTGGCTGCTTGGCCATGGTGATACAGGGTGATTTGCCATTGCCTTCCAAGTAGTTAGTCAAGGCAAGAATTTATAATTTGCCTAGGATGCCGGTGATAACTCGGCTCTCTTGGTGAATGACACGTGGGATCTTTAACATCCACCATCAAATGATAGCAGATGGTAGACCCGGCTTAACGTACATATGAGGGACTGCGCACAATGATGAATCACCCTGCATGTGAAACACTGGGATGACAGTTTGTAGCTCGGTCAGGATTCGAACCCAAGCAAAACAGCAAGGACATGAGTGAGTGTACCACTTGGTCTAGGGTCTCGATCATCCTCCCAGCCTATTAAGACATGAATTGTGAAAATTGATCTTTGCAATCAAACGGCAGAGGAAATAAGAAATTTTGAAAGGATAAAGAATAAATAAAACAGAACTACATTAAAATGGAGACGAGTCATAAGTGAAGGGGTTAATTTCCCCAACTCTTCATTTTTTTCAACATAAGTACTGTACCACTAAAACATACATATGCATGTAATCCTTCATATGTGCTCAAAACACGCATGTGAATATAATCCTTCACATGTGCTAAAAAACATGCATGAATATGTAATCCTTCACATGTGCTGAAAACATGCATGAATATGTAATCCTTCACATGTGCTGAAAACATGCATGCACATGTTATCATCTTTCACATGTGTTGAAAACATGTATGTACATGTAATCCTTCACGTGTTGAAAACATACATGTGCATGTAATCCTTCACGTGTTGAAAACATACATGTGCATGTAATCCTTCACATGTGCTGAAAACATGGATGTGCATGTAATCCTTCACATGTGCTGAAAACATGCATGTACATGTAATTGTCCACACGTGTTGAAAATATACAGGTGCATGCAATCCTTCACATGTGCTGAAAACATAGATGTGCATGTAATTCTTCAGATGTGCTGAAAACATGCATGTACATGTAATATTTCACATGTGTTGAAAACATGCATATAATATGAAATCCTTCATGTGTTGAAAATATACGTGTGCATGCAATCCTTCACATGTGGTGAAACCATGCATACACATGTAATCCTTCATATGTGCTGAAAACATGCATATACATGCAAGCCTTCAATTGTGCATGTAATCCTTCACATGTGCTGAGAACATACATGTACATGTAATATTCCACGTGTTGAAAACATGTAATTGTTCACATGTGTTGAAAATATACATGTGCATGCAATCCTTCACATGTGCTGAAAGCTTACATGTGCATGTAATCCTTCACATGTGTTGAAAATATATATGTGCATGCAATCCTTCACATGTGCAAGTAATCCTTCACATGTGGTGAAACCATGCATGTACATGTAATCCTTCATGTGTATTGAAAATATACATGTGCATGCAATCCTTCAATTGTGCATGTAATCCTTTACATGTGCTAAAAACATACATGTACATGTAATCCTTCGCATGTGCTGAAAACATGCATGTGCATGTAATCCTTCACGTGATGAAAATATGCATGTACATATACATGTACAGTCCTTCATGTACAGTCCTTCATGTACATGTACAGTCCTTCAATTAGGGTGGGCTTCAAAAAAGCAAAATGCAGATTTTCTCCGGGACATGGTCTATTTTTGTTCCTTTTGGTGTCAAAGGAAACCACACCAAATTTGAATGGAATCCAATAATATTTAGGGGTGCCACATCAGTGATGAATTTTCCCCCATGCAAAAATAGGAATTCCCATTTTTTGGGCTGTATATACACAAAATAAATACATAATTATATATATACATTAAATATAATATTAAAAATAAATATATAGTAAATATACATTAAATAATAAATATACATAAATACACATTATACATTATATATATACACAATATATTATACATACAGTTTTGAGACTTCCTATGATCACTATCTGGGCAATTTTCATGCATGTTTTGTACAGGTTCCCGGGGTCAGGGGTACGCTTTTTTAGTGTGTAATATGTAGGCCTAACTTATTGACTGTGGCTCTTTTGTAGAGAGTGACCCTGTGGAGTAAGAATTAACAGGATTTTACCCACATTCTTGCTTATTTTGCAGATATGGCATGTGCTAGTACCAGTGTTTCATTGAAAACTCGGGCTCAGGATAATGTGTATCTCATTGGGTCCACTTCTGGAGATGCCATCAAAGGTGCCAAGCTCCCGACTGTATCAATCTCTTGTCCTGTTTTTCCATCACCTGAAGAAGGAGAATCGCACTGCCCGGGAGAGTGCAACCCTCACCATTGAAGAGGTTGTGAAGTTCTGGGAAAAAGCTCACCTACCTACAACGACGAAGCAGCACTGCATCCATCGTTTGGAGAGGCTATATGAAGAATGGAGGAGCCTCCAAAAAGGTGCAAAGCGGGGTGGTGCGACCCAAGAGAAAAAGGAAGCATCCTTCAAGGCCTCCTTGGAGAAGACGTTTGATCTTAGGCATGCAGATTCGGAGGCCATAATCACCAACCCCGAGGACAGGATGTTTCTTCACGATCAATTCTCAGAGAGGAAGGCTTCAATGGGATCTGTAGACACTGTGTTGGAAGCAAAAACGTTCTTGTGTGTTTGAAAGATCAGCAGCCACGAGATGATTATCGTGAACTCCTAGAACTGACTGTCATCTACATGGGAGGAATCCCACCTCGTGGAATCCAGATCATGGCTCCAGGAGCAATGCACAGAGCCAGATGGATGGCAAAAGCACTATATTCACTACAGGTGTTCATGTTTCGGTCAGAGTTCCACTTGACACTTCGAGAGGCGAGAGAACTCCGAGCCTTCAACATTTTTGTCTGCCTTGTGTATGTACAGGCTTGGTTTCGGGCTCCACAAGCTATTGAGGCTCCCCTGAATGACATTAACCTCTTCAAGAAGTTGGAAAAGTTTGAACAAATCAATCAGAATATGGCTCAGGCAGCCTTGAAGGCACTTGGCCGCCACACGTGGTACATGAGCCCAGTACTAGTGGCATTTGCATTCTTTGACACCAGAATTGACAAAGAAAGCAAGATCAATATGATTGAAGCATTGAAAAATGACGGTGAAAACCCCTCTCCAAAGAGTCCAGCTATCAAACGAGGAACCGCCCTGTCAATCGCTGGCCTCATAACAAAACACACCAAGCATTTCTTCAGCATCCTAGGGACCCCAACTGATTGGATGGATAAGGATCCTGGTTCATGGGAGCAAGAAACCAGCTTTCAGGAAGCAAAGAAAGCCGCCAGTGGCTTAGTCGTGGTGAACGACAGGGCAGAAAGGGGTGTCGCATTGATACAAGACTACAATAAGCTCCTTACAAAGGATGAAGAGCAAAAGCAAGCTCTGCTCCAAGTTGTTGCTGCTCACAGGAAGATGTACCCCGATGCCAAGAAGGCAACAGTGGTGAAACAGGCCCAGAAATTGGAGTTACATTTCTCATTATATTTGGGTTTTTTAATATTATGTGATATGGTGTCTCTTCATTTTATGAACTGAACATTTGGATTGTTATCATTGAATTTGAGTTTTCATAGCAATATAGTGCTATTTGTGCAGCTATTGTAACTTGTGTTTGCTAGAATACAAAGAAAGTGAGTGGAGGGTGGATTTTCATAAAACAAACTTCTGGTTTTGCTTTCGATCCATATATAGAAAAGTGTTGTAGACACCTTTAGTTTGAAGGCTGATGTGGCACCCCTAAATAAAATCAGATTGCTTTCATATTTGGTGTCTTTTCATTTTGGAACAAAAGGAACAACATAAAGCCATGTCCCAGTAAATATTTTTTTAAAATTATTTTGAGCACCACCCTATCCTTCATTCTTGTATATTCTCATTAAATCTCTCATTAGCCATGTCATGGACCATGAAATGTTGTTGACCAATGTTCACTCGAACACTAAGACTAATTAAAATAAATAATCAAGAAAGGCATCATGCAGAGCATGATACATGCAAAATGCACACCACCCCCAAAAAGAGTTGCCATGGATACATCAACTTGTCCATTTCATTAAGATTAAAATTAACGATCTTAATCAATGCTCAGGTCAATCGGATGAAAATTGATTATTTTTCAGATGAATATTGATGATTTTAGAAGTTTAACCTTTAGTTGATCTTTGACCTTTTGTCCTCAAAATAGTTGCTTTCCCAATTCAGTGATGCACTATGCAATTGTTAAATTCTCAAGCTAATAGGATGAAAATTGACGATTTTATAAGTTTGACCTTGAATTGACCTTTGACCTTTTGACCTGAAAAACAGAGGCATTCCTAATTTAGTGAGGCACTATGTAATTGCTCTTTAATTATCAGGTTAATTGGAAGAAAACTGCCATTGTTTCTGCAGAAAATAGACGATTTTATAGATTTGACCTTGAGTTGAAGTTTTAACTTTTGACCTCAAACAGAGTTGGTTTCCCAATTCAGTGACGCGATATGCAAATCCTGTTCAATTTTCAAGTCAATTGCATGAAAAATGATGATTTTAGAAATTTGACCTCAAGATGCCATTTGACCTCAAAATCAATAGGCTCCTCAGTTGTGACCATCTTTCCAGCTTGGTAAAGTTTAATGACGATCGGTTTGGAATTGTGACCTGCAGGCGAGTGACAGACAGAATAACAAAGTCGAATGACCAATATACTTGAAAAATCTTTGATTTCGCAAATATGAAACTTCTTTGCAGATGCTCAAGTGACGTGTTCACTTACAAGCAATTTTTGCCAGGATGTTCTTGATTTGTCATAAATGATCCAAAGATGTTCCGATGATGACGATTTACGTCTTACAAGTTATATCCAACTAAAAAAAAAAAACACCTTTAGAGGCCATTTTTCCCCGCAAAGCGGGGGTTGGCCTTTTTCGGGGACCGTGGTTGTTGTTGTTTTTCGGTCCCCTTTTTTGAAGCAATGTTTTACGGTTTTTACGGCAAATCCAACTGCCAACTGCAAAATGATTACAGCACCACACGTATATGTAGCTCCACACATGGGACTCCTACAGCACAAAATGTTTCAAGGCGCATCGATTCATGAGATTCCACCACACATGAACCTTTATAAGGCGAGGGTGACACCAATATGGGATTTGTTGGACCATTCTTCCATCGGCCTCGGATCTCGAGTTTTTGTTCCAAAACTGAGGCTTGTGAAATGGTATCCAACTCGTGAATACTACTGTGTGCAATATTCTGCGCAATGCTCCAAACATGATCTTATCCGCCGTCGAAGATTTTAGTGATTCATGCGACTGAAGCTCGTTTAAGGATTCATTGCATCTGCATTTGCCAATCAGTGACAATCCCTTTTAGCCACGAAGATCACCCATCTATATTATTTTCTGATCCACTTCACAGTCACTCTTAGGTTTTTCGACTGTGAAAAATGGCAACGCAATGTTAAACAATTTTGATGCAGATCAAGAACACTATGCAAACCTAACAGAGCAAAAAGCCCAGAAGAAGAAGAAGAAAAAGAAGAAGATAAGAAGAAGAAGAAGAAGAAGAAGAAGGAAAAGAACAAAAGCTCAACATACGATTCAAAGGCTGCATACATGAACAGCATGGTGAATGGAAAGACACGTTAAGAGAACGAAGTCCAGTACAGCGGGTAGAGGAGCAGCAGCTGAAATACGAATCCTATCCAGGTTCCTCCTGATGACTCCATCTTTGCTCCTTACTTATTCTGGTTCCTTCTGATGATTCCAATGCAGTATTTGCTTTTTCCATTTGATAATTATGATTGGACCATATCCTGATGCTTTGTGGACTACCCTTCCACACTTTGTGGACTACCCCGCTGATGGACCTCTGGTAGCTTGTACCTGTAGCTGTGTTTGAGCCTGGGGAGTAACTGCTGAAATCGATATTTCCGGGTTCTGACCCTCTGCACCCTCTTATGGTTAAACTGCCAAAAGCAAGACTCTCTGCTCACCTTCACTCCTTCATTCCTCTTTTCTCCCGCCTCTGGAACAAACTCCCTCACTCTCTTCAATCCCACTCCACCCTCCAGGTCTTTAAAACAGCTGTTAACCACCATCTCTTATCTTCCCCCATCCAAAACCTTGATCTTTTCTACCCCAGCTAATTTCACCCAAAATCCTCCACTTTTTTTTGAAATACCAACTTCTGTCCTGGAAGTCCTTGGTGTCCTTGTGTTTTATACTTCTCCCACCCCCCCCCCCCCCCTCCCCACACCTCCGCCCCCCAAGCCCTCTCCCTTCCACACATCTCCCTGCTCTCAAATGTTGTGTTTGTGTGCTTCCCCTTCTCTCCCCATCTTGTCTTCCGCTCCCTCTTTTTATATATTTTGTTTGTCTGGTTGATTTGTTTGTGAAATAAATGTTAGCTCTTTCACGAGCCTCGATTCAGTATACAACAAAAAAAAAAAAAAAAAAAAAAAAAAAAAAAAAAAAACCATCTCCGCCACCAAAGGTTGATGGAGGTTATGTTTTCACCCCTGTATGTCTGTCTGTGAACAAGATATCTCAAAAAGTTGTGGACGGATTCGGACGAAATTTGGCAGAGAGGTTGTGTGTGTAACAAGGACTAAATGATTAGATTTTGGTGAAGATCTGGATTCGGATCCGGCTACCAGAACTTTTTAAGTGATTCTTCACCATTGGGAGATCGGGACAAAAACGATACATAGCAGGATATCTCAAAAGGTTGTGGACGGATTTGGACGAAATGTTGTGGACAGGTTGGGTGTGTGACAAGGACTAATCGATTCGATTTTGGTGAAGATCTGAATATGGATTCGGATACGAGATTTATATCATTCTTTAGTGATTCTTCACCATTAAGAGATCGGGGGAAAAGCGATATGAATGATCGTTTTAAGGCCATTTTCCCCACTAGAGCGGGGGTTAGCCTTGCAGGCCCCATGACAATCATGGTTCCCTGTTTGAGGCAATGTTTTTATGGCCGGATGCCCTTCCTGACGCCAACCCTTAGTCGCCTCTTACGATGCGCAGGGATACGGTGTACCTATTCTAAACCGGGGTACACACCGGGATCATTCATCCCAGCAAGCTGGTACTCAATTTGCCGACATCGGAAGGATGACAGGCTGAGTCAACCCCCTGGTGTTAATTCAGCGATCGACCGGGATTCAAACCCAGGATCCCAAGCCGGCACCCTAACCGCTAAGCCAACACCAGGCAACACGAAATTTGGCAGAGAGGTTGTGTGTGTAACAAGGACTAAATGCTTAGATTTTGGTGAAGATCTGGATTCGGATCCGGCTACTAGAACTTTTTTAGTGAATATTTTAAAAAGTTATGGACGAGTTATGACTAAACTTGGTGGACCCGTTGGTCGGTGACAAGAACAAGCCGATTCGATTTTGGTTCAGGTCCGAATCCAGATCCGGCCTATCATTGGGATACAAAACAAACTGTTCATCCTGGCGGAAGTTTGCGCTCTACCGAGTGCCGTTCTAGTTGCTCCTTTCACTATTCCTTCTACTTTTTCACATTTCTCTGTATTCATTGTAATTCTTTCTTTTTCTTTTTGTTCAATTCCCTCCCTTTTATCTCTCCTCTCTTTCTTTATCTATCTGTCGAAGGAGAAGCAAATTCTGAGAACCAATTTTTTTAAGGTTCACTTGCTGCGCCTGGATGGGTTTGAGGGTAGCGGAGCAGCAGCTGAAACCTGAATCCTATCCAGGTTCCTCCTGATGACTCCATCTTTGCTCTTTGCTTATTCGGTTTCCTTTTGATCACTCCAATGCAATATTTGGTCTTTTATCAGAATGTATTAATTGTATTGTACTTTTATGAGGAATGATTAAATGCTATCATGAGGATCGGCTCTATATTAATCAGCACATCGTTTGAAATAAATTGTTTTTAAAAGGAGAGCATTTGTCCATTCATAACAGAGAGGCAAAGCATGGCTGCTCCGGCTTTCATGCCGCATTCCTTGTACAATGAGTGCTAGTTCTCGATGAATGGGGTGAATGAACATTGAACACCCCACTAATCCCAGCAGAGTGCAAGATTTCCGGGTGGCAGGTTCAACGGCAGCGCATAACTTTCTGTCGAGTACGCCGGTAGCAGCAGTTACACCAATGGATGGTGAAAACTTCTTGTGAAACAGGTATACGTGGCAAACCCAAGGTAAAACTTAGCATTGTTGGCTAACCTCTTCGACAATAACGACAACCCTTGTGGCATACTTTATCTCACCATCACCCTGGTCGGCATTGATCAACAGAGTCGTGATAGGATCAACCCTCTGTTTTATACCTCACTCAATTTTCTTCCCCTTCTATTTGTTTTTGCCTACAACTCAGCACAACTCGTGTCACAGGCAATTCCAATGGAAAACTGATTGTTCACTTTTTTGCAAATCATTCGACATAGCTTGGCTGCTCCCAATGTGCAAGGCCTTGCTACATCTCGCTACTGAGCCAGAGCAATCGAGTGGCGTTTGGCACCTCTTGAAGGGGTGAGATCAAGGAAAAAAAATCAGGACAAAATCCTTATTGTTATGGCAGCTTTGGCATGATCGGCATCTCTCTCGAAGCCTGTGAGATACAGCCCTTCTTCATTTTCAAATCTTGCTCCGACCTCTCATTTTGTTTCACCATCATTAATGCTTTTCACTACTGTGCCAACAACATGGATCACTTCACTAAATTCTGAGTTAATTGAACAATCCTGGCTCATTCTACCTAACTTCTTTTTCACACTCTCTCTCTCTCCCATCCCCTCACCCCCTCCCCCCCCCCCCCCCCCCCCCCCCACTTTTCCTCCCTCCCTGTACAATCTCCCTCCCTATACAACCACAACCTCCCTCCCTGCACCACCTCCCTCCCTACACCACCTCCCTCCCTGCACCACCTCCCTCCCTGCACCACCTCCCTCCCTGCACCACCTCCCTCCCTGCACCACCTCCCTCCCTGCACCACCTCCCTCCCTGCACAACCTCCCTCCCCACACCAACTCCCTCCAATCTCCCTGCACAACCTCCCTCCAAGCACAACCTCCACTCCTGCACAACCTACCTCCCTGCACCACCTACCTCTCTGCACAACCTCCCTCCCCACAAAACCTCCCTCCCTGCACAACCTCCTTCCATGCACAACTTCCACCCCTGTACAACCTCTGTCCCTGTACAACCTACCCCCTTATACAACCTCTGTCCCTGTACAACCTCTGTCCCTGTACAACCTCTCTCCCTGTACAACCTCCATCCCTGTACAACCTACCTCCTTGTACAACCCCTCTCCCTGTACAACCCCTCTCCCTGTACAACCCCTCTCCCTGTACAACCCCTCTCCCTGTACAACCCCTCTCCCTGTACAACCCCTCTCCCTGTACAACCCCTCACCCTGTCCTACCTCTCTTTCTGTCCAATCTTTCTCTCTCTATCTCTCTCCTGCCTTTGAAGAACACACCTCAACCACACACAATTTAACACTGCCATGCCTGTGATTGCAGTCTTTCAAATGATAAATAAAAAGCACGTTGATAATTTCCAAACCGATTCATTCATTTAGCAGTTTCTCACGTCTACCTAGAAATGTGCCAACCCATATATCAGTTTCAAAATCTCCTTCCTACTTTGTGCGATTTTCCCCACAACCCTTATCAGTAACCACGTTCGTTGTTCAACCGAAACAGTTATCGAGAAGGTCCCCCAAAATGCAGCACGGAGTTCTCAACTATTCCTCCAGTAAGTTTAATTTCACATTAAGTTCACAATTTCAAGAGGTCCAAATTCCCTGATACAAAAGCAATTTTTGAAGAACTCAAAATGGATTGAGCAACTTAGCAAAAAGTGCTCTCTGTTCACCTCTCTCAGTAATATGCGGGTAAGATATTGTTATGCTTGATAAGCAAGCCAATCATCAGTTATTCATTTTCATAAATCCCCAGCAAAGCAAACTGTGCTTTATGCTGTTTCACCAGAAAAACGAATATCGACTTAACAAACGATAAGAGAAAGACAATTCATTGACGGCGACACCCCCAGGGTAATTAGTTGGCCACACGTGCTGTTGCAAACAATTCCAGGCAAAGCGAAGCAAGGCCTAAGGTTGTATGTGGCCTGAAAAGCAGCATTGAGGGAGGAAAGGTAAGGGTCGCAACCGCAGCACTGCAGGATTATGCAAAATGTGCATTTCCACAAGAACCTAGAGAACAAAAACTGGTTGAACCGATATCATCACTTTCCGGTGGTTGGCCAGCTCACGTGTACAGTCAAACCGGCAGGACCTAACATCTGCAGCTTCCATAGGGAAAGGAGGAGAATTAGCACAGCCGATCACGCCTATGTCACAACGCCATTTCAGTTTCACGAAAACATTTTTATGGTGATTCACGACGGTTTACTGGAGTCTTTTTTTTTAAGGGAGTTTTACTCTTTATCGAAATACTCGAGGATTTTTTATCCTAATGTAGTGGACGTTTCACTTTGTCTTAATTTTCGGAAATGTATCCTTCGCCAACCACCAACAATTTGATTCAAGTATACAGTAATTACAGTATAAAGAATACAAACAACCCCGTGGTACAATCATTTACCATTGATCTCCAGGTCCTGAATCCTCTGCAAGCCACTGTACTTGCACTTGGCTCCGCTAATCGAAAGAAAACCAATTCTGACCAGAAATCAGCCATTGGAAATCAGAGGGCTATTTCCACAAGTGAATTCAGACATGGCATAACATCCACACCAACAATGCTCCTCACCATCCATGACATTTTGCTCACACAGCACCAGGGCAGTAGTTTGTAATCAGTTTATTACGATAATCTGTGGTATGGTTTTTAGAGTCCTGAATCTGGGAGTTCGGCGGTTTGGTTCCGACCCCAGCCAAGTCATATTGAACAGTGTGTGTGTGTGTGTGTGTGTGTGTGTGTTTTATTTTTTGTTTTTTGTTTTTATTGTTGGGTTTTTATTGCCCTGGAGACAGCGGAGGAAAAAGTGACATCGCTGGAACGTGTCGCCAGCACCCAGAGTACTCCAGGAAGTTACATCACTTCTCCCAAGAGGTCATGGGCCACAGACCAGCTAGGTCTGTCTGAAGTCAAGTGTGGTATTGTCTAATATGTGTGTGTAATTTGTCTAGCTGCTCTTCCATTAATTTTAGACCATTTAAAATAAAAAAAAAATTTAAAAAGAACAAACTGGGGGAGTGCAGCACAAGTCATGTGAGCAAATTCAAGCATTTTGCTTTTTCACAGCAACAGAAATGTTGGAAAAAACATTTTGAGAAACAATAATAAATAATTTTGTGTTTAACATAGCGAGGTTCCTTTTCAATTCACCTCTTCTTCTTCACTGTGCCTTAATCCCAACAGTTAGGGGTCGCCCACTCAAATCGACTGTTTCCCAAAAAAAAATTTTAACAACTATGAGTAGAACAATCTCAAGGGTGGAAACAGAGAATCTCTTTTTTATCGAGCAATTGCCAAAGCCACAAATGTGTTTACATATGGAGAAGATTGGCATTATATGGCTGGAAACTCAAAATCACAATTGTATCAAGATATTACTGAACCAGCCAATGTTTCCACAAGCAGTAAATGGTGAAACTGCGAATGCCAAACCCGTGAATGAGTTTACATGCAAAGAGAGAGAACAGCCTCGTATGGGTGGAAACTCAAAATCATAATCGCATTTATGATTCATGAAATCTCCCACACACCTTAGGACACCCGCTGAGCTGCGACATGTAATTTATAAAAAACACCTTTTTGTGCAGTGTTTGAAATCCTCGTGAAGGAGAACTCAGCTGCAGATATCTATTAGGCTATGAGCCAAGGGGGTTGGTCGGTACCATACAGATGGAGTAAGGCTCATTGTGATTTTTAGCAAGCTATATGTCCCTAGATATGAAAAAAAAGTGATAGCAGTGTATAACTCTCGGCCATCTCTGTGTTATCACCCGAAATATTATTATACGCCTGCTTCGCTTCGCCAAAAAATGTGATATTTGCTAAAATTGGAATAAATATGTTTTTAAGGACCACAGAGTGCCAATAATTTGCATACTGGATGCCAACTAATATAGTAATAGAAATATAGAACATTTGTGGGGGTTATTTATCAAATTTTTGATATAATGACAAAAAATATGTTAAATTCCGTGAAAAAGTGGTCGAAATCGCTTCGAGTTCAGAATTCACATTGTACATTTTTGTCAATATTTCAAAAATGAAAACTCCCAGAGTAACATTTGACCCCTCAAAATCTTCGCAAGGAACCACTGCATTGGAATATATCATTACTTTGTAATATGGTGGTTGTTTGGGGCACATATTTTGGCAAAGTTCAAAATATGTTCAACCATACCCCCTAACCGTTCAACCAACCGTTCAACCATCTTGACTGAAGGTTCCTTGCGAAGATTTTGAGGGGTCAAATGTTACTCTGGGAGTTTTCATTTTTGAAATATTGACAAAAATGTACAATGTGAATTCTGAACTCGAAGCGATTTCGACCACTTTTTCACTAAATTTAACATATTTTTTGTCATTATATCAAAGATTTGATAAATAACCCCCACAAATGTTCTATATTTCTATTACTATATTAGTTGGCATCCAGTGTGCAAATTATTGGCACTCTGTGGTCCTTAAAAACATATTTATTCCAATTTTAGCAAATATCACATTTTTTGGCGAAGCGAAGCGGGCGTATAATAATATTTCGGGTGATAACACAGAGATGGCCGAGAGTTATACACTGCTATCACTTTTTTTTCATATCTAGGGACATATATCTTGCTAAAAATCACAATGAGCCTTACTCCATCTGTATGGTACCGACCGGTCAATTTGGGGGGTCTGGCTCATAGCCTATATGGCCGATTTAGTTATGTGTATGGAGATGCCTGCATTGGTGCTAGCAGTGTCAGAAGTTGGTGAAACACTTCAAAGATGGAACTAAGGACATCACTGATCAGTCATGCTTTGGTCGGCCAAGAAAGGCCATGACTGAATGCAACGAGCAGAAAGTTGATGCACTCATCAGTGAGGACCGAATGGGTGATGGTTATGGAGATCACAGCGCGGCGCAGCATAGGACACCATGCTATCAACAGGAGATGATAGCGACATTGGGATATCGGAAAATGTTTCTTCCCGTTGGGTTCCCCGTTTGTTTACGGTGGAACCAAAAAACACATGCATGGATGTTTCATCACATTTGCCTCGATGACATGCTACCTAGGGTGATGACCTCCTGTTCTGTATCGTGACTGGTGATGAAAGCTTGTTCCACCATTTCGACCCAGAAACCAAGCAGCAAAGAATGGAATGGCATCACTTCACATCTCCAAACCCGAATGACCGCACCGAGTCACAATCTGCGACAAAATCCAGTAATGGGCTGATTGGGAAGCGTGCATTTAAAGCACTCTTAAAATATTAACAGCGTGATTGGGAAACACATATTTAATGCGTTTTATATTTTTAATAATTTGCAGAACATAACACTTGATTACATAACATAATGCTTGATTACAATGCATTCTAATGTACCCTGTGTCCTGAAGGGCTTCATTAAACCTTACTATTATTCTACATGTACGATTAGATTGTTCAGGGTCCCTCATCATGAATAACACTCGACCAAAACAAAGCCAATGGAAATCTGACGCAACAACCCCGGGCAGTGCATAAATCAGCAGAGGCCGGCAGGCTTAATGTGTTAGGCCCACTAGAAATTAATATGGCAACCATCTTACTATAATTCACCAAATGTCCGTCTGTCCGTTCCCAGGTACCGCAAAAACGGCGGAACCAATCGCAACAACATTTTGGGTGGGTAATCCTGGGACCCCCTGGAGTAAAATAGGCTATATTGTTTTTCCAATTTTCCAGTTTTCCCAAACACGATGGAATAATATTTACCGATATAAACAGTGATGTGGCTTTTATTGAAATTCTACAAATACTGTTTAGATTTTGATGAGAATTATAAACCTGCCGTGAATGCGGAAGTTGACAGATTACGGCAATGAGCTGGTTTGATAATATCCCAATACAACCGTCATTTAAAACGGTATTTTGTTAAAGTATCAATTGATGATTGGAATTGAGTGAATGCAATTACGATTTTGAATTCGTAATTGTGTTCACCCAACCGTACGGAACTTCAAATCAGGATTTAAATATTTGTTTATGTCACGAATGTTGGTAAAAGTTTTATTTTTTTATATTAATGTTATTTAATTTGTGATTGGGGTTATGCTGTTTGGAATGAAAAAAGAGATATCGAGTTCAAGTGAATGACGAAATGCCATGATGGTTTCTACTTTCTAAACGTGAAATTCGCGGATCGCCATATGCAGATTCGCCATTGACTGGGTATGAAACAAACGTACCCGTTTGTTTGCGAACGGGTACGTTTTTCATGGAAGTCCTTCACGAACTTGCTGTCCATGTCTGATGTGTGACTGAGGGTGCTACAGGAATGTGGAATTTATTGGTTTCATGCTTTAGCATTCGCCGTTTCTGCATTCTGTTTGCTTTTGGCCTCCCACCCGTGCGTAGCACGGGTACCTCACTAGTATAATTTAATCTCGGTATTGTAGGGGTGGAGTCAAGCGACAAATGTAGTTGTGGTCTGGCGGCTGTCCAACCAATGGACACACATTTCAAAAATCAACCCCCAACAACAACAATGAACCTCTTGTAGACCTGCCACATCTTGCAGGTAAAAATAAAAAGGACAAAAGAGTATCCTCTGCTGGAAAAATTATTCGGAACCATCCAGCTGGGATGATGAGGGATGCATATACTGGTTGTTTCCTGGCCAAACGTGAAACCAGAAACGTGGCTCGCTATATTCAGACGCTCAAGAAACTGAAATGTACACTTCAGGAAAAGCTCAATATGAAAAAGGCATTCATCTTTCAACATGACAATGCTAGACCACACACTGCGTGTCTGACCTTGGAGGAAGTCTCAAAGAATGCCTGGGAAGTGCTCCCTCACCTCCCATACAGTCCAAACTTGGCCCCTCAGACCAATATTTGTTCGGGCCTTTGAAAGATCACATGAGCGGCCAGCACTATGAAAGCGACGACGCAGTGCACTAGTCCAGATAACTGTACGTAGCTGATTGCGAAGTGATGGAAAGAACTTCTACCACAGCGAGATTTTTAAGCTCTGCAGCACTGGCAGCAATGTGCGAATCGATCTGGAGTTTTTTTTTTTTTAAAGAAAAGTAATGTGGTATGTCCAGTTACTATTGACAACAGAGGATTTTACGGTGCAGCGCATAGGGCAAAGCCGTCTAGAACAGTGTTTGTCTGTCCGTATGTATGTATGTATGTATGTATGTATGTATGTATGTATGTATGCATGTATGTCCCCTCAAACGTACACAATCAGAGCTGAGGATCTGATCACATGACAGGGGTGATGTGATGTCATTACGGCGGTACGACGGCTGACTCCACACACCGCCATTTTAATTCCTATGTTGTTCAGACCGGACATATTGTTGAACCTGTCATGTATCACAATCTGCATGCTCTACCTTTACGTTTTTCATTCAGTGTGAAACACAAACAAACACGTGAAACACATGAAGTAAAACACGTGAAAATAAGGATATTTTATAACACTCGATTGTTATCATGGCTGCGGTTGTGTTGTTTGTGGGCTCTTTCAGTGTAGTTTTATATATTTTTCTATTGCTTCGCAAATATCACTACTGTATATATAATTGTATATGCTCGTTCCGTGTCCTTCTAAAGAGTTTCTACTGTCGTAGAATAATAAATGTTTCCGTTCAAACCAAACATTAGCACTTCCTCCTCTTCTTCAAACTCGCAGAGGCTTTTAGAACTGGCAAACTCATGATTAAACAAACGATTTATTACAGCGTCGATGTTTGGGTGGGGATGGGGGTGGGAGGATGCATGCCCCCCAGATCGTATACAACAACAACATGCATTTTAAAGGCCATTTTCCCTGCTAGAGCGGGGGTTAGCCTTGCGGTCCCCATGACAATCTTCTCCATTTTGCCCTATTTTCTGCATCTCTCCTTGTTAACCCTCTTGCCCGCATTTCTTCTTCCACCATCTTTAGCAAAGTCTTTCTCGGTCTTCCCCGTCTTCTACTTCCTTCTACATTCATTTCCATCACTCTTCTCAACCAGTCACTTTCATCCTTCCTCAACACATGACCAAACCATCTCAACCTGTTCCTCTTCACAGCATTAATCACAGGCTCTATTCCCATCATCTTTCGCAATTCATCATTTGTCTTCCTCTCTCTCAACGATACTCTGCACATCCGTCGAACCATTCGCATTTCCACCCTTTCCAACCTTCGTTGCTGCTCTACGTTCATTACCCATGTCTCGCTCAAATAAATCATAACACTTCTCACACATGCAGCATACACCTTTCCCTTCAGCTTCAACGACACTCCCCTCATCATCAGCACGCCACTCAATTCCCAAAACTTCTTCCATGCACATCTCACTCGAGCAACCGTTGCCGAGTCTGATCCACCTTCTCCATTCAGCATGTCTCCGAGGTAGCAAAATGTTTTCACACCTTCCAGCTTCACGCCGTCTCCAAGATCCAACTCAACATTTCCTCCATCTGCAGCTCCCTCTGTGCACACCTTACATTTGAATGTAGTTGCCACACTGGTTAATGACCCTCTCAGACCACTACATTTTTGATGAACCCACTCAGCGCACATTGTACACTGAATGGAGTTCACTCCGACACCCTTCCTACACACAGCACAGGGCCACTTCCCAGTTCTTTCCACCTCACCACATGCTTTACCACTTGCCATCACCTTCGTCTTTCCGATATTCACCTTCAGACCTTTTGTCTCCATACATTCCTTCCACGTGTTCATCTTTTCCTTCAGTCCATCCATACTTTCCGCAATCAACACCAGATCATCTGCATACAACAACTCCCATGGTAAACCCTCCTTTACGTTCTGAGCCAGCACCTCCATCACAGCTACAAATAGTAGTGGACTTAGTACCGACCCCTGATGCACTCCCACCTTCACCTCAAACTCACCACTGTTCCCGTCCTTCGTCCTTACAGGTGTGCGCGCTCTTTTGTACATTGCCATCACTACTCTGATCAACCATTCCTCCACTCCTAACTTCCTCAATGCCCATGTCAATACTTTGCGTGGAACCCGATTGAATGCTTTCTCCAGATCAACAAACCCAAGAAACAACTTCTTCCTCTTCTCCATGTACTTCTCCTGCAACTGCCTCACAATGAAAAGCGCGTCTGTCGTTCCTCTTCCTGGCATGAATCCAAACTGCATTTCGTCGATCTTCACTTTCTTCCTTATCCTCCTCTCCAACACCCTTTCCAATACCTTCATTCCATGCTCCAATAACTTTATCGCTCGGTACGAGCCACACTCCAGAGGGTCACCTTTCCCCTTGTATAGAGGGACGAGGGTACTCAGTTCCCAATCCACTGGAATGCGGCCTTCTTTCACCACCAGATTGCAGATCTCTGTCATTCTCTTCACACCCCAACTTCCTGCTGCCTTCAACATATCTCCCCACAACTCCCGTCGGCCCTCCCGCTTTTCTACCCTTCATTGCTTTTATCGCTTCCTCAACTTCCTTCTCAGTTATCTTCTCTGCCGGTCCTAAAACTGGGTTACTCTCTATGTTGCCATCCCATTCATTCTCTGTATTCAACAGCATTTCCATATATCTTTTCCATCTTCCTTTAATTCCATCTGGGTCGACAACGATTTGTCCCACTTCATCCTTCAAGCAACTCACCCCCATCACATCACACCTCTCTTTCGCTATCTGCTTTGCAATCCTGAATACTGCTTTCTGACCCTCTTCCGAATCCAAGCATTCTCCGAACATTTTCCTACATGCCTCCTGCACCTTTGCTACCTCTTTCTTTGCAGCCTTCCTGGCTGCCTTATAACTTTCATGCTCTGCTGTTTCTGCTCCCGTACCCTTCCCCTTCTGCCACTCCTTGAACTTCTTCCTCTTCTCGTCAATCCTCTTTCCAACTTCATCATCCCACCACCATGTTTCCGAGTGCCTCGGTGGTCCTTTTGTCCATCCACATACCTCACCAACGGCTCCCAACAGACTAGCTTTCATTGACATCCAACCACTTTCAAGCTCAACCACATCATCCTCGACCCTACTCAGCCTCTCTTTTAATGCCTCCCTTACTGTCACCTCTTTCAACCTCCACACCTTCATTCTCGGTTGGTACTTCACCCGCCGAGCTCTCCTCGCACCTTTCACCCTTACGTCGCAGACAACCAAGTGGTGCTGTGAAACAGCCTCCTCCCCCGGGATCACCTTTGTGTCCCGGAGGTGCCCCCTATCTCGCCTACGCACCATCAGGTAGTCAACCGTTGTCGTCGACCCACCTGACGTGTATGTAACAAGCTTATTATCCTCTTTCTGGAACTGAGTATTACAAATCAACAAATCAGCTCCATCAGCAAACTCCAAAATCCTTTCACCTTCTCCATTTCTCACACCATATCTGTAACCCCCATGAACTCCGTCAAAACCATCCATACTCCTTCCCACATGTCCATTTAGGTCTCCTCCTACCACAACAACTTCCTCATCTTTCACGTTTTCCATCAGCTTCTCTATCGCACACCAGAACTTGTCCTTCTCTTCATCGCTTCGACCAACCTGCGGAGCATATCCCGAGATGACGTTCACCAAGAGCTTGCCAATCATCATTTTCACCATCATCAACCTATCACTCACTCTAGTCACACTCACCACACTGTCTACAAACTCCTCAGAAAACAGGACACCAACACCATTCACGCCCTCCAGGCACCCTTGCCACACAAACTTGTATTTCTGTCCCTGCCTACCCTTCACCATTCTCACACCACTTCCCTTCCATCTCGTCTCTTGCACACAACATATGTCCACTCTTCTTCTGACCAATACTTCCACCACTTCTCCTGATCTCCCTGTCATTGTCCCTACATTCCATGTCCCAAACCTCAGAAACCGATCTCCACTTCGGGCTGCACCCTGCCCATATGTAGTTGTAATTGTCATGGTTCTCTTTTTTGAGGCAATGTTTTTATGGCCGGATGCCCTTCCTGACGCCAACCCTCTTAGTCGCCTCTTACGACACGCAGGGATACGGCGTACCTATTCTTATCCAGGGTACACACTGGGATCACCAGCCCAGCCCCCCAGATCGTATATAATTAAAAATTTGATTAAGGGCTCTTCAAACATTGAACCATTTCTTATGACCGACTCCAACCACCCTAAGCCTGGTGTTGGCTTAACGGTTAGGGCGGCAGGCTTGGGATCCGAGGATCCTGACTTTGAAGCCCGGTCAGCTGTTGAATTAACACCTGGTGGGGTTGACTCAGCCTGTCATCCTGCCGAGGTCGGCAAAATAAGTACCAACTCACTGGGTCTTCTCTCAAGGTTGGTGGCAGGATTTGCACTCCGGACACCATAAAACACCTCATTCCGTAACTCACACAGTAGTGTGTGGGGGGATGGTGCTGAGGTCACTTTGATTGACCCAGTGATTGTGTTGACTGACTGACCAACATATGGAATAAACCAGTGTCTCAATGCAATCTCTTCACTTCCATGGTGACAGACAGCTTCGAGACTTAAGAGTACTTCAAAATAATTGAATACTTACATTATTTGCTGACTGGTATCTCCACCCAGGTCATACTATACTCTTCAACTAAAGTATCAAACAAGCCCGGCTAGGCCGCTGTTAGACATTCGGTCTTGTCTTTACATGTACCTTTGTTTTACTGTACAATAAATGTGCTCATGACTTTCGGTACGGATTGTGGATCTTGGGTCCACTGTAACAATTGTAGACTCAAATGGGTCCTAATGAAACTAGGTGGTCAAACCCTATGAAACCAAAGAGCAAACCCAGCAAAAAATTAAAGAGCTCAACCACAGTCAAAGCCAACAACTATCAGTGGCAGCCCAATTTGATAAACCATTCGTAATAATACCCTTTCCCCCCCCCCCCCCCCCCCCGGCTGTTATGTGATGTATTATAGAACCGCCTATGGAGGCCATTTTCCCCGCAGAGCGGGGGTTGGCCTTTTTTGGGCACTGTGGTCCACTTTTTGAAGCGATGTTTTACGGTCGGATGCCCTTCCTGCCGCCAGCCTTCCTAATCGCCTCTTGCGACACACAGGGAATTACCAGTGAGCTGGTACTCAATTTGCCGACCTCGGAAGGATGACAGGCTGAGTCAACCCGCCCCCCCCCCCCCCCCACCCCCCGCCGTTGATTCAGCGATCGACCGAAATTCAAACCCAGGATCCTCAGATCCCAAGCCGGCACCATAACCGCTAAGCCAACACCAGGCACTGTTATGTGATGTAATATCTTCCAATGATACTTTTTTGAGTCGTTTATGGAACCTTACACTCTGCCGTACCATACGTCTTGCTTTGCCTGAAACCACACTACTGGATCAAAGGAGTATGCTCAGCTGAGCAGGCCTTCTTGAGGTTAGAGTATCAGGAAGTACAATTAAACTCTGACCTCTCCACTCACAGCCCAGCCCTATTGGTATATCTTCCCATCAGATGGACCGCTGCATTCAACCCCATAGCTAAAAGGAGTTAAAATAGTCAAAATATACCTGAACAATACTGCCATTGTTACGAAACCGGTGCCCAGACGACCCAAGAAAAACTTTCGTGCTTCACACTGAGAGCCCACATTTACCAAAATAGCACGGATCCCTTTACAAAGTGGAGATAGTCCCATCAAACTCTGTATTGAATGTCCCCCCAAAAAAACAAGATGACAACTGAGTTTGGAAGGTTGGCACTAAAAAAAAAAAAAGAAGTAAAATACATGTAAAAAGATAACAAAAACTCATTACCTTACCCATTTCCGGAAAATTGTTACATTACAATAACCCTCCAATCGCATTGGATCGCATCTCTGGCACAAAGTCACTGTATTTAACAATGCAAAGTTCCATTTATAAAGTTACTGGTTTTCTGGCAAAAGGGCTATCACTAAATCGCAGGAGTCAAAGAAAGTGAGCAGTCAGCAATTGGTATCTGAGTGGGTGGCGTTGATTGTGAGGGTTGTGCTCGCTCCACTCCCCTCCCCCCACCTCAGATCCCTACAATCCTATTCAGCTCATTTCTAGAACCCCTCCACTTGGGCTCATTACCTCCACTACGAAAGGTGAATGGAGTTTATGTTTTCACCTCTGTCTGTTTGTTTGTCTGTCTGTCTGTCTGTCTGTCTGTCTGTGAACAGGAGATCTCAAAAAGTTGTGGACGGATTTGGACGAAATTTGGCGGAGAGGTGGCATATGTGACCAGGACGAAATGATTAGATTTTGGTGAAGATCCAGATCCGGCTATTAGAATTTTATAAGTGACTCTTCAACATTGGGAGGTTGGTCCAAAAACGATATACAGTCACGTGAAAAAGTAAGTACACCCCATGTAAAGTTTTGACTTTTTCAATATATTTCAACATACAGCTATTTGATCTTCATTTCAACAATATTGACAGATAAAGGTGATATAATATGACAAATATCATGAAACATTTACATTTTGTAGTCCATTGTATAATTTAAATAAACATAAATGCAAATTTCGCATGTCGAAAAAGTAAGTACACCCTTGGCTCCAATAGGTGGTATTGCCCCCTTTGGCAGAAACAACCTCAAGTAGGCGTTTCATATAACTGTCTACCAGTCTCTGACATCGACTGGGAGAATTTTTTGCCCACTCCTCTATGCAGAATTCTTTCAGCTGTGCGATGTTTGAGGGGTTTCTTGCATGCACAGCTCGTTTCAAATCCCCCCACAACATCTCGATGGGATTTAGATCCGGGCTTTGACTTGGCCATTCCAGAACCCTCCATTTATTTATCTTCAGCCATTCCTTGGTGGATTTACTGGTATGTTTAGGGTCATTGTCATGTTGTAAGGTCCACCTTCGGTTGAGCTTCAACCTTCCGACAGATGGCCTCACATTATCCTCAAGCACCCTCTGGTACAATGAAGAATTCATAGTGGATTCTATGATGGTGAGCTGCCCAGGCCCTGATGCAGCAAAGCTGCCCCAAACCATAATATTTCCACCACCATGCTTTACAGTTGGTATCAGGTTATTGTGGTCAAATGCTGTCTTTGGTTTCACCAAACATGTCTTCTGGTACTGTGGCCAAATAGCTCTACCTTTGACTCATCTGTCCAGAGCACATTGTTCCAGAAGTGCTGGTCTTTGCCTCGGTGTTCATTGGCAAACGTTCGTCTTGCCCTGATGTTCTTTCTGGACAGCAAAGGTTTCCTCTGGAACACCTCCCATGTAGATCGAATTTGTGCAGCCTCTTTCTAATGGTAGACTCGTGCACTTTGACATCAACAGTGGCAAGAGCTACCTGTAGGTCGCGTGATGACATTCTGGGGTTCTTAGAGACTTCTTTCAGCATCTTGCGGTCTGCTCTCGGGCTGAACTTGCTGCGGCGGCCTGGCCTGAACAAGTTGGCTGTTGTTTGGAATCTTCTCCACTTGTAGATGATCTTCCGGACAGTCGAATGATTGATTTCAAATTGTTTGGAGATCTTTTTAAATCCCTTCCCAGACTTGTAGGCATCTATAACCTTCTTTCTGAAGGCCTCAGAGAGCTCTTTTGATCTAGGCATGAAGACGCCGTACACTTCAACAACAACAACAACAACAACAACAACAACAGGCATTTTAAGGCCATTTTCCCTGCAAGAGCGGGGGTTAGCCTTGCGGTCCCCATGACAATGCAGGGGTCGAAATTATCGACGGCATCGATAGCAAAAGCCGGAGTGCCCAAGCTATTTGCAATGCTGCCCCCAAACTTTTCATGATCACTCCAGCAGCGAGTTGCAGTGCCCTTTTTCTTCAGTTGCTGCTGTGCCCTTTTTGTCAAGAAAGCATAATAATAGAGACCAAAGTATGAATAAAGTAATGATGAAAACAACAAACTGACTTCGTCGGCTTTCGTTTTCTCAGTGCATGTCGGAACATTAGCGTCGTAAGCATATACATTGTCTAGGCTACCTCGTTTCCCATTCTTACTGAATACAGAATGTTGCGGTCCTACTATCGTCCTTGGGTACGGGAAACGAGGTTCAAGGGCATCCCATAATTTATATTGGCCCCGCCTACGACAATTCGTCATCCCATACCTCATCCAGCATCATCAATGAAACGCAAAGCATTATGGGCTACTATGAGCGCATAAATTACAGCGTGGCTATTATTGCCGATGTTTGCACACCCACGTCGTTGCCTACCAACCGCGCTGTATTAGCGGAGGTAATACTCATGGTTGGGACGGCCTTCCGATTGCTTCCGTCCCGACTATAGGTATGTTACAATCCTGCAAGGTCAGCGGTGGTGTACATCTGCTGCTGTACCTGTGCGCACATGTCTCAGTGCGGCAGTTCTCAGCAGCAAAGCGTATTCTTGGGGATTGGAGGCTAAAACTGGGGTTGGGTATGCAGGATCACCTTCTGCGCATCAGCACAGAAGGGCCCGACCCCGACGACTTTGATCCTACACGTAGCGTTGCCATGTGGCATTCTATGAGTGCATTTGGATGACGGACGTAGGCCTGATACTACACCCCTCTCCCCCAAAGGTGATTGAATTGTAATCATGTATACCTGACTCAAGACTGAGTCAGTATTGAGTAAAGATGATGTCTGATGATGATGATGAAAAACGTTCAACTCTGTCAAACAAAAGTTAAACTTTGTTACATGGACAGGATGACAATGCAGGTCTGACTGAGTTGAATTGAGTTTTGAGAGAAATCAAATCTGAAACTGTTATTGAGATTCAAATTCTAAAAATACATTATTAAAAAGTTTAAGTTGATTTACTTGTTCTGTCAGTAACATTTCCCTGCCTGTTTAAGTTACCGACACACTTTGCCTTTGTGCCCACAATAATAATTCTAGATTGCCTTGGTGCCCCCCAAACCCAAAAGAAAATGCCTTGGTGCCCCCCAAACCCAAAAGAAAATGCCTTGGTGCCCCAAAAAATGTGAAATCATCAAAGGCAAACATTGCTGTGCCCTCCCTACAGAGTAATTCGACCCCTGACAATGTTCTCCATTTTGCCCTATTTTCTGCATCTCCCCTTGTAAACCCCCTTGCCCGCATTTCTTCTTCGACCATCTTTAGCCAAGTCCTTCTCGGTCTTCCCCGTCCTCCACTTCCTTCTACATTCATTTCCATCACTCTTTTCAACCAGTCACTTTCATCCTTCCTCAACACATGACCAAACCATCTCAACATGTTTCTCTTCACAGCATCCATCACAGGCTCTATTCCCATCATCTTTCGCAATTCATCATTTGTCTTCCTCTCTCTCAACGATACGCCACACATCCACCGAACCATTCGCATTTCCACCCTTTCCAGCCTTCGTTGCTGCTCTACGTTCATTACCCATGTCTCACTCCCATAAATCATAACACTTCTCACACATGCAGCAATGCAGCATAGTGAGCATACACCTTTCCCTTCAGCTTCGATGACACTCCCCTCCTCGTCAGCATGCCACTCAGTTCCCGAAACTTCTTCCGTGCACATCTCACTCGAGCAACCGTTGCCGAGTCTGATCCACCTTCTCCATTCAGCATGTTTCCAAGGTAACAAAATGTTTTCACACCTTGCAGCTTCACACCATCTCCAAGATCCAACTCAACATTTCCTCCATCTGCAGCTCCCTCTGTGCACACCTTACACTTGAATGTAGCTGCCACACTGGTTAATGTCCCTCTCAAACCACTACATTTTTGATGAACCCACTCAGCACACATTGAACATTGAATGGAATTCACTCCGACACCCTTCCTGCACACAGCACATGGCCACTTCCCAGTTCTTTCCACCTCACCACATGCTTTACCACTTGCCATCACCTTCGTTTTTCCGATATTCACCTTCAGACCTTTTGTCTCCATACATTCCTTCCACTTGTTCATCTTCTCCTTCAGTCCATCCATACTTTCTGCAATCAACAACAGATCATCTGCATACAACAACTCCCACGGTAAACCCTCCTTTACGTTCTGAGCCAGCACCTCCATCACAGCTACAAATAGTAGTGGCTTTGTACCGACCCCTGATGCACTCCCACCTTCACCTCAAACTCACCACTGTTCCCGTCCTTCGTCCTTACAGCTGTGCGCACTCTTTTGTACATTGCCATCACTACTCTGATCAACCATTCATCCACTCCTAACTTCCTCAATGCCCATGTCATTACTTCACGTGGAACCCTATCGAATGCTTTCTCCAGATCAACAAACCCAAGAAACAACTTCTTCTTCTTCTCCATGTACTTCTCCTGCAACTGCCTCACAATAAAAAGCGCGTCTGTCGTTCCTCTTCCTGGTATAAATCCAAACTGCATTTCGTCAATCTTCACTTTCTTCCTTGTCCTCCTCTCCAACACCCTTTCCAATACCTTCATTCCATGCTCCAATAACTTTAGCACTCGATACGAGCCACAGTCCAGAGAGTCACCTTTCCCCTTGTATAGAGGGACGAGGGTACTCAGTTCCCTATCCACTGGAATGCGGCCTTCTTTCACCACCAGATTGCAGATCTCTGTCATTCTCTTCACACCCCAATTTCCCGCTGCCTTCAACATATCTCCCACAACTCCCGTCGGCCCTCCAGCTTTTCTACTCTTCATTGGTTTTATCGCTTCCTCAACTTCCTTCTCGGTTATCTTCTCTGCCGGTCCTAAAACTGGGTTACTCTCTATGTTGCCATCCCTTTCATTCTCTGCATTCAACAGTATTTCCATATATCTCTTCCATCTTCCTTTAATTCCATCTAGGCCCATAACGATTTGTCCCACTTCATCCTTCAAGCAACTCACCCCCATCACATCACACCTCTCTTTCGCTATCTGCTTTGCAATCCTGAATACCGCTCTCTGACCCTCTTCCGAATCCAAGCGTTCTCCGAACATTTTCCTACATGCCGCCTGTGCCTTTGCTACCTCTTTCTTTGCAGCCTTCTTGGCTGCCTTATAACTTTCATGCTCTGCTTTTCTGCCCCCATACCCTCCGCCTTCTGCCACTCCTTGAACTTCTTCCTCTTCTCGTCAATCTTCTTTCCAACTTCATCATCCCACCACCATGTTTCCGAGTGCCTCGGTGGTCCTTTTGTCCATCCACATACCTCACCAACGGCTCCCAACAGACTATCTTTCATTGACATCCAACCACACTTCAACAACAAAGAGCAAACCAAACTAAATGTCTGAGGTTTAAATAAGACAGGTTCCTCCAAGATTCTCTCTAACGATGTTCTAATCATTTGCACCTGAGCTGGTGCACCTGATTCTAATTTTAGGTATTTGAAGTAGTGATAAATGTAGGGGTGTACTTACTTTTTCCGCATGCGAAATTTGCATTTATGCTTATTTAAATTATACAATGGACTACAAAATGTAAATATTTCATGATATTTGTTATATTATATCACCTTTATCTATGAATATTGTTGAAATGAAGATCAAATAGCTGTATGTTGAAATATGTTGAAAAAGTCAAACTTTACATGGGGTGTACTTACTTTTTCACGTGACTGTGTAGCAGGATATCTCAAAAAGTTGTGGACGGATTCAGACGAAACTAGGTGGAGAGTTTGCAAATGTGACAATAAGAATAGATTCAATTTTGGTGACGATTCGAATCCGGATCCGGAGCAGAGAGTTTTTTAAGTGATTCTTCCCCATTGAGTGAAAGGGCTAAACCCAACATGCAGCATGATATCTCAAAATGTTATGGATGGATTTGGACAAAACTTGGTGGACAGGTTGGATGTGTGACAAGACCGAATCGATTCGATTTTTGGCGAAGATGTGAATATGGATTCGGATACGATAATTATTTACTTCTTGAGCGATTCTTCACTATTGAGAGATCGGGTGAAAAGCGATATATAACATGATATTTTAAAAACTTATGGACGAGTTATGACGAAACTTGGTGGCCAGGTTGGTTAGGTGGCAAGAACAAGCCGATTCGATTTTGGTTCAGGTCCAAATCAAGATCTGGCCTTTCAGTGAGATACAAAACATAAACTGTTCAGCCTGGCAGAGGTATGCGCTCTACCGAGTGCCACCCTAGTTTATAGTGCAGTGATAAATATTCCCGGGATTTATGGACCATCTTTCAATGAAAGCTGCAAAAGCACATAATGTTTTACAGAACCCTTCAGCACATATGGGTTGTTAAATGCTGTCCAATTAAGTCTGCAGGCATATTCAAGCTCGTAGTGATACTGTACATACAAATTGGTGGTGAATCCAAAGCATCGAGTACACTGTACAAGCGCAATTGGCTCTCTAATGATCATAAATTATAACTAAAGCTCCCAGAGCACGTGCTACCCCAGGGCCTTAACCAGAAAGCACGTTTTACAGCAAACCTGGACACAGTGAGCCATTGGACAGGCCTGGGCACAGGGATCGTGTTCTGTCGTGGCTTTACACAATTGCTAATTGATGTACAATTCTGGGGCAACTCCTCTGGATTAGCTAACTGGTAAAGAAATTAAAAAAGAGATATTAATAACAAGTAGCCAGAGCAGGTCAACAACAACAACAAGGAGGAAACTCCAAGTATTCACCTTTAAAACTGCACAAACACGCACTTATGTTTGTTTGTAACCTATAAATCAAGCGGAAGTGTACTCTGCAGCTGCATTTCAAGAACTGTTGCTGCCATGTTCAAAAGTCAGTTCATGCAAAATTATCATTGCATTAATAACTAGATGGTATTCATAGAATACTTACCCTGCGCAATCAACTTGTTGCGAGCCAACTCTTCTGTTTTTTTACATTTTTTTTCTTTGATCCAATATGGCTGCCAGACCACGTGAGCGATGACATCATAAATTTATATCCTCTAATATTGTTGCATAGATCACGCTCAATACATTTCAAACTGATCAGAGCAAGCGTTGTCCCTGTCGAATTATGACGTCATAATTATGGCACCAATGACGTCATCGTTAACAACACCTATTCCCCATATGAAGTTCTTTACAATGAGCCATGTTTCAATTTTTTCCATGCAGCGGTTTTGGAGATGTAGAGGAGCAACATTTTTCGTTTTTTCAAAGATGGCGCCTGTACCACATGACCTATGACGGCATGACTATCATTAAAATATTCTACAGTAGGAGGCGCTCCTATGGTGAAAATTTTGGGCCCATCAGACCAACAGTTGCTGAGTAAAAAAAATTCACAATAATCGGATAAGTGTTGTACTTGTCGAATTATGACATCATAACGAAGGCACCGATGACATCATCATTAACATATCTTATTCCCTAAGGGCAGTAATTGACAATGAGCCGTGTTTCAATTTTTTCCATGGAGCTTTTTCGGAGATATAGAGGTGCAACCTTTTTCGATTTTTCCAAGATGGCGTCTGTACCACGTGACCTATGACGTTATAATTGTCATTTTAAAATTCTACAGGAGGAGCCACTCATATTCTGAAAATGTTGTGTCCATCGGACTAACAGTTGCAGAATAATTTTTGTTTCATTCATACTGATCAGATCAAGCATTGTACTTGTCGAATTATGACGTCATAATTAAGGCACCAATGAGATCACCATCAACATGTCATATTCCGCATTGTGAGTACTTGACAATGAGCCATGTTTCAATTTTTTCCATTGAGCGGTTTGGGAGATGGAGTTGTAACGTTTTTCCAAGAAGCCGTCCATACCACGTGACCTATGACGTCATAATTATGAAAAAATTCATACAGGCGGACGTGCTTCCATGGTAAAATTTCGTGTCAATCAGACCAACGGTTGCCAAGAAAATGAATTTTTAAAATGCAGACATGTACGGCACACGGCACACTTGCGCAACTGAATCTTAACTAGAACAGCACTCAGTTGAGAGCATACCTCCGCCTGGGTTGGCCATATCATGCAATGGTGAAGAATCACTTAAAAAATTATACGAGCTGGATCCGCATCCGGATCTTCACCAAAATAGAATTGATTCTTTCTTGTCACACACACAACCTGTCCAACAAGTTTCGTCCAAATCCATCCATAATGTTTTGAGATATCCCGCTATGTATAGTTTTTGGCACGATCTTCCAATGGTGAAGAATCACTTAAAAAATTATAGTATCCGGATCCACATCTGGATCTTCACCAAAATCTAATCATTTCGTCCTTGTCACATATGCTACATCTCTGCAAAATTTCGTCCAAATCCGTCCACAACTTTTTGAGATATTTTGTTCACAAACAGAGACAGACAGACAAACAGACAGACAGGGGTGAAAACATAACCTCCATCCACCTTTGGTGGCGGAGGTAACAATGATTATAATGAAATAACTTTGTTATTTCATTGGACCACCTGAAAACTTAAATGGTCCACAAAAAGCTCAATATCAGTTAGGTTTGTGTCATAATATGACAAACTAGAACGCCACTCAGTAGAGCGCATACTCCCGCCGTGAGTCAAGTTGGAATAGTACGATTTCACAAAAGTTTGAGGGAATAGTTCAGTGACAACACAAGACAAGACAAGACAAGACAGACACTGCACAGATATATATTTAGAATATATAGAAAATAATGTTAAAAAAAAAAAAACAAGGCAATTTCACTTACATTTTCGGATTCAGCGTTCAATTCCATATAGGTGAGTGTATTTTGCGGCATGTGTGACTTCAAATAAAATTATTGTAAGCCAGGCAAAACGTTCGTTTCATTCCTTAGGGATACAACATGTAAAACTGGCCCAAACGTCAAAACAAAACTCGCTCATTTTAAGTCGTACAAGCTAATGCGACCACTCATTCTTCTGGGAAGAATCCCGTGCACATGCTGGTCACACTTATAAGTCACCTAAGTCTTTATAAGTTCATCAAATACTGACACCGCGATTGACATTCGCTGAGGTAAATGTTGATATCTCTTCTGAGGTAAAAAAAAAAAAAAAAATTTTAAAGCATTATACGTATCAAACGATACATTTTATGAAACGGGGAAACCTAATACATACTTTGGTGGTTTTAAAATGACAGAATATGTCTTTATTAGAAGAAGAAAAAAAAAAAGAACCTTGAAGACGATGCTGCTAACAAAATACACCGCTCTAACGCATAACCACGAGTTTAAACTACATTTACAACAAATATGAAAACTTTTCATATCACAATGTTAAATATAGAATATATAGAAGATAATGTTAAAAAAAAAATGAGCCCTATCTTCCAATGGTAAACAATCCTTCAAAAAATTCCTGGATCCAGAATAATATCCTGAGCTTCACCAAAAACTAAACAATTCTTCCTTATCCCAAGGGCAATCATCCCACCAACTTTCATCTAAATCCGTTCAGAACTTTTCCAGATATCTTGTTCACAAACACACGAACACACACACACACGCACGGACACGATCGAATGCATTACTCCCTGGCGGGAGTAATCAACTCTTCCCCTTGGCAAACCAGGTGTATAATCCAGGTGTACCCAAAGTGATGTGAAAAAAGCAGATAGAGATTCAAAATCTTGTTGATAAACCATCTTAGGTTATGTGGGTACATTGTCCTGCGGCACACCATGGAGGTTATGTTTTCACACATGTCTGTCTGTCTGTGAGCAAGATATCTCAAAATGTTACAGACTAATTCAGACACGAAATTTGGTGAACAGTTTGGGTGGGTGACAAGGACGAATTAATTAAATTTCGGTGAGGATCTGGATCCGGATATGACAATTTTTACATGATTCTTTACAATTGAGTGATTGGGCCAAGAACGATATGTAGCATGATATTTCAAAATGTTACAGACGGATTATGACAACTTGGTGGATGAGTTGGGAAGGTGACAAAAACAAGCCGATTATGGTTCAGGTCCGGATATCCAACCTAAAAGTGGGTTACAAAACGTACATGTTCAGCCTTGCGGAGGTGGAGGCATGCGCTCTACCAAGTGCCGTTCTCGTATACATATGCTAGGAAGAAGATCGGTGGAATAATTGTGGAAATATAGGAAAAACCAAGATAGACATTGATCTCAGGATCATTGAGGAGCTTGTGCAATGTGCATGCATCACACGCTGGTCTGGGACCATGAGAGACATCATTTATGCTTACAGTACATTAATTATAAGAACATCATATTTATATTGCCTCACTTCTGGCCTCGTTTCTCCATTCTCCACCAGCCCGAGCAGGTAGCACACGTTCTTCCAGAACCCCACATTCTGGTTACCTTTCCCGATTACAAGCTGAATCCTCAGCTCCATTCCTTCATCCCTCTTCTCTCATCTGTGGAACTCACTAGCTGGTTCTGTTGTCCTCCAAGCCCCTCCTCCAGTCCTCCAAGTGTGCTGCTCATCGTCACCTCATGCTTTCTCATATACCCACCCTTGTCCCTGTGTACTGTCGCTGTCCCAATTCCCCACCTCCTCCTGCCACTCTCCTGTCTGCCACTTATCCACTCAAGTGCAATGTCTTTGTCTCCCCCGTTTGCCTTTGATCTTCTGTCAGTCTGTGAACTTGTTGCCCTATCGTTTAGCTACTTCATTAGCCTAGATTTCTGTATAGAAAAAGACTGGTCAAAAACCTCAGTGTATGGAATTTAAACCTGGGATCTCAGATGGATGAGCTGTGGATTAATTAACATGGTTGTCACAAGCCGACCCGATTTCAAAATTAAAAAAATTAAGATGTTAGCATTCACAGCACTTTGTGATTGGTTATAGTAGAATGAATGAATGAATGAATGATCGTAGCATAAACACAAATATGAACAGCCAAATATTGTATTGAAACATTAAAAAAACTCAGTCTTCCAAGATATCTCGACATTATCATTTGATGTCAACAACTAAATGGAAGAAGAAGATGCAAAAAATGTTGGGGAAAAAATGCAATATGAGGTCAAGAAGTATAACAATATTTGAAGTTCACTGAAAATTCCACGACCTCGCGCTACAGAAGAGAGGCCGAACACGGAAGTAGGATTGTGTGACAACTGTTGCAGCACTCATGCTGCTTCGGAGCAAATAGCAAGCTGAAATTTTCAAGGAAGCAAAACGAACAGCCTGGCTTGGTGAAGCAAAACAGTTCCTGAAAAGAAAAAAAAGTTTTTTTATGCTGGAGTTACAGAGGAAGGGTGGGAATTGGGTGGAAAAAGAAAAAGGCGACTGGTTGAAACCCAATGCTTCCACCAATGGGAGCCAACCCTTATAATAATGTAGCGGTGAAAAACGCAGGGCTGCTCACAAAGAATAGGAAGGGGGTGGCTGAAGAGGCGAAACGTCTGGCGGGATTAGCGATGGTTATTTCAGCAGGCCCATAGTGAGAGACGAACCATAAATGCATCCTCGGTCTACAAATCCCACGGCTTCAAAAGCGTCGCTCACCGCGTGGACTATGGAGTGCTTCGGCAAGAAGAGCATTCTTAGACATCTGACATCACCAGGAATGGGTCATTTTGTAAACTACAACAGGGAAGCTCTGTTGCTAACAAAGTCTGGAAATATTTCCAAGCAATCGAAAGATTATGACCACGTGTGTGGGGATTGACATTGGCTTTGGGATGTGCCATTTGCTCACAAAAATGTGTAGTGACTCCAACTACCCCGTTCCCTGCTCAGCCTGCCCCTGTGTGGGCCCTCTATCAGGCCCCTCAGCACCTGTTGATAAAGACAACGGCTCTGTATTGTCAACCGCGTGAAACAACTGCCACGAAATGCCGCCCAGCCATATGTCACACTGCTGGCTGAAGTTTTGGGGGGTTTCAAGTCGACAAAAAAAATTCATAATGACGTTAACAGTTGGACGGAAGTTTAAATTACAATGAGATCTATATTGCTTTGCACACGCACACAAAACACAAAAACAATACAACAGTACACTCGGGCATTCTAAAACTACCTCAAAGAAAACTACGATTGGACGTGAAAGATGCTATCGACCCGGACTGCAAACTCAGCGATGCCAAGTGTGCAAAATAATTGCAATAAAAACATTGTACAACCACAACACGCAGATCCCGAAAATGGAATTTGAATGATACTGGTTCAACACACACACGGCATGTTAAAAAGCCCGTTACAAGGCGGCCTGGGAGGGCACGCTCGCCTGAGACAGGGGGCCACACACCCGGCCGTTCACCGCTGGACGGGTGAGGACGGGGGAGGGGGAGCGTGCCCAGAAGATTGTCCGACACGGGGAAGGTGGGGGCAGCGTTGGGCCGGACCGGAGAGGGGAGAGGACGAGAAAGGGTGCGTTCTGCGGCTGTTCACCTCAATACCGGTCTCTAACAAGGCAATGGTGGAATAAAACAGATTGTGAAAAATTCAAAAACTACTTATTATGCTCTGAAGATACTTTTCACAAAATGCTTCATTATATTCATTGCCATGCCAACATACTCAGGGAAACACTGAGAACCAGCATACAGCATGATGTAGATGCGATCGTCATACCTATAATCATGCTGTATAAAGTTTAGGTTTGGCATCTCTTTGATTTGATATGGAACAAGCGTTACGCCTAGGTCCCCCGTCGGGGCAGTGATGTGAGTTGACAAAGTGGAAGACGGAGAAAACATGCTACGATATGATATTTCGCTCACAAGGTTCAGACATACATGGCGGCGGCCATCTTGGATTTTGACGTGGCGACCCAATTTTCAATAGGGTTCTTCCTTGTGCCTAGATACACCCACACACCAGATTAGAAGTTGGTACTTCGCTTATTTTTCAAGATATTTCGCTCACAAGGTTCAGACATATATATGGTGGCGGCCATCTTGTATTTTGACGTGGCGACCCAATTTTCAATAGCATTCTTCCTTGTGCCTAGATACACCCACACACCAGATTAGAAGTTGGTACTTCCCTTATTTTTCAAGATATTCCGCTCACAAGGTTCAGACATACATGGCATCAGACATACATGGCGGCGGCCATCTTGGATTTTGACGTGGGTTGCACCCACACACCAAATTCGAATGCGGTCCTTCGCTTACGCATGCATGCATGCACGTACGCACGTACGCACGCACGCACGCCCACCAGCACGCACGCACGCACGGACGGATGGACACACGGACGGAGGGGAAAACCATAGTCCCCCTTTCGCTCCGCGGTGCGAAGGGGAACAAATAGCACGAGTGACGGATGGATGAAGAAGGACTGGGTGAAAGGTTGTGGAATAGAGTCGGAATGGAAATGTTATCAGGAAGATACCACTCTTAGTTGTGAAAGGGTAGACATTTACCAAGTTACAAACTTTGCTGACGAACTCACTCTTCAGGAAAGTTACAGTGATGGATTTCTCGTTTTCTAATCAACCACTCACAGGGCAGTGTGAAAGGTCCAACAGTTTAGTAATTAATACTAAACAGAGGTATGCACACTCGCATCTGAGCCGTCTATCCTGGGTTCAAACCCCGACCCAGCTGTAAACTGCCCTCCTGGTGTTTCGCATATGCAGGGCAAGGCACAAATGTATGCACGGCCCATATGATGGACCTGAAACAGGAGGACTCGTCTGCCAGAACTGGTCATTGGTGGATGTTTAAGATCTCAAGGTGTTTTTTGTGAACAGTCGTTGAATTATCGCCGGCACCAGGAAGAAATTACAAAAAATTCCCGGCCATAATCACTTTCGATCGACTGTTAGGACTGACCAGCCGATTCGTGAAAGCATTGGCCAAAAACATTCCATGATTGACCCACACACACAAAGGTAGGATAATTGGGGCATTTAAAGTGTTAGTAATGCCCTCCCCTTTACGCCGTCCTTTCCCAATCAACCACCCAGCCACCACATAATATGTAAATGCTGAGCAATTTGATAATAATTAGATTCAAAGGGTCACAGAGACGCGACCCAAAATGTACCAGGAGTACATCAAAAACTGTGAACATGGTTCATTGAGCAAGTTAGCTTCGTTTGAAATAAGGTAGCAGGGAAGAGTACAATGCAAACCTATCAATACGTGACAACAGGTTAAAATGGCACTATTGTCTCATTTAAGCATTTTATCCATTAATTTGCTCATAAAACAGGTCAAAGTCAGACATAAAAGAGCCCCACATTAATAAGACATTTGGGTCATGACGTCACAATTGGACGAGAGTTAAATAAATGACAAGCCGAGAGCCTCATGGTGTTTAATATATTGAAGAAGAAGAAGAGGAAGCGGAGGAAGAAGAGGAATAAGAGGGAACAGGAAGAAGTAGAAAAATAATAATAAGATGCAGAGTGGAAAGGGGGAGGAGTGGTGGTGTTTATGAAAACGATATAACTTTAATGAAAACGAGAAGGAGAAAAGGAAAATGAAGAAAAAGAAAAAAAGAAAAGAAAAAGTAAACATAGAAAAAAATAATAATAATAAACAAGACCGATAAATCTAATAACAGCGTAGTTTGATACTTTAGTTGAGGAGGATAGTATGACCTGGGTGGGGATACCAGTTAGAAGTTAACAAATAGTGTAAGTATTTTTAAAAAATTTGACTTCAGGCATGGACAGCTGGTTCGTGAATGTCTTGGTTTAAAAAACGGTGAATGGCAAACGATGAACCAATACATTCCACATTCCTGTTCAGTCGAACGTCAGACATAATGTGACGTCAGACATCTGAGACATTGACAACACGTTCCAGATATTTTCATTCCAAACAGCATCATTCATCATTGCAATCACAAATTAATACCGCGGTATTAATATATCAAAATATAAAGTTAAATCACGATTGTATCGAGATATTATCAAACCAGCGAACCTTCATCACTTGTTCACTTCCGGATTCTGGAGCAACATCCATGTCAATCACATTTTCAAAATCATAATTGTATTGAGGAATTTCTGAAACCTCCGCCAAAACGTTCCCAATGTTATTATATTTCCTTTTAGTAAAAGGCTTAGTAAAAGGTTGTTATATTTCCTTTGGTCTTCATCAATGATCTCTCTGACTCTCTGGAAATTCCTCTCTATCTCTTTGCTGACGACTCCACTCTCTGCCGCTCCATTCCTCTTCCCTCAGATCGGCAGTCTGCAGCCTCCTCACTCTCTGCAGACCCGGACAAAATCACAGACTGGGCAAACAAGTGGAACATGTCTTTCAATCTTGACAAATCCCACACTCTTACGATGTCTCTCTGAAAAGACCGACTGGACAACCCTCCCATCCACTTTCTGAATAATCCTCTCCAAGAAGTTCTGTCACTCAAGCTTTTGGGTCTCACTATCTGCCATGATCTTTCCTGGGAAACCACATTTCCAAGCTGGCCTCCAAAGCTAGTCGCCGACTGGGCATCCTCCGTCGTGCGAAGTCCTTCCTTGGCACACCTGAGCTCCTCACCACATACAAGGCTTTCATCCGTAGCTCAATGGAATACTGCTCTCCCCTCTGGGCTGGTGCTCCTGCCTCACACCTAGCTCGTCTTCACGCTGTTGAAACCAAAGCGTTCAGAATCATTGGAATCTCCGGCGATGAAGCTAACTCCAAGGGCCTCTCACTCACTCACCGCAGGCAGGTTGGTGGTCTTTCTGTCTTCTACCGACTCCTCTCCGGCCTTGCCCCCCCAGCTCTGTCTGTGCTCTGTCCCCCAAATATTCCTACAGGTCGCACAAGATCTGCCTGCAACCCTCTTATGGTTAAACTGCCAAAATCTCGGCTCTCTGCTCACCTTCACTCCTTCATTCCTCTTTTCTCCCACCTCTGGAACAAACTCCCCCACTCTCTTCAATCCCACTCCTCCCTCCAGGTCTTTAAAACAGCTGTTCACCACCATCTCTTATCTTCCCCCATCCAAAACCTTGATCTTTTCTACCCCCGCTAATTTCACCCCAAATCCACTTTTTTAAAATACAAATTTCTGTCCTGGAGGCTGGAAGTCCTTGGTGTCCTTGTGTTTTATACTTCTCCCACCCCCCGCCCCCCTTCCCACGCCTCCTCCCCCCAAGCCCTCTCCATCCCACACTTCTCCCTGCCCTCAAATGTTATGTTTGTGTGCTTCCCCTTCTCTCCCTATCTTGTCTTCCATTCCCTCTTTTTATATATCTTGTTTGTCTGGTTGATTTGTTTGTGAAATAAATGTTAGCTCTTTCACGAGCCTCGATTCAGTATACAAAAAAAAAAAAAAAGGCAACTGTAATGGTTACTCAACGCTGTCCCCCTGTCACGTGACCAGATCCTCAGCTCTGATTGGTGGACCTTTTGGACATTTCACGACGTATTAAATAAACGGTTCATCGTGCTCATGGACGGACGGCAACGAAAAGGAAACGTGACGCCAGGAGACTTTGCTTTGGCCTTCGGAGGCAAAGTGAGCATGTGGCCGTCACAGTCAAATGTCAATCACACGAAGAAAGGCGCGCTCACAAGAACCGGGCAAACGGTGATGGTCACACCACGTGTACACCATGACAGATGGCTACCTAAAAAGGTGCCCTCCAGAGGAAGGGACGAAGTTCGGGGTAACTCAGGTGTCCGTCAACCCCAGCGCAGGTCACACGATCTTCCAGGTCAAGTACTCCCAGATGTGAGCGAAATCTCAGCAGGTATTATGGCAAACCGCATACCAAGGTGACCACTGGGCAGCGATGATCATCCTGGACCATCAATAGGAAAGACCCTACAATCACAAATGGAATGATGAGAAACTTTATAACCTCCTCAACACCTTTGCTAACGTCATAAAGGAAATGTGCTCTGCTGGGGCTGACCACGTGTGCGACTTCAAGTCCGAGCATCTGGTCTTTATAAATACTTAACAGGAGGGACGTTCGGACTACACTTTCAGTAGTCTTCCAACTCTTCTTCCATTGATCCATTTGTGCAATAGTCTTATTCCTTGTGTGTGTGTTTGGGATAAAACGCACCGGCAGGGAGAGTGAAGATGGAGGCTGCTTGGGAAAGAAAGGAGACCGGGGCTGTAAATGAGGCCGAAGAGGGGAGTGAGGACGGGAGGGGAAGCTGGAATGTATGGAAAATGGTGAGATAAAAGGAGCTCGAGTCGTGGCGAGGGAGTCGAGGAGGGAAGGTGGGAATGGAGGCCCAAGTGTGAGAGGGGTCGACGAGGCCTAGTGTACGCAATAAATAAAGAGCAGCCATGTCTGACGATGCCCTCGTGATCTTACCGGAGGCCGGCCTTGCTGCTCTCGTGTAGCGCTCGACTCTCCTCCGTGTGGAGTGGCGAAAAGCCGCGCTCCGGCTCCTGGTTCCGCGTTACCGACCGAGCTCGAGTGAGGCCTGCAGCGGTGGCTAAGGCCGGCGGATTGGAGGAGCACGGCCTGCACGACCCGCTGCGGCCTTCCACCCGAGGCCGCCAGCGGAGCCGAGCCGGGGCCGTGACTCCTCGGCATCCCAGCCGGCTCCAGAGCTCGCTTTGTCCGCCCGTCGACCTTCCGAGCCGAGCATAGGGCAAGCAACGCCGCGCTGTTTCAGCGCCTCGTGAACACTGACAAGTTAACTTTCACAACGACCTGGTTACCAACCGCATTCGTTTTGAGAACGCTGCCGATCAGCTCACGACTTACTCAGTTAGTGCGATTGGTTTTGGTAGGGTGGGGGAATTGCAGGGGGGGTGTGGTGTGGGGGGGGTGTGGTGTGGTGTGGGTGGGGGGGGTGTGGTGTGGGTGGGGGGGTGTGGTGTGGGTGGGAGGGGAATTGCAGGGGGGGGTGGTGTATGAAAACGATGGAACTAGGGGGTTGGGGCGTTGCGACGAGGGGGGTTGAGAAGTTGGTGGATTGGGGTGGGGGGGTGTGGACTGCGAAAGAATAATGGGTAAGAGGGAGGGAAACAGAGAAAAGACGGATGAAACGTAAAAAAATGGAGGGTAACGATCAGGAATCTGCACGAACGAGCATTATTAGGTGAAAGGACTGAAAAACGAGGACAAAAGCTAAAGATTCCGTGAACTTATGGGCGGATTTGCCGAATACCAGAAGTGCAAAGATGGGATGCAAATGAATGTTTAAACCAGCGAAATCATGACTTTGTGAACTTTATTCCTATATAACTCCATCGGCCTTTTTGCCATTTTGCATTTATTTGATTTTTAAATTGCGGACACCCACCCACGCACGCACTTCGCACAACTTTGGTAAAATCGAGCACCTCCTACGGGACGAGGAACATTCTGCCCAAATAATCGGTGCTGTGAAGATCTAGAATCCATTGAGCGTTTCCATGCAAAAAAAAAAAAGTTATAGGGAAAAATAAAATGGCCCCAACAGGAAGCGTACAGTATGTATCGCTGAGGCGTTTTAGCGCCAAACTGAGAAACCGCGAAATTCGCATTTGCCGCGTTCCTTTGCGAACGCCCCCTTTGAAGGCCCGGGAACATGCATAACGAAGGGCGACCGCTTCTACAAGCCCAAGTTTGTGCGATTTAACGAATAGGTAAATATATTCATCAATCTGATATTGAAATAAAACTTGTAACTGCAAATCAGTTCCCCAGAAAAATTACTAAATGCAACGAAACTACAACGCGTCAAGTTAAATGCTGGGCGCCGGTCTCCGAACGGCGGTCTTTCACTTCCTTATACGTCATGTTGGATATCAGCCAATCATTCTGCGCGACATTTTTCGCGCTTACTTCGGACGCGCCTACTTTAATGATGTGCCCTCGCCGTAGTCCAATCGGATCAATGACTCCGCCCCGCTACTCTTCATTGGTCGAAATGGAGGCGCTATTGTATTGGTTGGAAATCTGTGACGATCAGGGACGTCATTACGTCAGGCATTTTATTTTATTTTATAGTTTATCGGATATCGCGTGTACAAGAGTTTTCATTTCCACCATTAAGTGATTAAGCCCATAAATTCTTGCGCTATGGTTGTCAACATATGTCCGTACTCTGTCTTTATCCTTTTTAAATGCCGAATGTTAAGCAAGGAGTGCTGCGATGGTTTATTACCTTTTAGTGTTTACCGTTTTTAATGGTACGTGCTGTCGTGTCTGTCTCGTCCAGCGTCGAAGTTCCTTGTAAGGGAATTCATATCATATTATATTGTTTATATTATAAGGTGTTGCTATGTAAGCACCTTAATACGCTTAAGGAAGTGTGAGCTTGGACAATAGAGTATATGGAGATATTCATGGATTCCAGAGATGCCAACAAAGAGGGATGAATTCATGAATGTGGGCAGAAAGATTGGACTTGGAGAGATGGACAGGTCCTGCGTAGTGATTTGACAAAATCATAGTTGAGGCTCTGTACATAGCATAGCAAAGAGTGTTGATTGCATGGCTGTAAGTACAAAGGACATGTGGTACGGACAGGTACCAAGGAACTAGGAACGCCTTCTTCGCATAAAACAAGATACCCAGGTGACGTCTTCCAGGAAAACTACAGGACGTTTTCCTCCAGATCATTTCACTATTAGAGTCTGGAATGGGTTTTGCGTATGGCAGGTTGATCTATGTAAAGATATTGTGATGAAAATGACTGGGAGTAATTTGGGTCAATTAGTAATTAGTTATCTCCTAATGAATTTTAGAGTAAGTGTTTGTAACCCAAGTTAGCAAAGACTAGGATAGGATGTCTCGGAAGCTCCTTGTAAACCTCCTTGTGTTTGTCTCTTTTTCCTATGTGATTCCTACATGCTGCTGTGGGAGTGCTTCATTCTGATTCCAACGGGCCACTGTGGTCTTGAACTGAGTGATTTCTGTGAAAATCATATACTTCTTGTAAGCTGCATAAGCACGACTTTAAGGTATTAAGGAAGGTGGGGAGAGGGATATAAGGAATGGGGAGGAATAGAAGAGGAAGGGGGGGGGGGGAGTGAGTTGGGTAAAAGTAGAGATGAGTACCTTGGTGGGGGAGAGGAGTCGAGTGTGAAGGGAGAGGGGCAGAAGGAGAGCATGTGGAGAAAGGGCGGTGTGGGTGTGTGTGCATAATCAATTATGATAACAGGCTCGGATAGTAGGTCCAGTAGATCAGTCCGGGCAGCGCTGCTGATTGATGACCAGAACGTCCTAAACTTATCAAAATGGCACTGGGTCTGCCAGGCGAGCAGTGCTTCAGAAGCGAGGTCTGGCTATGCAGTTTGAATGTTGGATAAATGAATGGGAGAGCAGTCGAGGTGGTGGAGATGATGCAGAGAAGGAGGTTGGAAGTGTTGTGTGTGCAGGAGACCAGATGGAAAGGAGACAGGGTGAGGAGGTTGGTAGGTGGTTACAAGCTGTTGCATGCTGGTGGGGATGGAAGGATTAATGGCGTGGGAATAATAGTAACAGAAGAGATCAGTAAGGAGGTGTTCAGAGTGGAAGGATGGGAGGAACGGATAGTTATGGTATGGGTGCTGATACAGAGGCAAATGGTGCTTGTTGTGTCAGTTCATGGGCAACAAACAGGAAGGACTGTGGTGGAAAAGCAGGAATTCAGGGACGCACTGGAGAGGATGGTTGAGATGGAGGTGATACTGTGCTTTGCGGGGACTTTAAGAAGCATGTGGGAGCAGTGGAGCCAGGTGAAGAGGAATGTGTTGGTAAGTTTGGTTGGGGACGAGGAATAGAGAGGGTCAGAGGAGCTGGTGGAGCCGGTGGCAAAGAATGGGATGGCTATAGCTGGTTCATTCTTTCAAATGCAGGAAAGCCTCAAGGTTACCTATAGGAGTGGACAGCACATAATTGGATTTGGTGGTGGTACGGAAGTGACCGTTGTAGAGGGTTAACTACTTAAAGTGTATTGAGCCCCTCTGGGGCACCCTCTCATTGACTGAATTTGCGTTGAGTATGGTATATACTTATCGAGGTTAAAATGAGCCGCTGTGTGAGATCTTTCTATTTTCGGTGTTGTTAGGTTGTTGTTTTTTCAATCTAGAAAAAGATAAACAGACTTGAAGGTTTTCAAATCCAGTGATCAAAACTTTGAGCTCCACATATGGGCAGGTGAGGTGAGTATGACAAAAACCCTTGTAATGGCCACAAGACGTGCATCTAAATTCTTCGAATCTCAGGGTTAAAAAAATATATATATATATATATTAAAAGGACACAGAGAGATGGGGGAGGAGGAGGGGTCAAATATTTCTCTCTTTGAAGTTTGACTTCAAGTTTTTTTTTTCCGTGAACCAAACTTTGGGTGGCTAATTGGATGGAGGTTACTGGGTGATGAGAGTTGCACCATTGGAAAGAGCATTAAAAACTGAGTTGATTAAGCCTAACGTAGTTTTTTCCCCTTTGTTTTTGAAATTCCAATTTCTAAGGGCTCACTTTAAGCAGTTGATTGTAAGGCCGTGGTGGGAGAGCATGTTACCACCGAGCACAAGCCTGTGGTGTTTGTGGTGAGGGTGAAGAAAAGAAGGGAGGTTGGAAGGTAATAGGTGGGGGAAGTGTAGGGGAAACGTTGCTGTAGACTACAAGGAAAGGGTGAAGGCCAGGTTTGAGCAACTTAACGAAGAAGCGGATGGTTTGGAGAAGGAGTGGAAGAAGTACAGAGAGGTATTTAGGGGAATTGCAGAAGCTTTGTGTGGAAGGATGTCAGGAAAGGGTGCATCGGCGAGTGATAGACACCAGGTATGGTGGATGGAGGAAGTAGCGAAGGCAGTTGGTGAAAAGGAAGAGGTTTGGAAGAGGATAGAGAAGATCAAGGATGGAGGGAGGCAGTTGGATGCGGAGTTGCTGCAACTGTATGGGCAGAAGAAGAAAGCAGCAAGGAGAGCTGTGGATAAGGCTAGGAATGATATGGAAGAGGAGGTGTACAGCAAGTTGGAAAAGGATGGTGGGAAGAAGATGATCTATAAATTGCCTCTTGAGAGGGATGACGATAGCAAGGACATAGAGGGGGCAGTGGGCGATGATTGAGGATGGAAGCTGGAGGCAAGTGATGGAGAGAGGGGCAGAATTTAAAGTGTGGGAAAGACATTTCAAGGAGAGGTTGAACCAGGAAGGAAGCAACGGCAAGCTGGAGCTACCTAGTTATGTGTAGGAGAAAGTGGAGCTGGTGTAGATCACGGAAGAGGAGGTGTGCACAGCATTGAAGAGGATGACGAAGGGAAGAGCGCCAGGCATTGATGAAGTACGTGGACAGAGATGATAATTGCAGCGGGAGAAGTCTGAGTCAGTTGGAACAAAGAGACTGTTAAATCTATGTATGAGAGATGGGTCAATTCCGGAGGATTGGAGGACAGGGTTAATTGTGCCAATATGGAAGGGAAGGCTGATGTTCAAGATCTGGGAAGTACAGGGGCATTACACTCCTAAGTCATGTCATGATGGTGATGGAGAGGGTTCTGGTTGGGAGGATAAGGAAGAGTGTGGAGATGGAAATCGGAGGAGAGCAGTTGGGGTTTAGAAAGGGTAGGGGAACGACTGATGGGATGTTCACGCTGAGACAGCTGGTGGAGAAGAGGTTGGAGGTGCAAGGTTAAATGGCATTGGGATTTGTGTATGGCATTGGGATTTGTGAACATGGAGAAGGCCCACGACACTCTCCCGAGAGAGACGGTGATGGCAACACTGAGATAGATGGGAGTACCGCAGGCAGAAGTTAGGTTGGTGGAAGGGATACACAAGGAAACGAAGGGCAGTGCCAGGTTTACAATGGCTCCATGCCCACAACCAGAAGGGACCCATAGCGACCAACATTTTGTTTAAGTGTACACATCACGCTCCCTTTTCGCCTGCTCCGTTTATTACATGTTCTATGTGTTAGCTCTCATTCGAGCCGAGACTATGTATACCAAAAAAAAAATGGTGGACAGGTTGGGTGTGTGACAAGGAAGAATTGATTCGATTCTGGTGAAGATCTTGAACTGTATCCGGATACGTGAATTTTTAAAGTGATTCTTCACCATTGAGAGTTGGGGTCAAAATCTATAATATATAGCACGACATCTCAAAAAGTTTCAGATGAGTTATAACAAAACTTGGTGGATGAGTTGGGAAGGTGACAAGAACAAGCCAATTCGATTTTGGTTCAGGTCCGAATCCAGATCCAGCCTATCAGTGAGATACAAAACATAAACTGTTCACCCTGGCGGAGGTATGTGCTCCACTGAGTGCCTTCTAGTTAATGTTGTTATTATTGCTGTTGTTAAATCCACAATTTCCCTGGGTTTCTTGACGAGTTGGCATTTTCTGATGAGGCAACTTCTACAGCAACGGTAATGTCAACCACCGCAATTACCGCATTTTGTTCCCGAACTCCGATGATTAAATCTTTCACATATCACTTTGTACCAGGAAGTCTAGGCTCCCTGCTGCTATGCTTCAAATATGTGACAGTTCTTGAATGATCTCTTCTCAGACAAGTGATCAGTGGACGTGGAACAATTGCTTGCCCACCTTGTTCCCTGACCTACCCGATTGGACTACATTTGATGGGGCTATGATGAAACTGATGTTAACTCATCAAAACCACATTCGTTGGATGAACTTCGGGCGACGATTACAAATGGGATGCATGCAATTACTCAGCAGCAACTGGAGAATGTTTTCAAGAAGTGGGAAAATCGGATTGAAAGATGTATTACGAAAGATGGCGGTTATGTTGAAGACTGGAATTTTCAACTGCATTGCCTAAAAATTTGATGAATTATGCTTTCAGACAACATTTAAAGTTTGTTTCTATCATGTGAACATCAAAGGTTATGAAAGTTCAAAGTTGCACAAAAACTTTATGGACACCCTGTTTATGGCAAGCACTTTGCTTCAAATTCATTAAATAGCATTTGAGTTGAAGGGCCAGAGAATGATGATGATGCAGTTGCATCTCAGAGCAAAACTCTGTCTTTACCTGAAGTGCCGTATGCAGTCATGCACCATGTGCCGTATGATTGCTGAGGAAGGCTGTCGTATTATTTATATAATGTGCCCTATCCATTCCTTCATCCTTAAAAGATGGAGTGGAATCATCAGTCTCAACCCTTGCTGAGGCTTAGAGTGAAAGAATCCCTTCACCTTATCTTTTCAGAAAAGTCCAAGGTCTCATGTCCCTCCATTCCTCAGTGCCTTCCTGCAAAGGTGAAGAAACACCTAGGTATGGTGGACGGAGGAAGTAGCCTTGACTCTTCTGTTTACATCTCTTCTCTAAAGCTGTCCTGCTTGCATCATAGTAAGTTGCAAATGTCACACCCAATTCACAACAATGGTGGCCAAACCGATCATGACTTCGCAAAATAATAAATCTATCATCACAGCAGATCTCAAAGCTCATCTCTTCACTAACTCAAACTCTGATCATTTGTTTGTTTTCTGTGCAGAACATGCTGCCTCGACCAAGTCAACAATGGATGGATGTCTTCCATCTCAAACAAGAGGTCAAGGCTATCTCACTGGACGTCTCTAAAAGATTTAATACTGCAAGGCATCCCACTCTGCTTTCCAAACTGTCAGCTAATGGTATCCAAAGTCCCCTCCTCAACTGCCTATCAGATTATTTCCTCTGGCATGCAAATAGCAGGCTGTTTTGCATGGCACCTTTTCCTATGCCTTACCTCTTGAAGCTTATTGTGTCCCTCAAGGTTTGGTTCTCAGAGAAATCCTGTTATTGATGTAGATCAGTTGCCTCTCTCTGTGACTGGGAAATCCACTGCATTTTGCAATCGACTCCACTCTGTGCAGGACTGTCCTTCACCACTCTGCCAAACCAGTTGCAGGAGAATCCTTGGTGACGCCTTTCTTTCCTTCTTGGCATTTGGTAGTAAAACTCAACAAGGGATAGCAAAATAAGTTTATTTACTTCTTCAAGGTCCTTAAGTCATGAACCCCACCCGTGGAACAAACTTCCTCAACCTTTTCAATGTCATTCTTTCCTATGGAGCTTCGACACAGCTGTCTACCACCATCTCAGGTCATCCCCCATCCACAACCACGATCTTTTCTACACCCATTAACCCTCCCCAAGCCCACTTCTTTCCATGGTTTTCACATTTTCCTTCCACTTCTGTAATTGAGAGTTTGCAGCTGTATCCATCTTGCCCAGCCCCTGTGTCCTCCCCTTGCCCTCATTCTTCCCCACGTCCTTTATTTCTTCAAATCTTCCTCTATTTTGTCCCTCAATCCTGCTGTTGGTGTGTCCTACCCTCGCTTTCCATTCCGATACGTCTTGATCCATTCTTTTCAAGCTCCTCCACCAGCCTCGACACTATATAAAACAAGAATGGCCGCACTGTGGTTACAACCAGTGACAAAACCCGGTAACGGGCCGATTGGGAAACACACATTTAAATTACCTTTAAAATACTCATATAAACAGCTTGATTGAGAAACACAAATTTAATGCACTATTAAAATATTAACTCAACACCTCTCATCCATGTCAGCCTCCACCGCGGTTATATCAGAACGAGCTAATTTGTCACACGGTCACGAATTGTTTAACCCCAATATGGGGCAGTTCAAAAATTACATAATGCTATTTTTTATGGAGGTGCGTACCGTGTGTGCTGGCAGGCTTGATTAAACCTTACTAATAACTTATATTCGACATTGATTACATTTTTTGGGGTCCCTCATTGTGAGTAACACTCGACCCAAACAAAGCCAAATAAATTTGACGCAACAAACCAGGGCAGTGTATAATCAGCAGAGGCCTACAAGCCTGATGTCTTAGTCCCCCACTATTTTTAGGGAGGTGCATACTGTGTGTGCTGACAGGCTTCATTAAACCTTACTAATTTATATTCAACATACGATTAGATTTTTCGGGGTCGTTCATCGTAACACTTGACACAAACAAAGCCAATCTAAATCTGACACCACAAACCCATACAGCCTAAAATCAGCAGAGGCCTACTGGCCTGATGTCTTAGGCCCAACAGAAAACCAAGATGGTGGTCATTATTATTATTTCTGCCATGGTGGGTGGAGTCAAGCAGCAAATGTGGGTGGAGTCCGAAAGCTGTCTGACCAATGGGTGCACATTTCAAAAATCGACCACACCACCAACAACAGCAACAACAACCATGCGGAGCTCTTGTAGGTTTGTGACACGTCATCGCAGGTAACAAAACAATTGTCCATTGTACTGGTCCAAAGGCCAGTTCTTACAGATTGTCATTGGATTTTTAACCTCCAGATTTCTGCAGATAGAACAACCTATCCGAATCTAGTGAATAACAGGCTATAACTGAGATTTATGAGCATTGATTTATTGAACCCACATAGTGTGGTTAACACCACACTGGTACACACACATTTAAAGCCCTGAACATCTCGCAGGCACAAATCTATTCTCTGAAATGAATGAGCACCATTACAGAACCATCACAGTGCCGCTGAAGCAGTGCCCCTGCTCATCAAGTCAAGAATTTGGAATCTGCTTAAGGTGCCGGCGATAACTCACCTACTCTTCGTTGAAAGACACCGTGGGATCTTTAATGTCCACTGGTAACCAAGGCTGGCAGATGAGTCTGCAGCTTGACGTCCCATGCAACGGAGCATTCGTTAACGCAATGCCCTGGCAAGAAATAAGATACTTAAAATATGCATGGCTCACAAAAAGATGAGCCCTTTTGAAAGAACGTTTGTGGTTACAGCTGTGCGACAGCTGGAAACAGAAATTTCACCACTGGATTCCTGGAAATTAATTCCCAGCAGATTTAAGGAACTAAATAAATTCAAAGCAAAGATATGGACATTGAAGCGTTTAACTTATAATAATAATAATAATAATAATAATAATAATAAATAATCTGAGCAATTTCAAAAGGGTACCTCTGGTCCCCTAATAATAATAATAATAATCAACATAGGGGCAATACCCCTGGCGCTCACCTGGTGGATTAAACAGTATACTGCACTGACTAAAGGTATTTTAAACCAATTTGAATGGTTTATAGAAGACAGGGCATCATGTAGAATCATACTAACATAAGACTTTAAACAAACAAAGAAAAAAATACCTATTTTGGGGGCAACCCCTACCCCACCCCCCTCCCATCCTGTATACCTCCTCAGACCCCAATTTTTCTGATGGCTTGAATAAACATTGGTACATCAGGGGTAATGAAGGTTGTGGTGAAGTTTCATTGAAATTGTGTATGTAGTTTGAGAGAAAAGAGCAAATACCTATTTTGGGTGGACCCCTCACGGCCCGATTTTGAGCTCACCTGGAATGAAGTTCAGGGGAGCTTATACGATGGCGCGTTGTCCGTCCGTCCGTCCGTCAATCCGCCAATCTGTCCGTCCGTCAGTCCGTCCATAAACACTTGAAACTTCTTCTCCGAAACCGTTGATGGGATTGCGACCAAATTTGGCACAAATGATATTTGTTGTGTTGTGATTAAAGTTTGTTCACAGCATGAAAAAAAATCGGGGTCTAAGGGGGTTTAACGGGGGTCAAGGTGGATACAGGTTCGCCCCCCAAAATAGGTATTTGCTTTCTTCTCACCTTCATCACCTGTGATGTACCAACGTTTGTTCACGACATTTAAAAAAATCTGCCGCTTTGGGGATCTACGGGGGGGGGGGGGGGGGGTATTTGCTTTCTTCTCAGAAACGACATATACAATTCTGATGAAACTTGACCACAACCTTAATCACTTGTGTTGCACCAAAGTTTATTCCTGGCATTTAAAAAATCGGGGTCTAAGGTGGTCTATGGGGCTCTTGCGCCCCAAAATAGGTATTTTCTTTTTCACAGAACCTACACACACAGTTTTGATGAAATGTCACCACAACCTTTATCATCCTTGATGTACCAATGTTTGTTCAAGGCATTAGAAAAATTGGGGTCTGAGGAGGTACACGGGGTGGGAGGGTGTGTGTGGGGTGGTGGGGTGGGGGGGGGGGGTGGGGGGTGGGGTTCCCCCCAAAATAGGTATTTTTTTTGTTTGTTTATTTAAAGTCTTATGATTATGTTAGTATGATTCTACATGCTGCCCTGTCTTCTAGCAAGCATTAAAATTGGTTTAAAATACCTTTATGCAGTGCAATATACTGTTTATTCTACCAGGTGAGCGCCAGGGGTATGGCCCCTATGTTTTTAAATGCTGAGAACAAACTTTGGTGCAACACGGGTGATTAAGGTTGTGGTCACGTTTCATCAGAATTGGAAGGAGAAGAAGGAGAAGACTTATTGGAACTTATTGGACTTATTGGAAGGAGAAGAAGTTGCAAGTGTTTACGGACTGATGGACGGACAACGCGCCATTGCACAAGCTCCCCTGAACTTCGTTCCAGGTGAGCTAATAAAAATAAGTCGTTTTTCAAAAACATTAACATTATCTATTTCATCTTCAATGCAGTGTCTATACTCTATAGTCTAGTATTAAACAACACTCAGATATCGTATTGGAGAAGAATATCCAAACCTTGTTTTCTTTACTGCAAAGTGTTTGCCAAATAAGTCATATTTCCAAAGTTTTATTGATATACATTTTGATTTAAAAATTTCTTTAATGCACTGGAATTCAGGAAAATAATTCCCAATATTGAAAATGCTCCCAGACCACTCTGCCCCCAAAGTGGTGGCGGACCCCTGCAGGGTTCACATAGCAGAGCATTTCATGTCCCTCTTTTTGGAAAATTATCACTCTCATTGCTGGATGAGTCCAAGTTTGCCCACAAGATCCACCACTTCTGGGATTTGAGGCAAAAATAATTCACAACAAAGAGTGTGTACAAATGCGATAAACTGACTGGGAAGGTTTCAACAGAAATCAGCCAAAGCCTCTTTACTGAAAAGGTAAAATTGTTGAATGACCCCTGACCTTATTACCCCCATGAACCCAATCCGAACACAACCCTCTCATTCGCTGACTTCAGCGTTTCATTCCCTTCTCTGCCTTTCCTATTCGTTTATCCGCTTCCGAGTTACGCCCAATTGTTGCCTCACTGCCTCATTGTCAGGCAAGTCTCAACTGGATCTACAAGCCACAGTGGACACAAAGTGGGGAATCAATTTGATAACATTCAGTTCTTTTTATTTTATTTTTTTTTTTCTTCTTTTTTTTGTATACAAGATCGAGGCTCGTGAAAGAGCTAACATTAATCACACAAAAAGTCAAACCGACACATACAACACAAAATAAGGGGAGTGGTTGACAATATGGGGAGAGAGGGGGAAGGACACAAACACAACATTTGCGAGCAGGGACATCGAGAGAACTGTGGGAGGGAGAGGGCTTGGGGGGAGGTGGGAGAGGTATAAAACATATGGACACTGCAAGGACTTCCAGGAAAGAAGTTGGAATTTCGAAAAAATATATCTGTGGTGAATTAGCGGGGGTAGAAAAGATCAAGGTTTTGGATGGGGGAAGATAAGAGATGGTGGTGAACAGCAGTTTTAAAGACCTGGAGGGAGGAGTCGGATTCAAGGGAGTGGGGGAGTTTGTTCCAGAGGCGGGAGAAAAGGGGAATGAAAGAGTGAAGGTGAGCAGAGAGCCTCGATTTTGGCAGTTTAAACATACGAGGGTTGCTGGCAGATCTTGTGCGACCTGTAGGAATATTTGGGGGACAGAGCACAGAGAGAGCTGGGGGAGCAAGGCCAGAGAGGAGTCGGTAGAAGACAGAAAGACCACCAACCTGCCTGCGGTTAGTGAGTGAAAGGCCCTCGGAGTTAGCTTCATCGCAGGAGATTCCAATGATTCTGAAAGCTTTGGCTTCAACAGCGTGAAGCCGAGCTAGGTTTGAGGCAGGAGCACTGGCCCAGAGGGGGGAACAGTATTCCATTGAGCTGCGGATGAAAGCCTTGTATGTGGTGAGGAGCTCAGGTGTGCCAAGGAAGGACTTCGCACGACGGAGGATGCCCAGTCGGCGACTGGCTTTGGAGGCCAGATTGGAAATGTGGTTTTCCCAAGAAAGATCATAGCAGATAGTAAGACCCAAAAGCTTGAGCGACAGAACTTCTTGGAGAGGATTGTTGAGAAAGTAGATGGGAGGGTTTTCTAGTCGGTCTTTTCGGAGAGACATAGTAAGAGTGTGAGAATTGTCAGGATTGAAAGACATGTTCCACTTGTTTGACCAGTCTGTGATTTTGTCCAGGTCTGCAGAGAGTGAGGAGGCTGCAGGCTGCCAATCTGAAGGATGAGGAATGGAGCGGCAGAGAGTGGAGTCATCAGCAAAGAGATAGTGAGGATTTTCCAGAGAGTCGGAGAGATCATTGATGAAGACCAGTAAAAGCACAGGGCCCAGAACACTACCTTGGGGAACTCCAGCCAGAACAGGAAGGGGCGATGAGAGAAATCCATTCAGGACCACACGTTGACTGCGACCAGAGAGGAAGTCCGCAAGCCAAGTGTGGAGACAACCATGGATACCATAGGAGGAGAGTTTGGTGAGCAGAGCTGTGTGCCAGACAGTATCGAAGGCACGTGATATGTCGAGAGAGACAGCTCTGATTTCCTGTTTGGCATTGAGGACCTCCATCCATTGTTGAGACAGCAGAAGCAACATGTCCAGAGTAGAATGACCTGGTCTGAATCCAAATTGATGATCGGAGATCAAGACATTGGAGAAGGGGAAGGATTTGATATCCGAAGCAATGATGGATTCCATGACTTTGCTGATAATTGGGAGCAGGCTCATTGGTCTGTAGTTGCAAGGATCTGTTTTTGCACTTTTTTTGTGTAAAGCGGTAATGTTTGCTGATTTCCAAGATGCTGGCAGATGACCTTGAGCAAAAGAGAGGGTGAAAAGAACAGAGAGAGGTTGAGATAGAGCGGCAGAGCAGGATTTTAGGACCCGTGGGCTGATGCCGTCTGGTCCAGTTGCAGAATCAGGGTCGAGGTTTGACAAAAACTTCTCCACCTTGTCAGGAGAGAAGGACACAGAGTCCAAGAGCAGTTGGGTTCGACTGGGTAAGGTGGGAACAGAGAGAGATGGGTTTGGGACACAATATTTTGAGGCAAACACAGAGTTGAGGCTTTCGGCTTTGTCACGTGCAGTGTCAACTGTGTAGCCATTTGAGGTAAGGGAGGGGATGGAGGGGGAACAAACACCAGAAACGGATTTGACCAGATGCCACCAGGATTTGGAGGAAGGAGACAGGTTTGAGAGTTCATTCTTGAGTGTGGAGAGATCGTGCTTCCTGGCACTCCTGAGGGTAGACACACACTTGTTCCGAACTTGGTGGAAGGAACTGAGATTACCTTCAGTTGGATTTGCCTTCCAAGAGGCAAAGGCAAGTTGTTTCACGGCAACTGCCTCACCACAAGATTCAGTGTACCATGGACGGGAGGAAGGGTAAAACAACTGAAGACGAGATGGGATAAATCTGTGCATGAGAGAGAGCAGTTTGCTTTGGAAGAATTCCCAGGAAGAATTGATGTCAGAGGCAGTAGAGATGGGAGACCAGTCCAGATGATTGATGGCTGCTTGAAGACCAAGCCAGTCAGCCTGAGTGAAATGCCAGACTCGTCGGCGCTGAGGAGGCTCTCTGGGAATGGCCAGAGAGATGTCCACTTTAACAAGCACATGATCAGAAGAACCGATTGGAGCAGGAGAGGAGCAGCAGACATTTGCAGGGAAGTTTGTCATAACCAAGTCTAGAAGAGAAGATACTCCATTGACTGCGATCCGGGTCGGGAAATTAACAGATTGTGTCAGTCCCAATGAGTCACAGAAGTCCTTTGCTGAGGTGCCATGGCTGGTGAGAGAGGAACCCACACCCAGCCAGCTGGCATGATGACAGTTGAAGTCGCCACATATGAGGAAGAGAGAGTTGGGATGAGTTGATAGAAGTTGGTCCATGTTGTCAGACAGCGACACATGTAAATGGAGTCATCACTGTTTGGAGGACGGTACAGAACACATATCAACAAAAGGTGGGAGCGGAGAGGAAGCCGTAGCCAGAGGTACTCCTGGGGGTGGGGTGGAGAGAGGGCAGTGCATGGAGAGTGAGGAAGAGAGTTTTTGATAAAAATAGCAACCCCACCACCAGGACGAGGCTCAGGTCTATCATGCCGGAGGAGGGAGTAACCAGGAAGAGATTTTAAGGAATCAGAAACATCTTGAAGGAGGAAAGTTTCTGTTAAGTAGATCAAGTCTGGATTGTCAGAAGCAACCTGAATGGAGAGATTAATCAGGTTTGAGTGAAGGCCCCGGATGTTTGAGGTCCATATCGTTAATGAGGAGAGAGGGGGAGCATCGGGTGCAGGAGAGGGGAGGGGTGGGGTAGGGGCAGATGAAGGATGGGCGAGGGAGGTACGAAGAGCAGTTAATAGTGTGTCAGAGATTACAGAAGAGTTACAAGAAAGGGAAGGATGAGGAGGACGAAAGGTTTGATGGTGATGGGATGAGGCACAGTGAGGGGTTCTTTGAGGGGGGGCAGAGGAAAGTAGAAGGTTGGGGAAGGTGGAGATATGAGATAGAAGGGAGATGAAGTCTGGAGGAGGCAGCTTTGAGAAGGGGGTGGGAGGGGGGGAGAATTGAGAGGGTGGGGGAGATAAATACATTTGTCTGTACGATCAGCCACCATTATCCAAACACACATGAAATCGTCACAATGTCCTCTGACGGATCTTCCATGGCACGGCTTCTGCAGCATGTCGTGTGTGATATCTGCCATGCAGCTGCAACAGCAGATTTTAAATCGTCCACTGTTTTGTTCCATCTTACAGATACCTTCTGTTTATCAATCTCCCATAAATAATTATCACATGTTGTGAGATATGAACTTCGAGGCTATCCACCTCTACCTATCCACCAACCCCAGAAGTTGTCAACCAGATAATGTCGGAGCGAACGTGAATAATGTGCTGGAGCACCATCCTGTTGCAGAACCGCTGTGGCACCAATTCCCACTCAAACAACTTCTGCCGCATTAGCAGGTATAGTAAGCTTCCCATTCACAGACCCAGTTAAGAAGTAAGTGACATTTAATTTCTCAGACGAAGCCGCAGCCCACATCAAAACATGAGGTGGATTAAATTAAAGTTCTTCAAAAAAGTGAGGATTTTCTTTTGCCTAAAGGCTCTAAAACATTCCATGCTTTTGAGCTCAGGTAAATGGCACATTCATCACAGAAGAGTACCTTTCTGTGATCAGCAGGCCTGAGTGAATGTCTAGCATCATCCAAGACATATCCACCCTTCTTTGCCCTTCTTTCCATGTCAAATTCAAAATATACTGATCCCCCACTTTGTGGCCACCCTCATATATTAAATGAGAGCTTTGAGGTTTTCAGAAATCCTGGAGGAACATGCTGCATTTGGTTGAAAGCAAACTGGCGACCAATGTACTCGTGTTATTCTCAGGTTCGGTGACCCAGGAGAGGACAAAAGACTTATTGGAAGGACCTCATCTTCTGAGATTGGTCAGGTTCTGTCATGTTGCTGAATTATCCCATGACCCCTGCATTTGAAGAAAGCTTGTGCCCATTATTGTTAAAGACTCCTTAGCAAATGAAATGCAAGATCGATTGTATTTTTTCTTTTGCAGTATAACACGAAAGGTGATGTGGTGGTATCTGGTATGTAAATATCTACCTGATGTATCTTCAAGCCAACCTCTTTCCACCTTGAGCCATATTTCTCATTTATTGTCCACAGTACTGCGTCAGAGCAATACGTTTAAAAAAATCCAGGGTGGTCAAAAAAAAGAGGTTAACTCCCCTAACATCTCCCTTCAACCCCCCACATCTCGTTTTTTTTATCCTTCAACTTAATTTTGACAAACTTCTCTTTTATGTTACAGGTATGGATAGCTGAGAAGGTGTAGATAGCAACAGAACTCAGGATTATTATCCTTACATGAGAGATGAGCATGCCCTGGACAACAGAACAGACGCCGCCGTTTTTGGTGGAATTCTACTTCCGAACGCTATCATTTAAGGAAATTCTAAGGACGTTCCAAAGCAATTTCAACTGCAGAGAAGCCCCGTCTAAGTAAACAATGCATAAATGGATAATGAAGTTCAGGAAAAAGGGGACTGCCCGCAAGATCGACAGTCAATCAGGGCGCAAGTCAGTGAAAACCCTCGAGGTCATTGAACCTGGGTCATACATAACTATGTATATGTTTTAAGTTACATTTTTGAAATTTCTCAAACTAGCAATGGTACCCGCCCTACTGGCGGGGCTCCAATTGGGAGGCCCAAATGAAAAGGCAAAATATCAGAAATTGAAGGCTTTTTTATTTTAAACGATTTATATAAACATCCGTTAAATCATATCACACGCAAATCATCAAAATCTAAACAGTATTTGTAGAATTTCAATAAAAGCCACATCACTGTTCATATCAGTAAATATCATTCCATAGTGTTTGGGAAAACTGGAAAATTGGAAATTGCAAAAATTGGAAAATTGGGGGAAAAATTGGAAAAACAATATAGCATATTTTACTCCAGGGGATCCCATGATTACCCACCCAAAATTTCGTTGCGATCAGTTCATTTTGCGGTACCTGGGAACAGACAGACAGACAGACAGACAGACATTTGGTGAATTATGGTAAGATGGTTTCGTCACATATTGCTTCATGTAATTATGTCGTATCATTGATGTTTTAATAAAATTTGTTTCAACAACACTTTTTGTGGGTCATCGTTGTTGTTGACCACCCTGTGCTTGAACATGCAGATGCACATATGTTCATACGGAAAGGATGCCATCACATTTAGGCATACACTTCCATATGATAAATAAGTTTGAACCGACATAAGAGTGATACAATATTGGAATGAAGAGGGACAAGATGTGTGAAAAGTCACAGCAACAGGTTGAATCCAGAGAAAAACTACATATGGAATGTTACAGTGAACTCGGTCAATGCAATTCACGAATTCCCAATGCACTCTTGAAAGTAAACTTTGCAGGAAAGTAAACACTTAGCAAAAGTTCATTCATAAGTTATATGTATTATTTAAAAAGCATTTGCTCAGCTTACATCCTTCATTTTGGGTTGACATGAAAGTCGCCGGATGTGGCAACTCCTCATCTGCCACGCTAAACGACTGTAACAAAACATTTTTATCCGATACTTCGTTGGTCTGTCCAAGAATGGTATTAGAGTCACATTAGGGTAAAGTGGTCTCAATGGAGGTGTAGCTGCCATAAAAACCCCTGTTTAGGAGAATCAAAGGGAGAGGCAAGGTCAGCAAAGGTTTTCTGGCAGCTTCACATTGAGACCACTTTGTGAAAATGTGTTTGGGGACCACTGGCCCCCAAACTGTTCTTAAAGATACTTTCAGCTGAGTCATTCACAAGATCTGTACTGTATCGTCGTCTATCACCTGGAGAACATAACCTCAGATACTTAACATCACTTTTGGAGAGATTGGCCTTTCTTCCGCTCTCGCTTCTATCACCAACAGTACTTTGAGTCTTGCATCCAGCTCCTGCTGAAACATGAATTGTGGCTGCAATCTGCCGCAGGGAGTCGTCATCGCTCACAAAGATGTTGATTATTATATGCTCATCATGTAATATTTCCTTCCCAGGAACCATAGTATTCACCACATTACACTGATATCACTGTCTATATTTCCATAGTCCATATGCACATGTGGCACCTTCCGATTGCTTGCATAATCACCAGTCAGAGTTCACGACATCAACATGTGACTCGACAATGGAGCATTTCATTTTTACGCACGAGATGCGATTGTATCATGCGTTGTTGGCATTTCATGTTACTTGTTTTGCCTGTTGTACACCGCTCCTTTCCTATGCCATCTCCAGGCGCTGCATATCGTCATTGCCGGGCACCAAAGGGGGCTCGGCAAGGACGCACGCTGAAAGGGAGTACTCAGTTTTCACTCTGGTTGTTTGTTTTCTTGCTTTCTTGTTTTCTTGCTTTCTTGTTTGTTTGTTGGTTTGTCCGGGCGATATCTCAGCCATCCTTTGAGCAAGGAAGCTAAAATTTCAGCACAATAGTGAGCAAGTACTTTGTCAAAAACGGTATTTTTTGTTTTTTGATTAATCAATTAATTGATGAGTTATTTAATTATTAGCGATTAATTAAGTACTTATACATTTCCTTTCTCTTCTGGCCATTATCATGGCAGATTGATTAATCGATTAATTATTCGATTAATGACTACTTTTTTTTTTTTAAGTTACATATTCTGATGAAATGGTGGTAGTTTATGTGTTCTATGAGCGAATTGATTAATTATTTAATTTTTTATTATTATTATTTATTTATCTTCATTATTAATTATTTATTTATTTTATTTCTAATCTGGGCAATATCTCAGGCACCTTTTGAGCTAGGAAGCTGATATTTGGACATGACAATGACCAAGTGATCTGGCTGTAAAGAGTATTTTTGATTTATTGATTAATTAATTAATCGATAAATTATTTAATTATTCGATGAATGACTTAATTAATTACTTTTTAAAAAGTTACAGATTCGGATGAAATGGTGGTGGTTTATGTATTCTAACAGCCAATTGATTAACTTTTTTTTTTTTATGACGATTATTTATTTATTTTCATTATTAATTATTTATTTATTTTATTTCTCATCTGGGCAATATCTCAGGCACCTTTTGAGCTGGGAAGCTAATATTTGGACATGACAGTGACCAAGTGATGTGGCTATAAAGGATATTTTTGATTTATTGATTCATTATTTAATCGATTAATTATTCATCGATTAATAAATAAATTATTTATTTTTTTATGAATGACTTTTTAAATTAAATTTCTAAAAGATACATCTTCGGGTGAAGCACTAGTGGTTTAGTTGTGATATTAGCCAATTGATTAAGAAAATATTTTACGATTACCTTTAATTGATTTTAATTATGCAATTAATCAATCAATTATTGTACACCTCTCCCTCCCAACGCAGTCTCTATGAGCTACACTGTGGTATTGCCGGGCGCCGGAGGCGCCCCGGCAATGCCGCGCTGTAGGATATTTAATTATTTGGCATAGGGGCGGTGTACTTTGAATGTATCTGTACTTGTTTCCATAATTGGTTACAAGACTGTATATATCACATTACATTCAGCATTTTAAGGACCATATGAGTTTGCAGGTATTGATTGTTCATATTTGTTACACAAATGAATGACAATTTGTGATGATGCCCTTTTGATGTTTGCAACATCTCCTTATCCATCCATCCTTATCACTCCATCTCCTTATCACTTATGTTGTTTTCCGCTCGATTCATCACACCTACAGGGTTAACCACCAAAATGTTGAAAAGTGTAGCTGCATTGCATGAGTGTTTTACGTTCCTTCCCCCAAAGTATTGTGAATATATGTGGGTGGGAATAAGTACCATCAATGTTGCCATTATGCTATTCATCGTTTGAAGGTTGATGCTGTAGGTAGCGATTGTTACCTTCTGACACCATTGTAGGGTTATCCAGCTTAGGCAAACTTTGTTCAGACAATCAAACAGGAACTTTGCCAGGGTTCTGACACAGTATGTGATATAATAATAATTGTAATCAAAAGACACATTCGAACCAAATAAAGTTTTTAATCAGCTATAAATACAGTCGTCCTAGTCGTCCTAAATACATCTGTATTTGCTGAGTAAAGTTCGTCGCAGACTTCCTCTCCTGTTGTAGTCAACGTGTGGTTCGAAATGGATTTCTCTCATCTCCCCTTCCTGTTCAGGCTGGAGTTCCCCAAGGCAGTGTTCTGGGCCCTGTGCTTTTTCTGGTCTTCATCAATGATCTCTCCGACTCTCTGGAAAATCCTCTCTATCCCTTTGCTGATGACTCCACTCTCTGCCGCTCCACACCTCAACCCTCAGATCGGCAGTCTGCAGCCTCCTCACACTCTGCAGAACTGGAAAAAAAATCACAAACTGGTCAAACAAGTGGAACATGTCTTTCAATCCTGACAAATCTCACACTCTCACTATGTCTCTCAGAAAAGAATGTCTGGGCAAAACCTCCCATCTACTTTCTCAACAATCCTCTCAAAGAAGTTTTGTCACTCAAGCTTTTGGGTATCTTATCTGCCATTGTCTTTCCTGGAAAAACCACATTTCTAAACTGGCCTAAAAAGCCAGTTGCCGACTGGGCATCCTCTGCCGTGTGAAGTGCTTCCTTGGCATTTCTGAGCTCATCACCACGTACAAAGCTTTCATCCACAGCTTGATGGAATACTGCCCTTCCCTCTGGGCCAGTGCTCCTGCCTCATACCTAGCTCGGCTTCATGCTGTAGAAACCAAAGCTTTCAGAATCATTGGTATCTCCCACGATGAAGCTGATTCTGAGGGTCTTTCACTCACTCACCGCAGGCAGGTTGGTGGTCTTTCTGTCTTCTACTGACTCCTCTCCGGCTACTCCAGCTACGTCTGTGCTCTGTCCCCAAACATTCCTGCAGGATGCACAAGAACTGCCAGCAACCCTCTTCTGGTGAAACTGCCAAAATCAAGACTCTCTGCTCACCTTCACTCTTTCATTCCTCTTTTCTCCCGCCTCTGGAACAAACTCCTACACTCTCTTCAATCCCACTCCTCCCTCCAGGTCTTCAAAACAGCTGTCCACCACCATCTCATATTTCCCCCATCCAAAACCTTAATCTTTTCGACCCACATTAATCCATCCCAACCCATCTCCTTCAAATTCTCTGATTTATTTCCTGAAAGCCCCAGGAATGTTCATATCTTTCCTCCTACCCCTCCCCGTATACCCTGCCCCAGCACTGTCCCTTCCACAGATGTCCTGATGTCCCTGCTCTCCATTAGGAGTAGGATTAAAGATAAGGTCGGTCTTTAAAATGAAAAATTAAACAGATGTCACACTTTAGTAAAGAGCTCAACGACAGAGGGTGAAGGTTAACAAGCTGAATCAAGACCCCTAAGACCACCAAGACACTGAAAGACCCAAAAGACTCTTAAAGACCCTGAAGACCCTTAACGACCCAAAAGGCCTATAGGACCCAAAATAACCTGAAGATCCGAAATACTCCATAGACCCAAAAGAGCGCGAAGACCCTTAAAGACCCAAAATACCCCAAAGACCCAAAATACCCTGAAGACCCAAAATAAATACCCCAAGGACCCAAAATACCCTGAAGACCCAAAAGATCCCGAATACCCAAAATACCCCAAATATCTGGAAGACCCTGAAGACCTAAAAGATAATGAAGACCCAAAAGGACTCAAAAGACCCCAAATATTCAAAAGACCCTTAAAGACCCAGGTGACCCAAAAGACCTTGAGTACCCAGGAGACACAAAAAAAAACCGCAAAGACTCATATCACTCTTGAAGCACATTAGACAGCTTGGACCCTTGATCATAAGAGCTTTACAGCACTTGGACCTTTTTTGATCACAAATAAATTTCAAATAAATAATATCACCAATATTACAAATAAATCTGTACAAAAGAAATGTTTGTATTATGATTGGTGTTAATCATGACAACACAGCAACTCAAATTCAGTCAGGTCATTGTCCTCAGTTAATGGAAGCCTGTGCCTCTGCAGCGATGCGTGATGAGGCGAGCATTGCGAGCCGATCCACGCTAGTGAATATGAGAAAAAAATCACGAATATAAAGTTCATTGAATATAAAATCATGGGAGGCACTATATTGATAAGGAATAGAAGAAAAGGTGAGATTGGGGGCCAAAGGAGAGAATGTGAGCAGATTTATAGGAAAAGGTGAGATTGGGGGACAAAGGAGAGAAGGTGAGCATATTTATATTTAGGATAAGTAGGTTTAATCTATTAATTAATAATGACTTACTGTTGGACAAATAAATTATGACCCTGAGAGTTAATTAAAATGAATTTTAGAGAGGAGGCAGTTAATCCAGAGAGCAAAACACCAGGGGACGCTGTTACCCCACAGAATGAACCAGAAACATCGCACATCGTGTATGGTTTATAACCAAAGGAGGTATGTATGTATGTATGTGTGTATGTATGTATGTATGTATGTATGTATGTATGTATGTATGTATGTACCGTACCTAAAGAAAGTCTACACCCCGTTTCAAAATTTTCACCTTTAGTTGCCTTATAGTTATAGCCTGGAATTAAATTGCATTAAATCAGACTTTCTCCACCTTTATTTACACAACATAACCCACAACTTCCATGTGAAAAACAAATTCTACAAATTTCAGAAACTTGATTAAAAATACAAAACTACAATATCTTGATTGGATCAGTGTCCACTCCCCTGATAATAGCAATTGTAAATTAGCTCAGGTGTAACCAATCACCTTCAAAATCACAAACTATGTTAATTGGGCTCCACCTGTGTTAAATTGGAGTGATTCTGATTACTTCAGAATAAAATCAGCTGTTCCTGTCGGTTAATATAGTGAATTCCATAAGTATTGGAACAGTAAAGTCAAATTTGTTATTATTGCTATATACTCAAACAACTTGGATTGGAGATAAATAAATAAAATGAATACGAGGCAAGAGTACAGAAGGTCAGCTTTTATTTTTTGGTATGGCTATTCATATATGTTTTACCATTTTAGAACAATAGCACTTTTTATGTTCAGTGTCCTCCCCACCCCCCACCCCCCCCCCCCCCCCATTTTAGGTAATTCTTTGTCTTAAGTCTTCGTCTTAATAACAGATAGTAAGTTCCCTAAGGCGACGCGGGTGAGACTTCACGTCGCCTAAGGCCGGGTCTGCTTTTGCTTATTTGCTGAAATTTGCGCAGTAGATATTAGACATAGTTTTACTTTCTGGTTGGAAGTGCCTTTCTTTCTTTAAAGATGTATAATCCCAACCTCCCCAATCTTTCACCATTTTATATAACTATATAAGCATCAGGAAGAAGATAATTGGTTTCGGGTGTCATGGTCACTTGAGATTTGCAATTCCATGGGGTCTCCATATGTCTTGCAGGATTGTGAGTTGGACAGGCAACCGTGACGGGCCATGACGTGTAGGAGGTGTTTCCATAATGGTTTCTGTGAAGTCGGTGATAACATGATAGGGGAGGGGAGAAAGTGTTAAAATATTCTCCTGTTTCCATGTGGGAATGCCCATCTGCTTTTATGGGCAGGAGGAAGGCGAGGGGGGAGGCCAGATTTGTGGATGGGGTGGGGATAGAGAAAAGAAGGGACAGAGTCGGGGTTGGGATGGGGAGATGGCAAAGAAGGGACCGAGTTGGGAGGAGAGGTTGAGGCCTGGAGGGGGTGAGGTGGGGGGAGGGCAGGAGATTGGCGGTGTTGAGGTTTGGTTGAGGTTGAGGGGTAGTGAGGAGTTGTGGTGGAGGTTGGGTGGGGAGGAATTTTTAAGGCTTGGAGTGGGAGGGGATTGATGCTATAGTGTTGGGAGGGGTATTGGGAGGACTTGGTGTTGATGAGGGGGGCGAGGTGGGGGAGAGTAATGATAGGGCAGAGTTGGACAGTGGAAGTTGAGGCTTTGGGGTAAGGTGGGGTGGGTGAGGACTTCCTGTGGGGAGGCAGAGGTTGAGGACTTGGGATTTGGGAAAGGGGGAGAATTGAGGACTTGAAGTCACATTTTACATTGCGCAGATGTTCGGCGGGTGCCTGCTTATTGCTCGTATAATTAAAATTAATAGATAGAAATAAATTCCTGCATCGGGCTGGTGTAAAAAAACCCGAACTAAACCAGAACGCAAATCCAAGAACCTCATCGCTAACATGGCGACAGCCCACGGAGCTATTGAGTCTTTGGGATAACCTCAGAAGTTTCTCAGACTAATACTGCAATGCCCGACATCTTACATGCTTGTAGACCAGACCCCAAATATGCATACGTGTACGTGTGGGTATATGTGTTGGAGATCAATATCATTCATTACATATAATATCGGTCATTACATATAAAATCATGGTAAACCACGAGTGTGTAGGAATAGAGGAAAGAGTGAGATTGGGGGACAAAGGCGAGAAGGTGAGCAGATTTCTCTTTAAGAGTAGGAGGTTAATCTATGAATTAATTATGAATTATTGTTGGAGAAATAAATTATGACTCTGACGGTTATTTAAAATGAATTTTAGACATAGGAAGCAATTAGCCAGAATAACAAAAGAGCAGGGGACAGACACCGTTACCCCACAGAATGAACCAGAAACGTTGCAATTTGTGTATGGATTATCACCAAGGGAAGTTTTGAGTTTATGTATATATATATGAATGGCCTGGAAAGAGGGGTGCTTGTTTGGACGTTGATGGCTAAGACAAATCAATTTGCTGATGTTCCATGAGCAATGGTGTCTAAGGTGATGTTGGCATGGAACTCTGATGGAAAGACATCATCAGCAAAGGGCGGCAGTGGGCACAAGCGCATGCTCCAGGATCGTGATATCCGTGCATTAATTTGAAGTGCAAGGCAAAGCAAGAGATCAGCTGCAGATCGATTGACTGTGAATTTCAACATGAGGTGCAAGCAGCCATTTTCATGAAAAACGGTCTGCCAACAACTCCACAGAACAGGATACCATTGTCGGGTTGCAGTGCACAAACCATTCATCACACCTGGCAATGCACGTTTGCGAGTCCAGTGGTGCAAGGAGCACAAACAATGGACTACCGAGCAGTGGAGAAGTGTGATGTGGTCAGATGAATCATCCTTCATCATGTTCTCGACAAACGGACGTGTGCACGTGTGGCGCCAACCTAAAGAACTCTACAACCCCGAGTGCTTGGTTTTAACATTGAAGGGTTCAGTAATGATGTGGGCACATTTTCCTGCCATGGTTTGGGTGCAGTCATCCCTTCAGAAGGCAAAGTCAATGCCAATCGCTACTTAATGGTACTGAGTGATCATCTCCACCCCATATTGCAGAATTTCTTTCCTGCCGGGAGGGGTGTCTTCCTGGATGGCAATGTCCCCACCACAGAGCAGGCGTGGTCACCCAATGGTTTGATAAGCTTGATGTTATCCATATGTCATGGGCCTTCTCTGTCATCAGATTTGAACCCAATCGAGCATTTATGGAATATTCTGGGATGATGCATGAGACACTGTTTTCTACCTCCCTCAAATAGGTGTGAGTTGATTGGCTTTTTCATGGAAGAATGGTGCCGCGTCCATTCTAGATGATGGTGGACTCTGTGCCACGGTGCATACAGGTCGTACTGGCTGCAGGTGGTGGACCACTGCCCGATTAAGTTACTTTACATTGGTATATCCATTTTTGTCGACTACCTGGATATATGCAAAACATTTCTTCATTAGTCTGTATGTTTGTGACCTCCCTGCTTTGGGCAACAAGGTTAATCACAACAAAAGTTTCATATTTTGACAACGATGTACCTAAATAAGGGTTTTTAAATGTAATGAGGGGGTCATTTGGGCTGCTAGTGCCAGATTGCACCCTTGAGTTAATTTTTTTAGCTCACCTGGAATGGAGTTTAGGGGAGCTTATGCTCAGTCCGTCCATCAGTCCGTCTGTCAGTCCGTCCGCCCGTAAACACTTGCAACTTTTTCTCCAAAACCTCTGAATGGATTGTGACCAAACTTGGCACAACTAATGTGTGTTGTGTTGTGACGAAAGTTTGCTCATGACATTTAAAAAAATCTGGGCATAAGGGGGTTTACCAAGGGTCAAAGTGGATCTAGGTTTGACCCCCCAAAATAGGAATTTGATTTTTCCTGAAAAACTACATAAACAATTTCGATGAAACTTGACCACAACCTTCACCACCCGTGATGTACTGAAGTTTTTTTCACGGCACTAAGAAATTCAAAGTCTAAGTGGGCCTATGGGGGTCAAAGTGGGTCCAGGTTTGACCCCCCAAAATAGGTATTCGCTTTCTTCTCTGAAACTACACACACACACAATTCCGATGAAACTTCACCACAACCTTCACCACCCGTGATGTGCCAAAGTTTGCTCTCTCTCTGTTCTTTTCACCCTCGCTTTTGCTCAACGTCATCTGCCATCTTCTTCGGAATCGGCCAATATTACCGCTTTACACAAAACAGTTGCAAAAACAGATCCTTGCAACTACAGACCAATCAGCCTGCTCCCAATGACCAGCAAGGTCATGGAATCCATCATCGCTTCTGATATCAAATCCTCCCTCTTCTCCAATGGCTTGATCTCTGATCTTCAATTTGGTTTCAGACCACGTCATTCTACTCTGGACATGCTGCTTCTGCTGTTTCAACAATGGATGGAGGTCCTCAATGCCAAACAGGAAATCAGAGCTGTCTCCCTTGACATATCACGTGCCTTCGATACGGTCTGGCACCCAGCTCTGCTCACCAAAATCTCCTCCTATGGTATCCATGGAAATCTCCATGCATGCCTGGCCGACTTCCTCTCTGGTTGTAGTCAACGTGTGGCCCTGAATGGATTTCTCTCATCTCCCCTTCCTGTTCAGGGTGGAGTTCCGCAAGGCAGTGTTCTGGGCCCTGTGATTTTTCTGGTCTTCATCAATGATCTCTCCGACTCTCTGGAAAATCCTCTCCATCTCTTTGCTGATAACTCCACTCTCTGCCACTCCATTCCTCATCCCTCAGATCGGCAGTCTGCAGCCTCCTCACTCTCTGCAGACCTTTTTTTTTCTTTCTTTTTTTCTTTTTTTTTGTATACAAGATCGAGGCTTGTGAAAGTGCTAACATTAATCACACAAAAAGACAAACCGACACACAAAACACAAAAAACAAGGGGAGCGGCAGACAAGATGGGGAGAGAGGGGGAAGGACACAAAAGAGAGGGGGAAGAGGGGGAAAGACTGAAGGAAAGACTGACCTGAACAAAATCACAGACTGGTCAAACAAGTGGAACATGTCTTTCAATCCTGACAAATCTCACACTCTTACTATGTCTCTCCGAAAAGACTGACTGGGCAACCCTCCCATCTACTTTCTCAACAATCCTCTCCATGAAGTTCTGCACTCAAGCTTTTGGGTCTCACTATCTGCCATGATCTGTCCTGGGAAAACCACATTTCCAAGCTGGCCTCCAAAGCCAGTCGCCGACTGGGCATCCTCTGTCATGCGAAGTCCTTCCTAGGCACTTCTGACCTCCTCATCACATGCAAAGCTTTCATCCGTAGCTCAATGGAATACTGATCTCCCCTCTGGGCTGGTGCTCCTGCCTCACACCTAACTTGGCTTCACGCGGTTCAAACTAAAGCTTTCAGAATCATTGATATCTCCTGTGATGAAGCAGATTCCAAGGGCCTTTCACTCTCTCACTGCAGACAGGTTGGTGGTCTTTCTGTCTTCTACTGACTCCACTCTGGTTTAGCTCCCCCAGCTCTGTCTGTGCTCTGTCCCCCAAATTTTCCTGCAGGACACACAAGATCTGCCAGCAACCCTCTTCTGGTGAAACCGCCAAAATCAAGACTCTCTATTCACCTTCACTCTTTCATTGCTCTTTTGTCCCGCCTCTGGAACAAACTACCACACTCTCTTCAATCCCACTCCTCCTTCCAGGTCTTCAAAACAGTTGTTCACCCCCATCCAAAACCTTGATCCTTTCTACCTCTGTTAAACACCCCAAAGCCACCTCTTTCAATCCCCAACTTCTTTCCTGAAATTCGTAGTTGTGTCAATTAGTTTTATACCGTGTACTCCTTCGCTCTCCCCCCCACCCCCACCCCCTCCTCCCACCGGCCCTCTCTCTTCCACAGATCTACCAACGTTCCTGTTTTCTACTGTTGTTGTGCTTGTTTGTTTTCCTCTCTTTCCCCCTCTTGTCTCCCGCTCCCCTTATTTATTGTATGTTTTATGGGTCTGTACCTGTTCTCGTGTGTAATGTGTTAGCTCTTACATGAGCCTTGACTTGACTGTTTATATACAAAAAATAATAATAATAATTTGAAAAAATATGAGCACCAGGAGTATTGCCCATATGTTTTTCTTCCTTGTCTATATAGTCGAGGCTCATGCAAGAGCTAGTACTAGTACACTGAACAGATCAGGACACAACAGGACGTAATGAACAGTTGAGCGAGCAGGGGGGGGGAGGGGGGAGGGGGGGAGGGAAGGGGGGGGTGTGGGTGGGGAGGAGGGACACCAACAGCCAATACAGAGGCAGACATGAACAAATAATGGGTGTGACGAGAGTGAGGGGCAGGGGGGAGGGTGTAGGATGCATGGGTTGAACAAGATGGATACCGAAGGAAGCTCTCAGGAGGAAAAACTGGAAATTTGATAAGAGGAGGGATTGGGGTGGGTGGGTGAATGAGGGTAGAAACGATCAAGGTTGTGGATTGGCGATTATCTGTGATGGTGGTGAACAGCTGTCTTCATGACCTGGAGGAAAGAATGGGATTGAAGATAATGTGGAAGTTGGTTTCACAGGTAGGAAAAAAGAGGAACTAATGAGTGGAGATGAGCAGTGATTCTGGATTTAGGCAGTTTCAACAAAAGGGGGTCGATGGTGAACCATCTGTGCCATGAAAAAAGCAGAGGGGACAAAGTATTGAAAAAGGGGAGTGTGCAAGACTAGAAAGGAGGTGGTAGAAGGCAAAGAGACCATCAACCTGTCTGTTATGGCAAAATGAGAGGCCCAGAGACTCAGATTCATCGCTGGGCATTCGAACAATCTTGAAGGCCTTGATTTCCACGGTGTCAAGCTGAGTAAGGTGAGGCAGGGGAACCAACCCAGAGAAGAGAGGAGTACTCCATCAAGCTGTGGATGGAACCCTTTTCGGTGAATACGAGTTCAGGTGTGCCAAGGAAGGAATTGTACGACAGAGGATGCCGAAGGTCAGTGGCTGGCTTTGGAGATTAATTTGAAATGTTGTTTGCGCAAGAAAGGTCATGGCTGATAGTGTGACCCAGGAGTGTGAATAACTTCCTGAACGTCCTCAGGAAGGTTGTTGAGAAAGTAGATAGGAGCAGAAGGTGTAAGGGGTGGGGAATTGTTAGACAGTCCTTTTGGAGAGAGACAGAGAGAGTATGGGAATTTTTCAGGATTGAAATACATGTTCCAAGTATTTGACTATCTTGTGATTTTGTTAAGGTCTGATGAGAGGCAATAGGCTGCAACCTGCCTGCCTGAAGGATGATGGATGGAGGACTGAGGGTGGAGTCATCTTGAAATAAATAAAGATTTTCCAAACAGTCGGAGAGATCATTTATGAAGATCAGTAATAGGACTGGGCCCAGAACACTGATTTGGGGCTCTGCAGCCTTGACAGGGAGAGGAGATTAAAGGATTCAGTTGAGTGCCACACGTTGGCTAGGAGAGTAGAGGAAGTCAGTGAGCCATGTGTAGAGTTGGTCTTGAATGCCATAGACAGAGTTTAGAGGGTAAGGCAGAATGCCAGACTGCATCAAAAGCATGAGATATGTCCAGAGAGAAAGCCCTGATCTCATGTCTGACATTGAGGGCCTCCATCCATTGTTGGGAGAGTAGAAGCAGCACGTCCAAGGTGGGGTCAGGGGTGACCTCATCTGAAACTAAATTAGAGATCTGAGATGTGGTTGTTAGAGAAAAGGAAGGATTTCATATCAACTGCGGTGATGGATTCCATGATCTTGCTGGTGAATGGAAGATGATAGGTCTGTAGTTAAGGGGATCTGTTTTTGCACAGTTTAATGTAATGCAGTGATGTTGGCACCTGTGGATATCCCAGCATATGGAAGATGACCTAGGGTAAATATCACGGTGAACAGAGTGGAGAGAGGATGTAAAGAGCAGCATAGCAGGATTTTAGGACACGTGAGTTGATGCCATCTGGTTCAGTTGCAGAGTCAGGGTCGAGCATTGAAAGAACCTTCTCCTCCTTCTCAGGTGCAAAAGACACAGAGTCCATGAGCTGTTGGCTATGGCAGGTAAGGACGGAAGACGGATACAGTATAATTAAGGACAAGATGGTTTGAATCTGTGCATGAGAGAGAGAGAGAGAGCATGTTTCTGAGTTAATATCAGGGGCAGTAGATATGGGAGACCAGTCCTGAAGAGAGATAACTGCTGCCAATCCACCTGAGTGAACTGCCTGGGTGACGGAAAGCTGAAACGGACCTTAATTTCCGAGGCGATCAGCCGAATCTTTGCGGGTTTTTTTAATGGCATGCGCGGGATGAAGGGCAGCGAGGTGCTTACCTGGACAGAAGCCACACGGGTTTATTCCCGATCCCACGAACCAAGAAACACGACACAACAATTGAAAATGCAACAACAATGAATGAATAACAATAAATCACGGAATAAAAATGAAAGGTGAGGTAAACAAAAATTATCTACTTTGAGGTTCCTCCAATCAGACAGAAAAACAGACAAGGGGTGTGATTAAAGAAAAAAAAAAGTTTTTATTTTATTTGGCCGGCACTCAATTGTGGCCTCAAAATGACGCTCATGATGAGGTCCGCAGTCCAAGGTGGCCCGAAGCCGCTTGCACGGGAAATGCTCCAGCAATGATGCCGAGACCGCACGCCGAAAACGCCCAGGCGCGAAGCAAGCAGCCAAGATCGCCGCCTTTTCGATTGGCCCTCCTCGTTCTTGTGGCAAACAGCATGGCCTTGAGCCCTCCACAAGCTCAGCAGTCGCCGAAACACTTCCAAAGCAGTCCAGAGCTCCTTGGTGAGACCAACATGACCAGCTCATGAATGACAAAAATGGCCCTCTTGTTCGAGCAAAACGACCAAGAGAGAGAGACGTGCTCTTCTTCTTCCTTCCCTCTCCTCCAAAGCACACAAACTCCATGACCCAGGCGAACAAACAATATTGCTAGCGTCCTGTTCAAGCACACGAGCAAAATCGCACCAGCACGAACAAAGAAAATGTAGCCCAGCTTTTTGTTAAAGCCAGAACCAGCCGAGACCGAGAGAGATAGAGACTGTTCTTCTTCCTGCTTGAAGCCTCTTTATGCCATCATACTGCCCAATCGCCGAGTTCCACTGAATCACCCCATGGTCGTACTCGAACAATGACGAACTTCGGTGCATGGCCTGCCGGCTTGCATGGCGAGAGCGTCATTAAGGCATGGCTTACTTGACGATCGGCACTGCCTGGCTTGCAGGAGATGGTTGTTGTTATTGTTGTTGCCGTTTTAACGATGGTTGTATGACCGGCCCGATTGTAATTGTAAAAACATCGGGAAAAACCACCGAGGGCATTGACAGGGAGAGGAGATTAAAGGATTCAGTTGAGTGCCACACGTTGGCTAGGAGAGTAGAGGAAGTCAGTGAGCCATGTGTAGAGTTGGTCTTGAATGCCATAGACAGAGTTTAGAGGGTAAGGCAGAATGTAGGGTAAGGGTAAGGCAGAATCTTAACCCCTATCTAATCACTATATCTTCACCACTCGTGCGAAGACACGTAAAGCCTAAGTCACACATAGGCGGATATTTTGGCGACTACTGGCGAATGCCGGCGATCAAGATTTTTCGGCGACTACTGGCGATTTCGGGCGGTCAAATATGGTCAGGCGGCAGTATGGCGACTGCAGGCGGCCACATTGCGACTGCATTGCGACGACGCCCCAAGTGGGATGGCGACTGTTGAAGATCGACGACGACAGCATTGCGGATGCACGGCGGCAGCGTGGCGACAGTCTGGCGGCTAGATTACGACCGATGGCGGATCGCGGCGACTGCATTGGGGCCGGGTGGCGGTTTACTCCGACGTCCGCAAGACTGCAATAAGACCGCCGGCGATTGGAGACGATTCACACAACTTTTTAAATCTTTATTTCTCTATTTTACATTTCACTTTATTCATGTCAATGATGTATGACATGAAGCATAAAGATGTTTGATGTACAATAACAAAGTTAATAAAGATGTATCATTGTAATGTAATAATCAAACTTTTCTGCAGGGAGAGAGAATGGAAATAAAGTCCAACAAATTATTTCCACTGGTCCCAAGTCCCATAAATAAAGTTTCCAAAGGACCAAAGTCCCAAAAATAAAGTTCCCAAAAGTCCCAAGTCCAAACAATAAAGCCATATCCTTGTCGACACCACAGGACCTCACTCCACGGAGACCCTCACACCATCCTGTCTTGCCATGGAATCGTGGTATGTCGTAATGCAGTCGCCAGGCAGTCGTATCTCTGTCGCCAATGGCCGTAACTCGGCCGCCACTAGTCCTACTGCTGTCGTCGTCAGTCTCCCATAGCCGCAGGGGAGACGTGGCAGTTCTTCTGTAGTCGATATGCAGCCGCAACAGTGTCGGCCCGTAGTCGGGAAGATGCCGCAGGAAGGCCGTATGGCATTCGCATCTCTGCCGTGCCAGCTGGTGGGGCGATTGCGGAAGACTATGAGCGACTGGGTTGCGGCCGCTTTACGGTCTTATTACGGATACCGACGACAGCATGGCGGTTCCATCACGACAGCATGGCGGATCTTTTTTGAGGACAACTGAGCGCGTGCGGCTCTTGCGGCTTTGCGGCTTTGCGGCTTTGCGGCTTTGCGGCTCTTGCCGACTGCAGCCGACCTGGGGAGGATAACCACGACTACAGAAGACCGTCCATTACGGTTTCATTACGATTGTCGGCGGGTGGTGGCGATTTTTCCAGTCGCCAGTAGTCGCCGACAAATCCGCCTATGTGTGACTTAGGCTTAAACAACTTAAGCTCCCGTTTCCTTATTTAATACATTCAGATGTCTCCTACTCGTCCACGGTCCATGCTATAACTATACAATCCTGCCTCCACTATTGTATTCCCTTATCTACCCTCACAAATGCAACAATATATATATATATATACTCTCCTCATATACTATGGTATTCCATTATCTACCCTCACAAATGTAACAATATATATATATAAGCCTCTCCTCAGTGAAAGACACATGAAAGCCCGCTTGGAGTTTGCAAAAAAGCACCGAAAGGACTCTCAGACTGTGAGAAACAAGATTCTGTGGTCTGATGAAAACAAGATTGAACTGTTTGGCTTCCGTCTGGCCACTCTGCCATAAAGCCCAGATCGGTGGAGTGTGGCAGTGATGGTTGTCCTTCTGGAAGTTTCTTCCATCTCCACACAAGATCTCAGGAGCTCAGCCAGAGTGACCATCGCGTTCTTGGTCACCTCTCTTACCAAGGCCCTTCTCCCCCGCTTGCTCAGTTTGGCCGGGCAGCCAGCTCGAGGAAGAGTCCTGGTTGTTTCAAACTTCTTCCATTTAACAATTATGGAGGCCACTGTGCTCTTGGGAACCTTCAATGCAGCAGAATTTTCTTTGTAGGCTTCCCCAGATCTGTGCCTCGACGACATTCCTGTCTATGAGCTCTTTAGGCAGTTCCTTCGATCTCATGGCTTGGTTTTTGCTCTGATATACATTGTCAGCTGAGAGACCGTATATAGACAGGTCTGTGCCTTTCCAAATCATGTCCAATCAATTGAATTTACCACAGGTGGACTCCAATCAAGGTGTAGAAACATCTCAAAGATGATCAAGAGAAATGGGAGGCACCTGAGCTAAATTTCAAGTGTCATGGCAAAGGGTATGAATACTTATGTCAATGTGAAATTTCAGTTTTTTATTTTTAATAAATTTGCAAAACTTTCTAAAATCCTGTTTTCTCTTTGTCATCTCATTGAGATTGTCATTTTGTCATTTTCTCTTTGTCATCTCATTTCTCTTTGATCAAGAGAAATGGGAGGCACCTGAGCTAAATTTCAAGTGTCATGGCAAAGGGTATGAATACTTATGTCAATGTGATATTTCAGTTTTTTATTTTCAATAAATTTGCAAGACTTTCTAAAATCCTGTTTTCTCTTTGTCATTATGGGGTATTGAGTGTAGATTGATGAGTGAAAAAATGAATTTAAAAGATTTCAGCATAAGGCTGCAACATAACAAAATGTGAAAAAAGTGAAGGGGTCTGAATACTTTCTGAATGCACTGTATATATATATATATATATATATATATATATATATATATATATATATATATATATATATATATATATATATATATATATATATATATATATATATACATACATACATACATATGTAGAGGTATATATACACGACAAGACCAAAAGTATGTGGACACCCAAACAGCACACATCTCATTCCAAAATCATGGGCATTAATATGGAGTTGGTCCCTCCATTGCTGCTATAACAGCCTCCACTCTTCTGGGAAGGCTTTCCACCAGATGTTGGAACATTGCTGTGGGGATTTGCTTCCATTCAGCCACAAAAGCATTGGTGAGGTCGGGCACTTATGTTGGGTGATTCGGCCTGGCTCGCACTCGGCGTTCCAATTCATCCCAAAGGTGTTCAATGGATTTGAGGTCAGGTCTCTGTGCAGGCCAGTCAAGTTCTTCCATACCGATCTGGAAAAACCATTTTTTTATGGACCTCGCTTTGTGCATGGACCCATAGTCATGCTGAAACAGGAAAGGGCCTCCCCCAAACTGTTGCCACAAAGTGGGAAGCACACAATCGTCTAAAATGTCATTGTATGCTGTGGCATTAAGATTTACCTTCACTGGAGCTTAGGGGCCGAGCCCGAACCATGAAAAACAGCCCCAGACCATGATTCCTCTTCCACCAAACTTTACAGTTGGCACTATGCATTCGGGCAGGTAGTGTTCTCCTGGCATCCGCCAAACCCAGATTCATCCGTCGGACTGCCAGATGGGGAAGCGTCATTCATCACTCCAGAGAACGTGTTTCCACTGCTCCAGAGTCTAATGGCGGCGAGCTTTACACCACTCCAGCCGACGCTTGGCATTGCGCATGATGATCTCTGGCTTGTGTGCGCTGCTCAGCCATGTCAACCCATTTCATGAAGCTCCCAACGAGCAGTTGTTGTGCTGACGTTGCTTCCAGAGGCAGTTTGGAACTTAGTAGTGAGTGTTGCAGCAACCGAGGACAGACTATTTTTACGCGCTTCCAGCACTCGGCGGTCCCATTCTTTGAGCTTGTGTGGCCTACCACTTCACGACTGAGCTGTTGTTGCTCCTAGACGTTTCCACTTCACAATAACTAACAGCACTTACAGTTGACCGGGGCAGCTCCAGCAGGGCAGAATTTTGACGAACTGACTTGTTGGAAAGGTGGCAGCCCATGACAGTGCCACGTTGAAAGTTACTGAGCTCTTCAGTATGGCCCATGTTACTGCCAATGTTTGTCTATGGAGATTGCATGGCTGTGTGCTTAATTATAAACTGAACATCAAAATAGACTTATCACTTTCATTTTTTTTAAATGTGCAGCTTTACAAACACGTTCCTCAATTGTAATGGCTGTTTATGTAACGGAAACCTCACTTAAATCACCTGGTTGATCAACAATGGCATGCTTGAGTGGTTCTGTGTAGGGATCTTTCCCTTTAAATATGACCCTCGTAATGAAATCCTTCAGTTCTCGTGGTTAGACATTAATTTACTGCTGTCTATAGTCACTCTAGAGGCTTCTGACAGGGAAAACAACAAGAAAATTCAGGTGCCATGCCTGACATCTGAACAACGTGCAAGGGCAATTGAGATGCTTGAGGCTTGTGTAAGCCAGCAAACAATTGCCCAACGTCTTGGTTGCTCACAGCCTGCAATTTCCAACCTGGCCAGGCGTTACGGTGAAACTGGAACTGTGAATGATGGTCCACAAAGAGGAAGACCACAGGTAACCACCCCAAACCAAGACCACTGGATTGTGCTGCAACACCTTCGAGATTGTTTCTGCCCTGCGACGCAAGCAGCTGCAGTGAAAAAAGGTCGCCACAACAACCACATCAATGTCGCGACTGTGCGGAGGCGCTTGAGAATTCGGGGCCTAGTGGCAAGACGTCCTTGCAGAGGTCCAGTGTTGAACACAGTGCATCGGCGGAACAGACTAAGATGGTGTCTGCAGCATCGCTGCTGGACACAGCAACAGTGGAGTGCAGTCTTGTTCAGCGTTGAGTCCAGATTTTGCCTACATGCTGCTGATGGGTGTCAATGGGTATGGTGCAGAGGTGGGGATAGGTATGCATCATGCTGTATTTGCCAGATCAATCGTTTGGGAGGACCCAGTGTGATGGTATGGGCCGGCATTTCCACCCATTTCAGGACACTTCTGGTCGTCATCGAAGGCAATCCAATGAATCAGCGTTATCTCAATGAAGTTTTGAGACCTCATCTGTTGCCATTTCTCCAGGCTCATCCTGACATCGCAGTTTTCCAGCAGGACAACGCTCGACCCCAAACTGCTCACCTGACCACCAACTTCCTCCAGGAACAGGGTGTTGAAGTGATGCCTTGGATGCCTTATTCCCCTGACCTCAATCCCATTTATGGGATGAGCTTGGTCGACGTCTTGCATCAAAGAGATCAACGGCTGTCATTCGGCAAATGCTCATTCAAGGCTCGCAGGAGGAGTGGGACAGACTAACCCAGGACCACATCAGGCGTCTGGAACAGAGCATGCGTCGGGGGTGTACAGCCGGCATCACTGCTCAGGAAGGACACACATGATATTGAGGACTGCTGTCATTCTGTCCTTGACTGTTAGGAGTGTTGTGTCCATTCCTGTGTCATTTTGTTTTGACTGTATTCAGGTGCGTGCCTTTGTGTTGCAGTGCTGTGACTTTTGTTGCACCACCCCTTGTGATGTTCATGCTTTTTGTTTTTTGTGATTGAGGCAACCTCTTGTTCATTGACATGTGTTTCGTAAAGACAGCTGAACTTTCCCTCTGTGTTCAAATATTGTTCATTTTTGCCAGGAGGATTTCAATGAGTGTCCTTCTAAAGATTTGATAAGTTTATTTTGATGTTGAGAATATACAGTATACCTGTCAGCAATGGGTGTGGCTGAAATAGCTGAATCTACTAATTAGAAAGGCTGTCCACATACTTTTGGGCATGTAGTATATATACGTGTACATATATATATATATATATATATATATATATATGTCGGATTGGGACTTAGGACTTGGGACTCAGAAGACTCAGAAGAAAGGAGCAACGGATATATTTATTGGAACTCGAGTACTCAAGCTTGAGGACAGCAAAGTTGCATTGAAACTCACAAGGAATGACCAACAGTACAACAAGATGCTCTCAAATAATTCAATTAACATTGCTTTATATAAAGGAAAGTCAGGGGTGGAGTTAGCTCACAAGACACAGAGACAGAATGGGCTCATTGGGTCCCCCACCATAGTCCCATCCTGTTGTTCAGTTAATTAAAGGAAGTTCATCCAAGGCCAGTCATGGGTTAGCTCTGATAAGGAGATGGTCAGCATTATGTGACAACATGTTTACAACTTTCTGTATAGCAGCTGGCTTGGGAAAGTACAAAGGGGAGTGGACACTCGTAAAACTGTCAACTTGCAAGATAATGGCAAAGTCAGGAAAAAGGCAAAGAGAGATAAGAGTTGCCTCCAAGGCCTGGAAAGGGGAACTAGAGATTGTGCCCACGCAGGCCAGAGCACACAGGCAGAGAACTCCTTATTAGGATATTACACATCCTCAATGCAGTAGAAAGAACTCAGTATCATAAAAGAGTACAGTAGCAAGTCAAAACAAAACATATAATTGGTTATACTTGGTAATTGGTAAAGCAGCAAGGATATACAAAGGGGGAGGGGCATTACAGCTCCCTACATACCGCCCTTTTGGATCTAAGATACAAAGTTATCTACGAGCCAATCAAAGGCCTTTATTTCAAACAAAAACAGAAAAATCATTCAACATATCACGCGAAGGCAGCCCCGTAAGAATGTCCCGTACCAAAGCACCACACAAACTCAGTAGGATGATTCGCGGGTGTGTGGGTGCAAGTGGGTGTAAGTGGATGTATGATGTAAGTCGGGTGTAGATGGGTGTATGAGGTGAGACCGTAGAGACATGAAGATCGAATAGCGCGCCAAATCCACAACGAAGACCTCTGGTTCCACCGGGGTCCACACCCAGGAAGATCTCCGACCCACCCTTGGTCCACAGAGGTGCAGCCGGACTCCTCCTCAACTGGAGCTCGCCCAGGTTTCCCAAGTGAAATCCTTGTCGATCTTCAGCGCTCAATCGATATTCATGTTCATGAGGTCTCTTACGTGCTGGTGATCTGGGGAAGACACAACATCGTCAGTATCAGGTGGCTCAAACCTATGGCCATGAAATAAAGCATAACGATCCAAAGGTGGGAGAGAAACTTCCTTTGGGTCAAAGTCGAGATCGTCCGAGGCGATGCTGCTTGCTTCGCTGTTATTCAAGGGCGAATCTCCAAAACAATCAGACTCGGAACTCAGAGTATTTTCACGATCGAGTTCCTCTCCATCCGGGCTTGGGTTCACAGCTGGTTCCAAATCCCGAACTGGGTCAGTGGCGTTTGACTCACTGTGGGCTTGTGAGACATAAAGGTGAGCTCGTGAAACATGGAGAGGCAGAGCCTGCATTGAAACATAAACATCAGCCGGGGACCCTCGCAAGTGGCCCACATCATCATTGGTAACATCATCAGTAACATTATTCTCAGGTGGCGTAGGCCTGCGGAGTGGACGGCCCATAGTCATAGCCACGGCATGGCATATCGTGAAGAAACGAGAGGAATCCTTCAGGAAATCGTCGATTTCTTCTTCCGACGTGTCGGGGCCCAGTTTAAACGGCCTTCTGGTAGCCTGAAATGCTTCGAGGTCCGCATAAGTGTACTCGACATCATTATCGGTAATATCAGCAATGGAAGAACAATCTTCGGAAGCGGAGATCTCATTGTCGCGGCCCAGGGACTCGTTCAGGTCGTCGTTCCAGGATCCGCGACTGGCAGTTGAGTTGACAGCTGGTGTGTCATCCGGACCCGCGATCCACTGGTCGATCATCACCATGGCCTTTTCCGGTGTCGTCTTCAGTGTCCATCCTGTGGAAAACTTCCTCACACACGCAAGGACTAAAGCCTTGATTATCACACAACTAACCACGATTCCAAGGACTATTGCCAAAGCGGTTAGTACCCACTTTACAATTGTGCCCGTCCACCCTTTGAACCAGTCGGTAAGCCACTGGTGGGAGGCTTCCCGATCCAAGCGATCCCTTGTCAATATGTGAGCACTTTCTCTTAACCTTATAATAGCAGCACTGACCCCTTGTGAAGGGTCAGGAATAAAAGTACAACATTTACCCTTAATTATCCCACATACCCCTCCTCGTTCTGCCAGTAGCATATCTAACGCAACCCTATTTTGCATAACCATTGTACGCAGGTGGACAACCGTGTCCAACATTTCGTCGTGTGCTGTAGCGGTGTCGTTGGCCACCCTTTCTAAGATTAACGCAATTTTGTCAATGCGGTAACTGTTCATGACCGTCCCAGCCCATGGGAAGAAGAAGCTAACGGCTTTCTCCCAATCAGCGCCGTGTAAAGTAGTGGTGTCGTCGTCGTGCCAATAGGTGCTTCGTTGTGTCCTTATGAGTGCGGTGGTATTATGCAAGTGCTGTCGCATTTCCATCTCTGGGAAAACTGATCCTAAATAGCAAATTCCTCCCCAATTATCAGGTAAATACGGGTAAGCTTTATTCCCGCATACAAACATGGTCCCGTGCGGAGCCACTAAATGGGTGGTCATGCAAGTGAGAAGGCCTGGGATAGTGTTTGTCCCGTTTTCCCCTTTCCATGCCAACTGGAGGTGTGTGAGGTTATGCAAGGGCGAGCTTGTAACGTTCACTAGCAGCGTGTGTTTCCCTTTTCTCGGGTCCGCGGGAAGGGTATCTCTACACACGGATTTGCCTACCATTACTTGGCCCTTTCCTTCTAAGCAGAGGGCCCCCCATGCCGGCTTGACCCAAACCGGCGCCGGACGTTCCTCAAAGTGTCGGGACAGGATGGGGGGGGAGTACTGGAAAACTCGTTTACACGCGGTTTCATCAGAACCTTGGCTTGTCAGGGTTGTACTAATGCATTTGGTATCTAGTGGCTTCGAGCACAAATCATTGAGTGATAGGGGTAACACTACCATTGGTATGCCTGCTGTGCTGGTGCGGGGAAGGTGCATACACATCCAACACTGTGTCCTATTCTGTACTGTGGCCATATGCCGTGCGACCTTCCAGTATGTGTTCTCCTCTGGCTTCCTTCTTACTTCCTGGGCAGGAGGGGGTTTAATAACGTAGGCGGCACAACTAGGCCGGAATTGGTGTTGGGTATCTCCCCTCTTTTTGTTCCTTCTAATCAGCGTGCGCGGGGGCCATATTCCACATTCAAGTATTATCGTGGTGTGTGGGCCGACGAGGGCATGCGACAGTAGGAGAGTAGTATTGTCGATGCCCGTGCCCCATTGATATCCTGCGGCGGCGTGACTATTCACGGTCCCAGTAAACCTTCCATTTTCCACCTGTCTAACTTTAGTTAAGACTATGCGTGGGGTTGTCATGCGTGCCTGTGGTGTCCCATTATGTACCACCGTCGCTTCCATCCATCTTACAGATAACCACTTGAAATGTGTCTCCAACTCACAGCAATGTACTACTATCCCCTGGCCCTGGGGAGCCGTTATGTATTTGACGGAGTAAAGTTTAAATAACGTGTAGTTGTCGTGTCCTGGGTATTTGGGAAGATCCTCTCTCAGTGGGTTAAACTGCAGAAGCCTATCCTTGGCGGGGTTTGTTAGGCAGCTGCCCAGAATTCCCATCATCATGACCGTCATCGCCGCCCTTAGGAGACTGTGGTGCCCTAGACGGTGCATTGTCTTCAGCGGTGTGAGGTGTGGTGTCTGCAGCAATGTGAGGTGCGGTGTCTTGTGTGGCTTGTGGTGCGGGGATGGACAACTTACAATGGGTGGCGTGGATCCACGAAGGTTTACCCTCGCAGAAGACTGCCGTCGGTGTGACCAGTAGCACCTGGAATGGTCCCTTCCACCGTGGCTCCAAAGCAGCCTTGCGGGTGAAGTGCTTCACGAGCACCCAGTCGCCGGCCTGAAAGTTGTGGATGGCGTGGCCTATTGGTTCAGGCAGCGCCTCTCGTACTCGAGCATGGATGCTGCGTGCCACATTCGACAAGCCTATGCAAAATCTCAAAAGCATGTCATCCATTACTGGCAAAGCAAGGGTGGACATGTCTGTTGGTGCTGAAACGGGCAAGCTCATAGGTCGTCCCATTAATATTTCGTGGGGGGAAAGGCCCGTAGTGCGACCCGGGGTGGAACGAATGCTCATCAATGCAAGCGGAAGAGCCTCTGGCCACCTCAAGCCTGTGTCTGCGCAAAGTTTCGCTAGTTTATTCTTTAAAGTCTTGTTCGTTCGTTCCACAAGTCCTGAGGACTGTGGGTGGTAGACGCAATGGAAGGATTGTTTAACGCCCAACGCCTTCAGGATGCCCTTAACCACCTGCGCCGTGAAATGGCCTCCTTGATCTGACGAAATTATCTGGGGAATGCCAAATCTGCACATAAAATCCCGCACAAGGCGCTTCACTACTGTCGGAGCATCGGATTTGACGCATGGGTATGCTTCGACCCATTTGGTGAACGTATCTACGATTACCAACACATAGCGAAACGACATGCTTGGTTCCAATTCTGTAAAATCGAACTCGATAGTTGCGAACGGCCCACTAGGCGGGGGTCGTCCCCCATCATGTGCATGTCTCGGTGGCGCCCCTCTATTGTGTTGCTGGCAGACCACACACGATCGGCACACTTCGGATACAATCCGTGACAGTCCTGGCGCTGCCCAAGTGTAGTCTATCTGTCCCATCACCCCCCTCTGGCACACATGACCATTCTGATGAGCCATGCGTGCCAGCCAAGGCAGTAAAGCCTGGGGTGCTATAGGTTTTTCATCAAGGGTCCACATTTCCCCTGGCCCAGGGCGTATCGCTCCTCGTTTGAGCCAGACCTCGTGTTCGGCCGTCGGTGCAGCATTTTGCAAATTTATGATATCGTCCTTAGTTGGTGTGGCGGGTGGTCCCGCAGTCGGTATGTCGGCAATCTGTGCGGCTGTCTTCTGTGCTCGTGTCACCATCGGCATGTTGCGTTCTATCTGTTGGTTGGCGGCCTTTCCTGCCGCCTCGTCCGCCCTTGCGTTGCCCCGGGCAACGTCAGTGTCCGCCCTTTGGTGGCCACGACACTTAATTACCGCGATAGCGCGGGGAAGTAAAATGCTTCGGAGGAGCCCTTCTACCAACGCGCCATTCTTTATCACTGAACCGGCAGATGTGAGAAAACCTCTCATCTTCCAGATGGCTCCTTTATCGTGGACTACGCCGTGAGCGTAGGCCGAATCTGTGTAAATGTTGACGGCAAGGCCTTCCGCCAAGCTGCACGCTCTGGTCAAGGCGCACAGCTCCGCCTGCTGTGCGGAAAATGTAGGTGGAAGACGCCCGCTCTCTACCGTTTCGCTATCCGAGCACACGGCGTACCCGGACAACAGGGACCCGTCCCATGCGCGCCTAGCTGATCCATCGACATAATATGTACAGTCGGGATATTCTAAGGGATTGTCCTTTAAATCCGATCGCACCGTGGAGACTAGCTGCACAACGTCGGTGCACACATGAGGTTCGCCCTCCTCAGGAGTGGGCATCAGTGAGGCTGGGTTGAGCGTCGTGCAACGTTCGATCATGATGTTGGCTGCAGTGATCAGTGCGGATTCGTATTGCATTAATCTAGTGTTAGACAAATGCTGTGTGCTTCGCTGTAACAGCAGCAAAGTGACGCAATGTGGTACCCGTAGCGTTACTGGGTGTCCCATAACAATGTCCGCTGTTCTTTCTACTGCGTACCTGGCCGCTGCCACGGCTTGCAAGCACACCGGAAACCCTTGTTCGACCGGGTCTAACTTTTTACTAAAGTAGGCCACCGGCCGCTCCTTATCCCCATGGGTCTGTGTCAAAACTGACTGGGCGAAACCTCCCACGGCGTGAGTGTAAAGGGTAAATGGTTTCGCATAATCCGGGAGTCCTAATGACGGTGCCGTAACCAGCGCCTGTTTCAGCCCGTCAAAACATCGCCTCAATTCATCCGTCCATACCAATAGGTCCGGGGCATTTGATTTGGTCGCCTCGTACAGTGGTTTAGCCAGCAGCGCAAAATCAAGTATCCAAGTGCGGCAGTATCCCGTCATACCTAGGAAGCGCAGCATTTGCCGTTGCGAGCGAGGGCGAGGCAGCTCCGTGATAGCGGTCACTCGTCCAGCATCCAATTCTCGTTTTCCGTGCGAAATGGCGTGTCCCAAGTAAGTTACAACCTGCCGCACAAACTGAAGTTTTGGTCTGCCTACTTTGTGGCCTTTGGCCGCCAAGGCCTTTAATAGGGCCAAAGAATCCATTTCGCACGCCTCCTTTGAAGGGGAGCAAATCAACAAATCGTCAACGTATTGCAGCAACACTGACCCTCCCTTCAATTCCACATCCGCCAGGTCGCGGTGCAGCGCCCGGGAAAACAGAGTGGGGCTATCTGAAAACCCCTGAGGTAGTACTGTCCAAGTATACTGGCGCCCCCTATGGGTGAAAGCGAACAAGTATTGTGACTCAGGCGCGATGGGCACAGAGAAAAACGCAGAACAAAGGTCGATGACCGTGAAGTATGTTGCGTCCGGCGGAATTGACATCATGAGGGTTTCTCCGTTTGGAACTAGTGGGTGTATGCCCTGTATCACCTTGTTCACCTCCCTTAAATCCTGTACAAATCTCCATTTGTCCTTTGACGGCTTTTTAACTGGCAAAATTGGTGTATTACATGGGCTGTTAGTTTCTACGATAATCTTCTGTTCCACTAGGGATTGAATCACTGGTGCTATGCCTACGTCGGCCTCAGGTCGTAGCTTATACTGTTTTACGTTTGGCAAGCGCATCCCCGGCTGCACTGCTATCACTAGAGGTTTGGCGTCTCGCATCCGTCCAACCTCACCGTCGCTTTTGGGCCATAAATTGTCTGGCACCTCCGCTAGGAGGTAATCCGACTCACCCGGGTCCGTCAGCACTGCCCTCATGGCATAGGTGCCTTTGGGGGGCAACTCTGCCTCTTCGAACTTTCCGTCCCTCCGTTCTGCCTTAATGTCAATTGAGAACCCTTCACCGTTTTCGAGCTGTTTCAAAGTCCAGCGGCCCCTCTTACACCGATAACCATGTAAGGGAACTTCTCGTAACCTCCCTACCATCCAACCTACACTTTCCGGCGGCCACCCTTTGGCAGTAGTGAGGGTAACATGGGCGACCGCTCCTTCGGGGTATTGGGTCAGCGCATGCTGACTCGGGGTTAGGACTACCTCAATTCCTATTCCCTCACGCCCGATCCATACCCGTGACAAGTGTAGAGGCATCCATTTGCCCAGCTTTTCCTTAACCCTTTCCCGGTAGTTCTCGTCCTCACCCGTTGCATCATAGTACGCAGTGCAATGGGGTGGATTATCCTTTAAGTCCTTTATCGAAATTTGGTGCTGTTGCATCCAATCTCGCAGCACTGAACTGTCCAAACACACATTATCTATGATATATGTCCAAGCAGACAAAGCCCCTGGATCCAAGCGCCACCAATACGCGGTGGGGCCGGGACGAGCCAGTGCCGTCATCAACAAGTCGCGTTTAGACTCCGCGACGTCTACGAAAACTCCCTCCTCGGTACATGAGATTTGACAGCCCAAACGGCACAATAAATCCCGTCCCAGCAAATTCGTCGGGGCGGTAGTGGTCATCAAGAAAGCATGTTTAGCCTCCAGCGGGCCGCATGTTACTCGCACTTCCTCCGAAATAGGAAGCGCTTGGGGTAAACCCGAAACACCCAGTATTTGAACGTTCCTGGCCGTAGGGCGCAAAGAGGGCAATTGCCCCTTGTTAATTGTGCTGTGAGTCGCGCCCGTATCTACGAGAAATTCTAATTGTCTTCCCTCCACGTCCAACATCATGGTTGGTTCCTCTGCCGGTGTCATGGTCAAGAGAGGACACTCCTTGGGCGACTCGCCAGCGTCCCGTCAATAGGCCCCTCTATTGTATTGGGGCTGAAACCCCTTACGAGCCTTTGGGCAATCACGTATCCAGTGTCCCATCTGCTTGCAATAATGGCACGGTTCCTGCGGAACCGGTGGTGCGGAGGGCATAGGTCGTCCCTCTACAGCTCCCCTTCCGCCCTGCCTACGTTCTGGCGGCCCCCAAAGTGACTGGTTCACTGGTTGCCACTGCGGCGGACCCCGAGGCGGGGCCCAGTTCCCCCTTGGTCCGTTCTGCATCCCACTATTGGGGGGTGGTCCGGGGTTTTGGAGAAGGGGTCTTGGTGGATACCAATTTTGGGGAGGGGGCCCTTGCACATTCCAAGTTTGAGGGTTTTGAGGAGGAGGGGGGAGAGGGGGTGGTATTGTCCATTGTTGTTTTATTTCGTCCATATTAATTAGTCCAAAATCTTCCTCAGTACAACCGTCGCGGTTTTCATTTTCGCTGTGGATCCACTCTCCGTTGGGGAATTGGCCCTTATAGAAAAAAGGATAACAACTCCTCCTATGTTCCTCTGGACCTCGAACAGGTCCCCACTTCTGGCACTGTTCGTGTATGTAGTTCTGACTCTGATCCCCTTTTTTATTTTGGTTAAATTGAGCCCGTTTCTCCTGGACAAACATTTGCAATATTTCCTCCTTAATATCCTTCTTCTCCTCTAGGGAGGAGCCCGGGCATTGTTCCAGTTTGTCGCATAATTCGTTGGTTGTCATTCCCTTCCAGCCGAAGAGGACGGTCTGTACCTGTTTCTTTAACACCGGCCGAAGCCCCTCGATTAGATATTGATTTACCAATGGTTGGGGTAGCCCTCCCAGCTGCATCGGACCCAGTCCTCCCCAGCGCGCAATGGCCTTTTCCAACCTTTCTCGGTACTCTCCAATTGGTTCTCCTGCCTTTTGTTTTATGGCCCCGATCTTTCCCCAATCCGGACCTCCTGCTGGCAACAGCGCCTGCTCAATAGAATCTAGCAGCAGGACCTTTAGAGCATCCCATTGCGCTTGTGTTAACAGGGGGTTTGCACCAGCCCTTGGGTCTGCCACCGGCCAGTGTGCTCTTTGTCTAGCCCTTTCCCATACCTTGGGTGGGAGCACGGACACTCCCATATGGGTTATGTCTCGATAGTCGCACTCGCCATCCAAAACCCAATTCGACATGGTCGGCACTATCTGCCGTGGATCCTCAATAAGCAAATGTTGAATCCTTGCCCGCATTACAGTTAAAGAGGATTCTTTCCATGGTACTCTTTCCCGAACCCCATGACCTGCTGCGTCAACCCCGATAACTTGTACAGGGCACAATGTTTTCCTTTCCTCTATTTCCTGACATTCCGATGGGGGTAGTTTGTGAGGTCCTTTTCCCCTTACAACCTACCAGTGAGGGGTATAACCCATCCGGTCCTATCGGTGGCGGGAACCCTGCGATGTCGGTCCCGTCATCTATTCCGTTAGCCCCGAGTTGTGCAAACGGCCTTCCCTGGCTCGGGTGGTTCTGGGGTATCTGGGGCGCGATGGTAGCGGGGTTATAGGGAGGTGGTAGCGGGGGCGCAGAAAGGATAGGTGGTGCCTGAAACCCCGGGACAGAGCTTAGGACTGGGGCTGGGGAGGGTAGATTGGTCACTGCCTCCCCTCTCGCGGGGTCTGGGTTTTCAACGAGCGGCATCAGTCGCGCATTGGCCTGCCTCTCTATTTCCTTAAGCGCTTCATCCTGCTCTTTATTCGCCTGTTTCCTCAGACCCTTGAGTTTTGTTACCTCACCAGCCAAGCTGGCCTGTTTCGACTTTGCGTGTCGCTTCATCGCTTCTTCCTTCCACCAGCCAAAGACTTTCCAATAGTCAGGCGGAAAGTGTTTCGTGGCCTGTTCGAACTTTTCTAATGTCTCATACAACACGTCCAATTTTTCCAGCGCAAAAGACCCTCCTTCGGGCCACGGTTCTCCTAAATCCTTCGTCAATGCAACCCATGACTTCCCTGGTCTCACAGCAGCATAGCCATACCTCTTAAACATAAAAAATGCTGGGGTATGTCTAAGCGGTTCACCTGCCTTTACTGTCTTATTACCCATACTGTTACCCATCCTAGGAAAATTTAGTTTACCGACGTAGCCTTGTACTCGTGAGGATCGCCCGCCTCGCGTTTACAGCCGTCTACCTAACTCTGAGAGGCTCGCAGCCTTGTACTCGTGAGGTTCGCCTGCCTCGCGTGGTACGGCCGCGCTACCTACTCTCCTGAGAGGCTCGCCCGCCTACACAGCCGTCTATCCTACCCTTACTGCACTTTCCTGGCGTCCTACGCCCGTATAATAGTTCTGATCTTACTTAAAATCCCAACGTCTCCCGGGTAGGCCTCGGATCGGGACGCCGCCCTTATCCTTACCCTCACAACCCAGAGATCTATTACCCCTTAACCTCAGGCGCCCAACGTGGGGCACTTCTCCTTACGTAACGTTACCCTAACGAGTCCATAAACAATCAGTTGCTCCAGGACCCAAGCGGTCCGTAATTAAATTTAGGTTCGTGGAACAGGTATGAGCAGGGAACGGAACGTACGGCGACCGAGCAAGAGAGAGTGGGTTACAATTTGGACGGACCCCCCGGGCTAAAAAGGAAAAAACAAAAGAAAACCACAGCTCACCTGACCCGGATCAATTGCCAGCTGGTCTCTCACCACTCCCTTGCCTGGGACCGCATCCCGGACTGCCCAGACTGATCCCACCGCTGCCACCAGTTGTCGGATTGGGACTTAGGACTTGGGACTCAGAAGACTCAGAAGAAAGGAGCAACGGATATATTTATTGGAACTCGAGTACTCAAGCTTGAGGACAGCAAAGTTGCATTGAAACTCACAAGGAATGACCAACAGTACAACAAGATGCTCTCAAATAATTCAATTAACATTGCTTTATATAAAGGAAAGTCAGGGGTGGAGTTAGCTCACAAGACACAGAGACAGAATGGGCTCATTGGGTCCCCCACCATAGTCCCATCCTGTTGTTCAGTTAATTAAAGGAAGTTCATCCAAGGCCAGTCATGGGTTAGCTCTGATAAGGAGATGGTCAGCATTATGTGACAACATGTTTACAACTTTCTGTATAGCAGCTGGCTTGGGAAAGTACAAAGGGGAGTGGACACTCGTAAAACTGTCAACTTGCAAGCTAATGGCAAAGTCAGGAAAAAGGCAAAGAGAGATAAGAGTTGCCTCCAAGGCCTGGAAAGGGGAACTAGAGATTGTGCCCACGCAGGCCAGAGCACACAGGCAGAGAACTCCTTATTAGGATATTACACATCCTCAATGCAGTAGAAAGAACTCAGTATCATAAAAGAGTACAGTAGCAAGTCAAAACAAAACATATAATTGGTTATACTTGGTAATTGGTAAAGCAGCAAGGATATACAAAGGGGGAGGGGCATTACAGCTCCCTACATATATATATATATATATATATATACATATATATATATATATATATATATACAGTGCATTCAGAAAGTATTCAGAACCCTTCACTTTTTCACATTTTGTTATGTTGCAGCCTGTTATGTTACCCCTGAACTCCGCCTGATGAAAACTCGTGCTCGCCAACTTCAAAGACTCCGCAATAAAACAGGTCTCAACGTTCACTCCCAGGCCTACAAGGACCACCTTCAACACTATAAAGATGCCCTCTCCCCCAGCCCGCTCCGCCTACGACTCTCAAATTATCCACTCTGGCTCCGGAAACCCAAAAGCACTCTTCTCTACAATAAACAAACTCCTCAGCCCCCTGAACACCACCACCCAGTCATTCACGGTAGACAACTGCATCTCCTTCCTTTCATTCTTCCAACGCAAAATTGAAAACATCTACAACAGCTTGACCACCACCGCACCCGCTCCCCCTCAAACCACCTGCCCCCCCTTATCCTGCCATCCCCTGTCTCAATTCTCCCCAGTCTCCCCTACTAATCTCTCTGAACTCCTCATAGGAATGAAAACTGCCACCTGCACTCTTGACCCCATCCCCTCCAGCTTTGTCAAGGCCTCCCTTCCTGCTCTCTCTCCACTTATCATTGCAACAATAAACTCCTCCCTGTCTACAGGCATCGTCCCACCGTCCCTCAAAATTGCTGCTGTTACCCCCATTCTGAAAAAACCTGGACTAAACCCTGACACCCTAAATAACTTCAGACCCATCTCCAACCTACCCTTTCTGTCAAAAGTTTTGGAACGCGCTGTAGCCACTCAACTCAAACATCACCTCTCTGCCAATAACCTGTATGAAACATTCCAATCCGGATTCCGCTCCAACCACAGTACTGAAACTGCTCTCCTCAAAGTCACCAACGACCTTCTCCTCTCCTCTGACGCTGACAACCTCAACATTCTCATCCTCCTCGACCTCAGCGCCGCCTTTGACACCATCGATCACACCATCCTCCTCACCCGACTTGAAACCACCTTTAACATTACCGGCACTGCCCTCTCTTGGATTAAATCATACCTCTCTGACAGACGCCAGTTCATCTCCATCAATAACTGCAAATCCCCCACTGCTCCCCTCCCCCAAGGTGTCCCCCAAGGTTCAGTTATTGGCCCCCTCCTCTTCATCATTTACCTGTCCCCCCTCGGTCACTTAATCCGCCGACATGGTCTCCAATTCCACTGCTTCGCCGATGACGTCCAGATTTTCATCTCCACCAAGTCCATCTCCACCGCCACCCACTCTATCCTGACAAACTGCATCACTGAAATAAAATCCTGGCTTCAAATCAACTTCCTCAAACTTAACTATGATAAATCTGAAATAATCATCATTGGCCCAAAAACGCTCATAAAATCCACCCATAACTTTGCCCTCAACATCGACGTATCCCAGTATCCACCTCCCCTCACATCCGGAATCTTGGCATCATCTTTGACCAAACCCTCTCCTTCGACAAATACACTAAACAGATCACAAAGACAGCCTTCTTTCACCTGAAAAACATCGCCCGTCTCCGTCCATCCCTCTCCTCCGTGGCTGCAGAAACCCTCATCCACGCCTTCATCACTTCCCGTCTGGACTACTGCAATAGCCTCCTTTATGGTTCACCCTCAACAATCACCAATAAACTCCAATACATTCAGAACTCCGCTGCCCGTCTACTCACCCATTCCCGGACCCGTGACCACATCACCCCCGTCCTTTACAAGCTTCACTGGCATCCCATCTCCCAGAGAATCCAGTACAAAATCCTCCTCTTGACCTACAAAGCCCTCCATAACCTGGCCCCATCCTACCTGGCTGACCTCCTCTCCAGACACACTCCCACCCGCAACCTCCGCTCTGCTGGTACCAACCTCCTGACCCCCCCCCCCATCCAGACCAAATTCAGATCCTGGGGGGACAGGGCCTTCTCCATCGCTGCTCCCACCCTCTGGAACTCACTACCTCACACCATCAGAGACTCCTCCTCACTCACCACATTCAAAACATCACTCAAGACCCACATGTTCAACACTGCATTCAACATTTAACCCACAGCATCTAACCCCTGACTATCTCCTCTCCTTCTCCCTCCTTTGTGCTTTGAATATTTCCCTATTGATTCTTCTTTTTTGCAATTGTTTTTATGTTTTGCTATGCATTATGTTTTGCACTCTGTCAAAGCGTCTTTGGGCTTCGTGAAAAGCGCTATATAAAATAAATGCGTTATTATTATTATTATATAAGGTCTCACAGCTGACAATGCATATCAGAGCAAAAACCAAGCCATGAGGATGAAGGAACTGCCTGCAGAGCTCAGAGACTGGATTGTGATGAGGCACAGATCTGGGGAAGCCTACAAAAAAAATTCTGCTCTTTTGAAGGTTCCCAAGAGCACAGTCGCCTCCATAATTCTTAAATGGAAGAAGTTTGGAACAACCAGGACTCTTCCTAGAGCTGGCCGCCCAGCCAAACTGAGCGATCGGGGGAGAAGGGCCTTGGTAATAAAGGTGACCAAGAACCTGATGGTCACTCTGGCTGAGCTCCAGAGATCCTGTGTGGAGATGGGAGAAACTTCCAGAAGGACAACCATCACTGCAACACTCCACCGGTCTGGGCTTTATGGCAGAGTGGCCAGACAGAAGCTTATCCTCAGTGAAAGACACATGAAAGCCTGCTTGGAGTTTGCAAAAAAAGCACCTAAAGGACTCTCAGACTGTGAGAAACAAGATTCTGTGGTCTGATGAAACCAAGATTGAACTGCTTGGCCTCAATTCTAAGCGACATGTCTGGAGGAAACCAGGCACCGCTCATCACCTGCCCAATACCATCCCAATGGTGAAGCATGGTGGTGGCAGCATCATGCTGTGGGAGTGTTTTTCAGCAGCAGGGACTGGAGGACGGGTCAGGGTTGAGGGAACAATGAACGGAGTAATGTACATAGATATCCTCAATGAAAACCTGAAACAGAGCGCTCAGGACCTCAGACTGGGCCGAAGCTTCACCTTCCAACAGGACAATGCCCCTATGCACACAGCCAAGACAACGCAGAAGTGGCTTAAGGACAACTCTGTGAAGGTCCTTGAGTGGCCCAGCAA